>NC_135882.1:41651720-42143334 GCF_964194155.1 Cetorhinus maximus | reverse complement strand
GTTGAAATCGCAGCATGGTGACTGCACGGAAAAGCTTTGAAGAGAGTGCAGAGATAGTGCTCAAATGCAAAGCTGGTAAGCGGACAGATCCTTTGTAGTGAGGTTGCAGTGCAAAGCCTGTCAGTTCTGTGGGTAGACCGCGCGTCAAGAGTATCAGAACCTGGGTAGCTCAGTTGGGACAGACGAGTGACCAGGGTGAAGGCCAGATCAATAATGAGCGAGGGAGAGTCAAACAAAAAAAGAAAACAAAATAAAAGCATCATAAAAATCAGGCCAGAGAAGGTTGCAATTATAATGGGCTGCTTCAGAAGTTGCTGAACAGCAAATGGAATAAAAAGCAAAGACACCATTACTCCATGGTGTGTTCCTGCTACAACCCGTCTTCATGGGCGGAGCTTCAGAAAAGCACACAAAAGTGGCTACAGCGACACTCATCCCAGGTACCATAGGAGAAGGAAGGTCAAAGGGATATTGTCAGAATGTCCACAAAATTCCGCAGTTTGAATTGGGATGCAGCTGACCTACTATCCAAATTCAAAATGTTTAAACAATGTGCAGAGCTATGGCGTTTTGATTCAGGTGTGTCTGAACTAGACAAGCAAGCCAAAAAAAATTGTCAAAAAATTGGGGATGAAGGTCTACACAGGCTGAACAATCAGGATTAACAACAGAAGAGCTAAAGGACCCTCAAAAGGTGTGGTCTACATTGGAAAACCGCTTCAGAATCAGGTTTAACTTTGGTATTCATTAGAGTTCATGCCATTTCGACAATAGTTTACAGAATCCATAGACCATTTTATCAGCAGATGCAGAGAAAAAGGTATGTACTGTGATTTTTCAAACATAGAGCTAGCAGACAGAGTTGTTGAGTTGGCGATCACATCCACTCACATGAAAGCATTCCAGCAAGATCTGCTACATAAGCCCAAAACATATAGCATCGAAGAACTACTCAAGGATGGACGTAAGCATGAAGTGATCCTCACAGGTCGACAAAGCTTACACGTCCTAAGTACAACCCTAATTGTTGACACACTTATTAGAGCACGCAAACTGAGCAAGACATGTGGAAGGTGTGGCGTTCTACATGCACTAAGAAGGTGCCCAGCTCTCCAGCAATTCTGCAAGACATGTAGCAGAAAGGGCCATTGGCAGCAACAGTGCCCCAGAGCAAAGGCCGATACAGCTACAAAGAGCCATGCACTGATCCTGATAGACCATACACAACGGGTATCTTCAAGCATTAAGGATGACCATCCAGTATCCGTAAGAAATATGTACATGAGGTGACTTAACAAACCAGAAAATGATGATGATGTGCACGATGAGGTGAAGGACGGTGAACACAGGTTTCACACCATCAATTTCATGGAAAACTTAGGTGGCATCACACCGTCTGATGTGCTTGCCAAGATTCAAATTATCTGCCCTAAGAAAGTTCCGAACTACTTGTTATTGGCCAAGATTGACACAGGGGCAAGTGCCAACATACTACACCTGCGAATTTTAAAAGACACATATCCGCAGACATGGAAGGCCATGGCAAAACTGACTACTACGAAACTTTCAGTACACAATGATGTCCTTATTCCATGGGCAGGATCCTGGAGTGCAAGTACCATCAATCCTCCTAGGTGTCACAGATGTTCTACATCATGAAGACTAAAGGAAAACGGTGGAAAACCACTATTGGTTCAATTCAACATGTCTACAAACACGAGACACCATCTTGGCCTTACTGGGATGAGGTAGGCATCTCCCATGGAGTCATTTCTAAAGGCAGGCAGGTCATCGTACCAGAGACTGTGCACACTGATATTCTTCAACAACTTCATCACTCACACATGTGCATAGATCAGACAAGAAGTCCCACAAGAAAGATAGTCTATGGGTCGAGTATGAACAATGACATTGAAGTCATCATCGAGAAGTGCGAGGCATGCCAAGAGCACATGCCAAGGCAGCACAAAGCACCATTGATTGTATGTGAAGTTCCTACCCATCCTTGATCCAAAATTGCATCCACCTCTTTCATCATCATCGTCAACTACTTTACCAAGTACCCCATTATTTGACAATTGTACAATACGTCAAGCACAACTGCCGCTCAAACTCTAAATGCTATTTTCAGTTTATTTGGTTTGCCTAGAGAGATCAGGACAGATAACGGTCTACAATTTATTGGTAGGCCATTTCAGAATATGTGTGAGAAGTGGAATATTGATCACACTACTTCTTCTCCTCATTGCCCTAGATCTAACGGCCTAGCTGAATGAATGATTCGCATGGTGAAATCCTTAATTCTCAAACATAGACAGACCAAGCAAAACCTACACATTGCAATGTTATGTCTGAGAGTGACACCTTTAAGTGCAACTATTCCATCACTGGCAGAGCTTATGTTTGGCAGACCAGTGCATACCAACTTACCTATTCTTACCCATTCACAGGACCTAGGGCTGGAATTTTCCGGCCCCATTGGCATTGAGCATTATGGCACACATGGGGGGCAAAATGGCTAGAAGGCCAAAAATTGGTTTAATGCCGGCATGAAAGCACAGTGGGATCATCTGATGGTGTCTGTCATGGGGGACCGCCAATCCCACTGGAGGCCGGCATGAACTCACTTTCCATCTGGCTAATGCAATGCAAAGTAAGGCCCAACCGGAACCATGTCCCCAAGCCAGACTTGCCTTTGAGAAAACACACCTGCTCAGAACACGTCTGAACAAGTGTGTCGTGCAGAAGTCGGGACTTACTGTTAGAGCCTTGATCAGATTGCAGACATCCGAGAAGCAGAAACTGGAGCGCTACAGCTACTGGACACTGGAGGAACACATGCATTGCATGCTGGGTGGATTCTCATGGGTGGACATGGCCTTGCCGTGAAGCAGCTCACAGAAGATAGGAGGTCTCTGTTGATGTCTGGGTTCTGCTTCGGAACATCACAGTCTTAGCCATGGGCTGCTACATTTGGTCAGTGAGGTGAGGAGGAGAGGAAGACTCAGCTGTAAGCACGAGAGGAAGGTGCACTTGGGGGTGGAGTGCGAGAGGAAGATCTAGGTTTGACTGGGAGAGGAAGGTGTCAGGGGTGTGGGATAATGTTGGGGTGAGGGGGGTGCGAAGGTGTCAGGGCAGTGAGGTTATAGGGAAACGAATGTGTCGGGAGATGAGATTGGGAGGAGGGAGTACGGGGAGAAGGGTGTAACAGGGAAGAATGCGGCATGTGGGGAGGTAGGTGTAAGGGGCTCAGAGAGGGGAAGGAGTTCGGGGGAGAAGGACTTTGGGGGGAGGGAGGAATCCTCCGGGATGAAGGAATCTGGGGCAGGAAGGAGTTTGGAGGAGGGAAGGAGTTCAGGGGGAGGAGGGAGTAAGGGTGGAGGAGAGAGTAAGTGGAGGGGATGTCCTGGTGAATGTGCAAGGGAGGGGGTTGTGGAGACAATGACTGCCTCCTGGGGAGCGAACTGAGGGTGGGCATGGTAGGGGGGATTAGTGAGTATGGAGGGGGCAGAAGGAGCTGGAAGGGTGGGAGGGTGAGGGTGCGATGGTAGTGGTAGAAGGGGCGGTGAGGGTGGTTGTTGGGGACTCGGAGGCAGACACGGACCCTGGTGGTGGGAAGGAGGAAGTCGGGAAGGTCAATGTGGATGGGGTTGGGATTCTCAGGAAAGGAGGAAACATGCACATTCACCGAGACATCCTGATGCCAGGAGATGGAGGAAAGAACATGGGTGACTGGAGGAGGGGAAAGAATGGGGGAGTTGAGCAGAAGCGTGATGACTACCATTTTTCTCAAATCAAAAGTGAGCGGAGCCTTGTATTCGGTGGACACAGTTCCTGCATGGGGATGTGATCAGTGGGTGGGCGGAGATGCAGGTCAGCTCAGATGGACAACTGAAAGCGAACCCCAGCAGGCAGCATTGAAAATGCTCAGGACATTGAGATGAGTGTGATGGAGGAAGGCTCCGTGTGCCTGGGAGAGTGCTTGCACGAGGCTCCGAGAGGCTCCGCCACACACACACTTCTCCCTCCAGATTCACTCATGGTCTGGCTGCATGCAGCTGAACTGTGAGTTGGTGGGGGTGGGGTGGGGGGGGCGGTGGAGGAGTTGGGGAGGACTCATGAAGCCTGTAAATGCAACTGAAAGACACCTTTATACATTACTCAGTGAAAGTGAATGTATTTTCGGATTATAAAATCACAAAATGCATTCATCCGTGCAACAACTTGTGATCAGAAATTCTTAACTTTTCTAGGCCTATCACTTCTTCTAGATGCTGCCCTGACATCCGCAGGAGGAGTGACGACAGCCTGTTCAATGTTTGATCCTATTGCCTCTGATGATTTCAGCATGCATCCTCTGGAGAGCCAAGGCCCTGAGGGCCCGGGCTTGCTTTGGCTGTCCATCTGAGGGCCGGCTGCTCCCTCTGCAGTGACAGAAGACAAGGTTGAAGGGGTCACAGGCAAAGGGGAATCAGAGGGAGAGGATAGCCTCTGATATTCCTGAGTGGATCACACAGGGGTGTCCAGCTGCCGCTCCTCCTCTCTTCATTTGCCCAAGGTCCCTGGCCTAACTCCTTGAGGGGAATGAGCACCAGGTGGGACATCAAGGCTCCCCATTTCCCTCTCACGTTGCCACCGTAGGAACTTACTCATGGCTCCCGCGATAGAGTGCAGGTTTGCGTGCATCTCCGAGTTCTGCTGGACCAGGGTCTCCTAGGCGTCCGCCATCTTTCCCATGGAGACATCCATGTACATACATATGGGCACCACTTCATCAAAGAGCATGCGGATGCACTCCTCTGACTTGTGTTCCACTCTGTTGAGGGCTTCCAACAGCTCTGCATGATGTCCCCCCGTTTTCTACTGATTCTCCACGATGAGTTGGAAGGCCAAATCCTGAAGCTCGTCATCTGACTCGGACATCACAGATGCCTCTTCCCCAGCAGCCCTCCAAGTGCCAGGGAGCTCGGCTGAACCTGCCTCCTCCTGCTGTGGACACATGTCCGTGCGGTAACCACCAGATTGTGAACCCGAGCCTGCTCTAGATCTAGGTTCCACCAAGGTGGGTGTCTCTGCGCTGGGGGAGAGTGTGGGTAAGCGCTGTGACGAGTCTTCCAGGCTGCTTATTTCCAGCTCTTCAATGGAGGAGGTGCCCTCTTGGCTGGAGGTGAGGACCTGGATGGAGCTGAGGGACTGGCTGGCTGAGGGTGTCGGCCGCTGGGCAAAGCTCCCTGTGAATCAAAGTAGAGATAATGAGTGCATGTCAGCAGAGTCAAAAGCAGGAGAGGGAGCACTCACAGCTGCGAGAGAGGGATGATATGGTGCAAGATCTTCACCGTCGCCGCAGGCACGGTCCATGTCCTCACCAATCAGCACGATGGCACACTCCTCAAAGTGAGGTAGGGGCCTAATGTGGGTCACTCCAACCACCCCCTCCCCTCCCAGGCCTGGCACCTCTCCCTGCTGTTGTGAGCCAGCTTCTGCTGCATGAAACAGTTGGATAGTCACCCATCCAGCCTGAGAGGTGATGTGAGCAGGATACATGGAACTGTGTGGAATGTTTGAGTGGTGAGCGGAGCCATGGACGGGATTAGGATGTGAGTTTGAGAGGATATGAGCCTGATGGAGATGTGAGGGTGTGTGTAAGAGTTAGTGGTGTTGTCCTTTGAGGTTTGAGATCTCTGTGGATGTGTGATGGGTTTGTGAGTGTGAGTTGAGAGTGATGAGGTAGTTGACTTATTCTGGAAAAATGGATGAGAGCATTCATTGTCTTCCTGCATTGGATGGCTGACCTCCTCTGTGGTCTGGTGGTGCTGATTGCTGCTACCTCTGCTTCCCATGCCAGATGGGTGACTGGTGGACCTTCTGCGGCCAAAGCCAGGGTAGAGGACATTGCGGCGGCCTTCCACTGCTTCCAGCAGGCAACCCGGAGAGGTGTCACTAAATTTGGAGGCTGCCGTCACCTTTGCTTTCAGGGCCATCTGTCTTCTGCAGCCGTCCTCGTCTGAAGACATGAAGCTGGCATACGTTCTGGTGTGCTTTAAATATGGCAACCGGAGTGAGGAAGTGCTGAGGTCACTGCAAGGTGGCCAAATCTGAGCCCGCCCACCAGCGATCCAGCGTGTTCCCTATTAATGCATAATTAATGAGGTGGGATGTGCCAGGAATAGGATGGTACGCCGCGAAAAGCCACCATTGCAGCCGGTGGGTATAACATCCTTTCTCCTGCCCACTACTGCACTTTGTGCAAATCTGTTTGCATCCAAGGTCCCACAGAAGGTAATTGGCAACCAATCGAAGTGACAAGGATTTATCCTGAACCAAGGTCCTATGAAGTCATTACACACAAAGGTGCAACGGTGAGACGTAACCGAGGACAAACAGATTCAATCCAGCTCCTCGACCATTGTACAGACCTAATGCAACTAGAAACAACATCCAAGAACAACAATCCCACAGATCACTGAGCAATTAAAGAAACCTCAAGACAAGGTTACTATTACAGGATCTGGGTGTAGCAGCAGATAACCTTTATGCTTTAGAGGCTCATAAATTCATCAGTCCTACGCACTTAAACATAAACATGTACTGTAAATGGTTATACTTCTTCAGAAGGGGGAAAGTATCTTTAAAAAAAGGGGGACGTTGTAATATGCCTTTAAGGGATAGCAGCATGACATCACTAGAAGGGGAGCATGTCCTGTGATCCAGTCTTAGTTTCACTTTTGCCTTTGAGAGGAGCATACAGACACAGCTCTGCTGCTGATGTCTTCAAGCTTTATACCAATGTGTAACCGTTCTCATGTGCCCTGATCTCAATAAATGAACCCACAATGTGTTTACCCAATCCTATGAGCAACTAGGTATTGTATTATTATAATAACATTGATTATAATGGCATTAATATTGACTACAAATTCTCTTCCAAATACTGCAGTGATTCAAAAAGGCCCACCGCCACCTACTCAGAGAATCTAGGGATAACCAATGAATATAATTTTACCAGAATCACCCACATGCCAAGGGCAACATAAAAATAGAGCAAGTGATTGTAAATGCAGTTTAATACACATGGTTTGGAAAATAGGTCACAAGCTTTTAAACCTCAACAGCACGAACAGTCAGAATTGATAAAATGACATCCTATATGACTGTGAAAAAGGTAAACTTTTCTTCCCCGTCCTTTTTGACCTGTCTGCAGTCTTTGACATGATTGACCACAACATCCTCCTCCAGCACGTCTCCACTGTCATAAGTACATAAGAAATGGCAGCAGGAGTATGACATTTGGCCCTTGAGCCTGCCTCGCCATTTAGTAAGATCAAGGCTGACCTGATTGTGGCCTTAATTCCACTTTCCTGCCTGTCCCCATAACCCTTGACTCCCTTGTAGATCAAAAATCTGTCTATCTCAGCCTTGAACATAATCAAAGACCCAGCCTCCACTGCTCTCTAGGGAGGAGAATTCCGAAGATTAACAACTTCCTCAGAGGAGAAATTCCTCATCTTCATCTTAGCTGTCATCCAGCTGGGTGGGACTGCTCTCACCTGCTTCTTATCTGTCTAATCATATCCTGAGAACTTACACTGGCTTCTCTTCCTGGCCCTGTAATGTTAACTCTGGAGTCCCCAAAGGCCCGTTCTTTTTTCTCATTTACTTGTTGTCCCTCAGCAACATCATCTAAAAGTGCAGCATTCATTTTTACATGTGTGCTGACAACACCCAGTTCTACCTCACCACTAGCTCTCTCATCTTGTCCATTGTTGCTAAATTATCAGACTGCCTATGCAACATCCAGTACCAGAGGAGCAGAAAATTCCACCAATTAAATATTGGGAAGGCTGAAGCCATTGTTTTCCTTCCCTCCCACACTACTGACTCCATCCCTGTCCCTGGCAACAGTCTGAGATTAAACCAACCTGTTTCCAATCTTGGTGTCACATTCCATCTCGAGATGAACTTTATCGCGACATCACTAGAACAGCCTATGTTACCTCTGTAACATCGCCCAAATTCACCCCTGTCTCAGCTCATCTGCTGCTGAAACCCTCATTCATGCCTTTGTTGCCTCCAGACTCATCGGGTGGAATTTTTCGGTCCCGCCAGCAGCGGGTTTCATGGCGGGCAGGAGCGAAAAATTCAGAGAGAGGCTGAAAGTTGAATTCCCACCAGCGGGAAAACAAGTTGGAATGTGGACATCAACTGCGCTCAATGCTGCCTTCTTGATGGCAGTGATCTGACTGAGGAGGAGAAGGGCCCGGAACCACTTAGCACAGCTTCGAGAAGAGGACCAGCCTGAGAACCATGGTCCAGGGAAGCCCCAGCAAGACCCACAAGATGAGAAGGTTAAACCCATCCCACAAAGGTGACTCGCATGACCGAAGATCTGGAGATGAGCGAGAGGCAGTGCCTCACATGTCTACACTTGTCAAAGATGTGGCAGATCATATCTGCCACATTCAGCTGGAGGAGCTAACGCCACATGGACTGGATGACATCTCCTGCCAGTGCCCCTGAAGGCCACCGTTACATTCAATTGTTTTGCCTGCAGAACATTCCAGGGATCCACAGGGGACCTATGTGGCACCTCACAGTTCTCAACACATAAAAATGTATCAAAGAGGTGACAGATACCCTCTGCAGTAAGGATCGTCATTATGTGAACGTCACACTGGATGAAGCTAGCCAGGCTGCTAGATTTCTGGGTTTCGCGGCAATCTCTGGCTTCCCTAAAGTACAGGGTGTGATCAGTTGTGCACATTTGGCACTAAGAGCTCCATGGCAGCAGCCCCTGATGTTCATTAACAGGAAAAGGTTCCATTCCCCAAACGTTGAACTGGTGTACGATCATCAGAAGCACATCATGCATGTTTGTGCCAGCTACCCTGGAAGTTCCCATGACTCCTACATCCTGAGGCACTCCCAGGTGCCTCCGAAATTCAAAGCGCTGCGGCACTCACAGGGCTGGCTGCTTGTTGATAAGGGGTTCCCGCTGAAATGATGGTTCATGATACCCATGCGTCATCCTCAAAGTTCCTCAGAGGAGAGATAGAACTTGGCACATAGTTCGACAAGGTCCATCATAGAGCAGATCATTGGCTTCCTGAAGATGTGCTTCTGATGCATGGAGCACTCAGGTGGAGCTCTGCAGTAACCTCCACAGAGGGTGTCCCTGCATAATTGTGGTGTGCTACACCCTGCACAAACTGGTGCTTCAAAGGGGAGATCACTTGCCATAGGGAGACATGGAGGAGATGGAGAACTCCTTGGACAATGAAGAACTGGAAGGGCAGGAACCTGAAGAGGGCGTTGATGAGGAGTTTCCAGGTGAGGATGTGATTGAAGCCTTAAGACACATAAGACATGCTCGTGACACACTCATAGCCACAAGGTTCCAGAAGGAGTCATATGCAGGTAAGGGTACCCAAGCACATTTCTTCTGTCACTTAGTGGCATGCCAGTGATCTGAAAGGGCTTTACCACCACTAACATCGAGATCAAGGCCAGAATTGGGTGTTGAACCTCCAACACTCATGTTTCACCAGGCCCTAAACTTTGGAAAGGTCAGCAGCCAAAACTGTATGTGGCCACTCTGGGAAGTGAAAGGCCAGTGCTAAGCCTGTGGCAAGTGGACTTGATGCAGTCATGGCCTCCTGAATGAGACATTTCTTGCTGCCACTAAGATGCGCACATGGTTGGAGAGACCATCATGGCTGCAGGTCTTGTGCTTTGGCACAAACAATGAAGACAGCTATTTGATGACAACATGAGTGGTAACCCTCCAATGCAACTGAGCATGCATAACTCCATGGTGTCTATTATGAACATACGAACAAGGAGCAGGAGTAGGCCATTCAGCCCCTCAAGCCTGTTCTGCTATTTAATAAGATCATAGCTGATCTGATAGTAACCTGAAATCTGTATCCCACCTACTGCTGATAACCTATCACCCCCTTGCTTACCAAGAATCTATCCACCTCTACCTTAAAAATATTCAAAAACTCTGCTTCCACAACCTTTTCAGGAAGAGGATTCCAAAGACCCGCGACCCTCTGAGTGAAAAAATTTTGCCTCATCTCTGTCTCAAATGGAGACCCCTTATTTTTAAACAGTGACCCCCTAGTTCTAACACAATTGACAGTTACATTCAATAAAGAGGTTGACGCATCTCCCTCACATTAGACAAGGGGCAAGCAACTGACATAAGTCAGTTACACATCACATGAAAGTGAGGCTCACAAATGAAGGTGATCACTGAGTGGGAGCATGGCTCACCCTCGCAATAGAAGAGCACATAGATTCGTATGCACAACGCTTTCAAATGACTAAACCATTCATATGAACAGCAAATGTATCTACAAAGGTGCATGATATGTATGGTGAGTGAATGCCCATGACCCAAAAGTGATATCAAGGTTTCTTAATTTTTCTGACCCTACTGCTACATCTTGGTGCATCCCCGACATCCGCAGCAGAGGTGAAGGCAGCCTGATGACTGCTATGCCTTGTTGTCTTTAATGACTTTGGTGGGCGTCCTCTTGAACCTCAAGGTCTAGAGGGCCCTGGCCTGCTTTGGGTGTCCTGCTGTGAGGCAGGTGCACCCTCCTCAGTCTGTACAGCTGGAGGTGATGTGGTCACAGGCAGAGGGGACTGGGATCTGCTGGACATTCACAGAGTCAACTGAGCAGATGGCCCCGAGGTGTCCACCTGCTGATCCTCCTCCCTGTGGGTGACCAATGGCCCCTGTCTGACTCCTTGAGAAGGGGTCTTGTTGGGAGGTCAAGATGCCCTGCCCCCCTCTGACCTAGCCACTGATGGATCCCACCAATGCCTAGGGTGATGGAGTAAAGGCCCGAGTGCAAATCTGGCAGTACCTGCTAGACCAAGGGCTCCAAGGAAGCCATCACCCTTCCCCATGGAGGCATTGCATGTCAAAGCCATTACATCAGACAGAACTTGGCCTGACTCCTACAGCCTAGGCGCTTGTCTGTCGATTGCCTCTCGTAACTCTGCCTGATGTTCCGCCACCTGTCTTTGCATCTCCAGTATGTTTGCAATGGTCATTTCCAGATGCTCATCATCTGACTCGGACTCAGCAGTTTGCTGTTCTCTAGCAGTCCTCTGAGTGCCAGAGACCTGGACTGTCAAATGCTGCTGAAATGTGTCAGTGAGGTGTTCCCCAGAATGTGACTCTGAGCCAAATCTAGAACTACGAACCACCAGGTTGTGTGTGTCTGCACTGGTGGAGGGTGCAGGTGAATGCAGTGATGGGTCTTCTTCAAATCTCATCATCTTCATCATCCTCCCCTGAGTTGGGCTGGGGGCTAAGGCCTATGTGGCATCTGCTGGTCTGTCTGGACCTGCTGAAGCCTGTAAGAAAAAGAAGATAGGTTTAGTTCATGAGGAGTGTCATGAAGCTATTAATGTATATAATATTGTTGGAGTTTTTTTTTAATTGAGGTTTAGTCTGTGGATGTATTTTAATTGGATTAAAGCCTGCTGTTGTGGTACTTTGATGTATACTAGTTTAAAGATGTAAAAGAGGTCGAGTGCATTTGCATTTTGTTAAATACAGCATTCAAGAAGGGGAGTGAAATCTGGCACCTAGCTAGCAGAGACCAAGCAATGTTTATACCACTAATAAAATTGGTACTATGAAAGGGATTTTATTCTTAGAAGAGGTGGAGTTCAAAGAGGCTGGCGATACAATGAGAATTTTCATTCAAAGAGGTATGCTGTGTATAACAGATAGCAGTTTTGTGTGTGCAGGGCAGAGGCATGTAACATCAAAACCTGTAACCCTACCACTGTGTCTGCAAAGGAACCAAAGTGAAAGGAACCTCATTTTGAATTTGTAAGGTAAAAATGCTTTGCCAGGTGTCTGCTTAAAGTCTATGGGTTGTTGTTGCCTCAATGGAAATTTGTTTAAAGTTATGATAGTAGTAATTTGTAGCTATGTGTATATATTTAACTTTTGTAAATTAATAAGTATAAAAACCTTTCAAGAGCTGGTGGTCTGATTCCTGAATTTAGAGCTGCATCTCAAACATACCACTTAAAAACATAGGCAGGATTTCCCGGCCAGCATGCGGAGGCAGGACCCACATGCCAACACGTAAAATGACATGGAATGACGTCGACAGAACTCCCGATGTCACCCCGCATCATTTCAATTTTCAGGTCGACGGGGGCGCAGCTGAATCAGCTGTGTGCCCGCCGACCTGTCAATGGCCAATTGAGGGCATTTAAAAAGTAATTGCACTAGTTAAAGGACCTGCCCGTCCAACCTTAAAGTTGGCAGGCAGGCCAGGAGCCCTAGCGGGCTTCAGGAAAAGCATGAAACCTCATCCACGGGTGGGATGAGGTTTCATGTAGGATTTTAAAAATGTAATAAAAGTTTAATTAAAAGTGATGGACATGTCACATGAGGGGACATGTCAGGGAAATTTTATTTTTCTATTTTTAACATTTTTGAATTTGGCGCCGATCTCCCTGAGGCAGCACATAGCCTCAGGGAAATGAGTGCGCTCTTTCACGTGCATGTGCGAAAGAGCGCACCGCCGGCTGAGGGAATCCCACCCCCAGCCGCCTGCCCGCACAGGGAGCGCATAGCACTTCCTGGTGGACGTCATGCTATGTGGGCCTTAAGGCAGCTCACGTAAAATGGCAGCGCACCCCCAATTAGGGGCACCGATCGGAGGCGCGCCTGCCTTAACCTGCTCCTGAATTTCCCCCCCAATGGGGATAAAATTCTGCCCATAGATTATGACAGTTGCTTAAAGTTACCCTCTGGGATTTTAAATAACTCAGCTTTACCAACTGCTGTGCCATAACAATTGGGGGCTCTAGTGGGATGAAAATATTTCTAATTCCTTGATTGGTTTGGAATTGGTGAATTATAAGGTTATGAGTACGAGAGGCACTTTGAATTCAGGAGTTGGTGAGGCATTTTGGAAGTGGTGAGGCGTTCAAGATGGCTTTGGCATTTGCTAATACTTGCCTGGGAGTAGAAGAAATAACTCTGATTGAGTTGGAAAAAATAATCAAAAGTAAGTTAACAGAGTTGGCAGATAAGTTAAAATTGGGGTTGCCTGAGGGTGCTAGGAAATCAGATATAATTAAAAGTCTAGCACAGCATCTACAGTCGGAAGTGAAACCTGACACTAGTGAGTCACAGCTGGAGGTAGTGAGACTTTAGTTACAAATGAAGACACTCAAATTTGAACAAGCAAAGGAACTGAAAAAGCTTGAATTAGAAGCAAAGGACAAAGAAATAGCTTTTAAAAGGGAATTAGAAATTGCGAAGATAGAGAAGGAGGAAAGAGAAAAAAAGAGAGATAGAATTCCAACTGAAAATGTTAGCAGTTAAAAGAAGAGACACCAGTAGGTGAGGAAGGACTTATCTCCAGAGTAGAACCCAGTGGGGAGATGTTTAAATTTGTATAAGCTCTTCCAAAGTTTGAGGAAAAAGATATTGAAGCATTTATTATTTATTTTATTTTATTTGAGAAGCTAGCTAAACAGATGAAATGGCCACAAGAAAACTGGACGTTATTATTACAGCCTAAGTTAGTGGGTAGGATGCATGAGGGATATGCTTCGCTGTCAGAAGAAATGTCGGTGAATTATGATGTGGTGAAAAAAGCTATTTTGAGTGCATATGAGTTGGTTCCTGAAGCATACAGGCAGAAATTTAGGAATATGAGAAAGCAGTCTGGGCAAACTTATACTGAGTTTGAAAGAGTGAAACAAAGTAATTTTGACCAGTGGATATGGGTGTTAAAAATAGAGACAACATATGCGGCTCTTAGGGAGGTAATTCTTTTGGAAGAATTTAAAGATTCAATCCCTTCAGTAATGAGAACTCATGTGGAGGAACAGAGGGTTGATTCTGTAAGACAAGCAGCAGAGGCGGCTGATGATTATGAGTTAGTTCATAAAGCTAAACATTTTTTCTCTTTCAAATTGAAAAAGGATAAAAAGTGGGAAGGTGAAAGGAAGGTAGGTGGTCAGGGAAGAGAAGGAATAGCTGGAAGTTCCCAGGAAGTTTTTTCTCAGGATAAAAAGGAAGGTACTGAAGGTAAAAGTAACATTCAAAAATTGAGGTGTTTTCATTGTAATAAAGTGGGGCACACAAAGTCAGTGTGTTGGAGGTTGCAGGAAAAATCTGTTGGAATTGCTGGGGTACAGAAAAGCTCTGGAAGTAAAAGTACTATGGGTTCCGACATTCAGGCATAGGAGAAACCAGTGGTTTGTGTACAGGTGAAACAGGGAGAATCAATGATAGGTGAAAAAGTGAGAAAGTGGTCACCGTTTACGCAAGAGAATTCTGAGGAGCAAGTTGCAGAAATGTTTAAAGGCTTATGTGTGAAGGGAAAGTCTTTCCATGTGTACAGGGCGGAGTAAGTAAAGATGTTAAAATTTTAAGAGACACAGGGGCTAGTCAATCCTTAATGTTGTGGGATAGAGGTATTTATTGTTCAAAAGGAGTATTGCAGGAGCAGGTAATAATAAGTGGGGTTCATGGAGATGCTGAATCTATTCCATTGTGGAAGGTAAATTTAAAGAATAAATGGAAGACGGGTGAAGTTACAGTTGGAGTGGTGGAAAAATTGCCATTGCAGGGGTTCAATTTATTTTGGGTAATGATATAGCTAGATCACAAATGGAGGTGATGCCTATGGTAGTTGAGCAGCCTGTAGAAGTGTTTTCAACAGAGGTGTTGCAGAAGGAACATCCTGGATTGTTTGCTGATTGTGTTGTAATGAGATCAAAGGCTCATAGGGAATACCAAGATAAACAAGATAAGCAGGCAGTTCAAAGGCAAAAATAAGGTGTTGAAATCCAATTAGCTGGCACTGTATTTGATAACATTGTTCAGGAGGAAGGAATACCGGACAATTCAGCTGAAATGGTTAACTCAAGGAGGTTAGTGGAGCTACAGGAAAATGATTTGCAATTAAAACAGTTATATCAGAAAGTTTATTCAGAACAGAAGCAAAATATATTCCGGTATGTTATTATCTTTGAGGAGATATTTTAATGAGAAAGTGGCGGTTGGATCGTGTCTCAGCAAATGAAAGCTGGAGTGAGGTGCATCAGATTGTTATCACATTAGCGTATATTAGTGAGATTCTGAGGATTGCTCATGAAATTCCAACGCGAGGACATTTAGGAATTAGGAAAACACAGGAAAAGATACAGAGGTTCATTTTTGGCCAGGATTGCATAGGGATATAGTCAAATGCTGTAGAACCTGTTATACATGTCATATAAGAGGAAAACCACAAGCAGTGATTAAGCCGGCATCCTTAATGCCAATGCCAGCATTTGAAGAACCTTTTACCAGGGTCATGATTGATTGTGTATGACCCCTCCCTAAGACTAAAAGTGGAAATCAGTATTTACTAACAATAATGAATGTGTCTACCAGGTTTCCTGAAGTGATACCTTTAAGAAATATTACAACCAAGAAGATTGTGGAGGAGTTATTTAAATTTTTTACAAGATGTGGTTTACCTAAGGAAATACAATCAGATCAGGGTTAGAATTTCATGTTGCAACTGTTTAAGGAAGTAATGAACAGTTTGGGGATAAAACAGTTTCAGTCAGCAGCTTACCATCCAGAGTCACAAGGAACTTTGGAAAGATGGCATCAAACTTTAAAAACTATGATGACAGCGTACTGTCAGGGTTATGCACAGGATTGGGATACAGGAATTCCATTTTTGTTATTTGCTATTAGAGACGCTCCTAATGCGCATTGGTTTTAACCCTTTTGATCTAGTTTATGGTCATGAGGTAAGGGGACCACTGAAATTGGTTCATGAGAAATTGGTGGGTCAAAATTCAACAACTATTCTCCTGGATTACGTATCAAATATCAGGGAAAGATTGAACAGAGCATGTGAGTTGGCTTGGGAATATTTAAAGACATCACAGCAAGTGATGAAAGTGAAAGCAGATAAGAAAGCTAAAACTCAGTTTTGTTTCTGGAGAGAAATTACTAGGGTAGAATCTTACCTATGGTGGGCAGGTGGGCGGGACCAGGTGGGGGCGGGTGCAGAACTGATCGCTGCCCGCGATTGGCTGTAACCTGCCATTTTATGAGGGCGGGCCAATTAAGGACTGCCCAGCGTAACCCGCGGCCAGTTGCGCTCAGCACTACCTGTGCGGGCAGGGGGACGAGGGAGAGTCTGGGCCTGCACTCTTTCGCGTATGCGCACGAAAGAGCACAACAGTGCCTCAGGGAGATTAAGTGGATGCTAAAAGTTCTCAAAAAATAAAGTAAAAAATTATTTAAACATGTCCCCTCATGTGACAGTGTCACATGAGCTGGGACATGTTTGTGAAGTTGACAAAATTTATTTATTAATTTTATAAAACCTTCAGGAAACCTCATCCCGCCCGTGGATGGGGTTTCCTGGAAAATGCGAAGGCCACTTAGGCTCTTCACCTGCCCGCCAATCTTAAGTTGGACGAGCAGCATTGTTAATAAAGTAAATTGCTTTCTGAATTGCCTTAATAGGCCATGGACAGTTTGGCGCGTACTCAGCCGCCACAAACACGCACCCGCTGAACGCAATATCAAAATGACATGTGATGACGTCAGGACGCACGCCGGATGTCATCTTGCGTCATTTTATGCATTGGCATGTCAGGCCTGTCCCCGCACGCCGACGGCAATATTCTGCCCCTAGTTTTGTTACCAGTACGAGGTGATTCATTAAGTTCAAGATTTAGTGGGCCTTATAGGATTGAAAAGAAATTGAGTGAAGTACATTATTTAATAAATACTCCAGGTAGAAGAAAGAAGCAGAGGATGTGTCATGTAAATATGCTTTAAAAGTACTTTGACAGGGAAGAGGAACAAAAGGAGGTATTAGTGATGGTGGATGATGAGAAAGGGGTAGAAGTGCAGGACTCTGAAATTGATTTTCCTCTAATCAAATTGGACAATAAGGGGGTGTTTAAAAATTGAAATGAAATATTGAGTTACCTTCTGAGCAAGTGTCAAAGTGATTTGGAAAAGCTATTGCAGTCACACAAGCCTACTCGTGGAAATAAGTTGGGAAAGACACATTTAGCTATACATGGTGTATGTATAGAAATTTCATCTTCAATAAGGCAACATCCTTGTAGATTAAATCCGGTAAAATTATCACAAGTACAAAGAAAAATTGATTTCATGCTTCAAAATGATATTGAGTCTAGTTGCATTAACTGGAGTTTGCCTATTGTACTGGTACCGAACCCGGATGGGACACAAAGACTGTGTGGACTGTTGAAAGGTGACAAAAGCAGATTCATATCCCATGCCACAGTTGGAAGATTGCGCTGAGAAAGTGGGATAATTGAAATTTATCACAGAGATTGACTTGCTGAAAAAATATTGGCAGGTACCGTTGTCGGAGAGAGCAAAGGAGATAACAGCTTTTGTACCCCCAAGCGTTATCAGTTTAAAGTCATGCCATTTGGTATGAAGAATGCATCTGCGACATTTCAAAGTCTGACAAACAAAGTAATTGCGGGTCGAAGCAATTGTGTGGTCTTTAAAAAATCTCCAACAATACTACATACATTAATAGCTTCATGACATCCCCCTCCCTATTGAAAGATGAACCATCATAATTCTAAAAGATGGCTTAATTTTTAATAACCCATCTCACACTATCTCCTATACTTATTACACTATTACATTACTAGATGCTTGCATTAACATAACAATATTTATACACAAGTCCTTGGTATCAACAGAAATCTGATTGTTTTCAGTCAGACGTAGGAGGAGCATTTAAAACGTCTGGAAGAATTATTTACTCGACGACAACAAGCTAATTCGGTGATGAACTTGGATAAAAGTGAATTTGCAAAAGTGCAAGTTAGGTATCTAGGCCATACCATTGCACATGGTAAGGTGGCTCCGAGAGATGCGAAAGCCAAGGCTATCGTGGATTTTCCCAGTGCCTACAAAAAAACGAGAAGTTTTGAGATTTCTGGGCATGAGTGGGTTTTACCGGAAATTTGTACCAAACTTTAGCTAAGTGGTTGCTCCACTGACTGAACTATTAAAAAAGATTAAGAAGTTTCAATGGACACTGGATTTCAGAAGTCATTCGATAGTTTGAAAACTGTATTAACTACAACACCAGTGTTGGCAGTACCCAATTATGCCAAGCAATTCAAGTTGGCTGTTGACGCAAGTGATATAGGTATTGGGGATGTACTGTTACAAGAAGATGGCGCTGGAATTGAAAAACTGATAGGGTATTTTTCACGGAAGCTGAATGTACAACAGAGAAGATATTCAATGATCGAAAAAGAGACTTTGGTTTTGGTGTTAGCATTGCAACATTTTGAAATTTATGTTGCAAACAATTCATCAGAAACAATTGTTTACACAGACAATAATCCTTTGAAGTTTTTGGACAAATTTTGAGACAAAAGTGCAAGTTTCAGATGGAGTCTATTGTTACAACCATTTAATCTATGCATTTTCCTTATTGCTGGAAGAGAAAATCTGTTCGCAGATGCATTATCAGGAGTTTGAAGCTTAAAGGAAAATGGAACCTTTTTTTTAAAAACCTAGATACTGAACTGGAGTGATTTCTGTTGATACCAAGGACTTGTGTACATATATTGTTATGTTAATGCATGCATCTGGTAATGTCATTTTGTAATAAGTATAGGAGATAGTGTGAGATGGGTTATTAAAAATGAAGCCATCTTTTAAAACTATGACGGTTCATCTTTCGATAGGGAGGGAGATGTCATGAAGCTATTAATGTATATAATATTGTTGGAGATTTTAAAAAAAATAGAGGTTTAGTCTGTGGGTGTGCTTTAATTGGATTAAAGCCAGCTAGTCTGGATGCTTTGATGTATATTAGCTTTGAGATGTAAGAGAGGTAGAGTGCATTTGTATTTTGTTGAATAGAGTATTCAAGAAGAGGAGTTAAATCTGGCACCTAGCTAGCAGAGACCAAGCAATGTTTACATTACTAATAAAATTGGTACTATGAAAGGGGTTTTATTGTTAGAAGAGGTGGGGCAGAATTTTGCCCTCGGTTGACGGGCGGGGCCCACTGGCTTGGCTGCAGGCGAGCAGCCGAACTCCGCCGCCGATACGGGGCCCGCCACCATTTTGAGTGGGCGGGCCAATTAAGGCCCGCTCAGTGGCCTGCCCAACGGGAAGCGCTATGCGCTTCCTGTGCGGTGGGGGAGGTAGGGATTCCCCATCTGTCAAAGTGCATGCGCGCGAAAGAGCGCACCACTCCCTGAGACTAACTGCTGTCTCAGGGAGATTAGTGACAACTGAAAAATCATGAAAAATAGAAAAATAAAAAAATTATTAACATGTCCCCCTCATGTGACAATGTCAACGAGATGGGACATGTTAATAAATCTCACATAAACTTTATTAAAGTTTTTAAAAATGAACATGAAACCTCATCTCGCCAGTGGAGGAGGTTTCATGTGTTATCAGAAGCCCGCTGGGGCTCCTGGCCTGCCCGCCAGCCTTAAGGTTGGACGGGCAGGGTCTTTAATTATCTTAATGACCTTGTCAATGGCCTCAATTGGCCATTGACAGGTCAGCGGGCAGACAGTTGATTTCGCTGTCCGCCCACCTTCCTAAAAATTTAAAGGGACCGGGATGACGTCGGGGTTCCTCCCGCGTCATTTTCCCCTCAGCGAGTGGGCCCCACCCGCAAATCGCCGACGGGAAAATTCTGGCCATAGAGTTCAAAAGGGCTGGTGATACAATGAGAATTTACATTCGAAGAGATATGCTGGGTGTAACGGACAGCAGTTTCATGTGTGCAGGGCAGAGGCATGTAACATCAAAGCCTGTAAGCCTATCACTGTGTCTGCAAAGGAACCAAAGTGAAAGGAACGTCATTTTGATTTGTAAGGTGAAAATGCTTTGCCTGGTGTCTGCTTAAAGTCTGTGGGTTGCTGTTGCCTTAGTGGAGATTAGTTTGGGAATTTGTTAAAAGTTATGATAGTAGTAATTCGTAGCTATGTGTATATATTTAACTTGTGTATATTAATAAATGTCTCATGTAATTTGATATAAAAACCTCTCGAGAACTGGTGGCTGATCCCTGAATTCAGAACTACATCTCAAACATACCAATTGAAAGTATAGGTTATGACCATAGTTTAAAGTTTCCCTCTGCTGTTTTAAATAACTCAGCTTTACCAACTGCTGTGTCATAACAAATAGGCATAATATAACATTGTATGTCACTCACTGTAAATGTCAGAATGCGATCAACGCAAGGAGGGCTCATCCATACTGGCTTGCTGGGAGAGGCCAATCTCGCCTTCCTCACAGGTGCAATCTCCCTCGAAGCAGCATCTTCCTCGAACTTGGAGAGATCCTGGATGTCTGCCATCCCTCCTCCAGCCTGGGATCTCTCCCTTTAGTTGTGGGCAATCGTGGCCTGCATGAAGACAAAGGCATGGAATGTGATGAGAAGGGATGGAGCAGAGGTTGGGAAGCCAGCATGCCTGCTGTGTGTGCTGAGTCCTCCCCAGTAAGGGCTGAGGATGGAGTTTGTGCAGGATGAGAGGTGAATGCTGATGAGTAGGCTTTCATTGCTGATATCTTGCCTGCTAATATTTTGTGAAATCCCTCAGCTGAGTGACACTGAGTACATAATGCCATTGTGAGAGTGTGCATTTGGAGTGAGCTGAATGATGACTTAGCCTGGTGGAGCGGATGTGATCATTCATCCTTTTCCTGCACTAGATGGCGTTTCTTGGGTTGGTGCCCACAGAGCTGACCTCCCTCGCAGCCACCTCACAGGCCGGCAAGGTGAGGTTGGTAGATCTCCTGGAACCATCCCTCGGGTAAAGGACATTTCGGTGCTGATGCACACTACAAATAAGAGCATCAAGGGAGTCATTGCTGAACATTGGCGCTGCCTTCTTTTCCTATGGAACCATCTCAGACTTGCTCATCCACACAGCTGGTTGCAGAGAGTAATTTGTGTGTTCAGCTGGCGTTAATAAATGGTGCCATGACCTTTGACCCCATTAGGTTATGGCGGGGAAGATGAATCATTGGCCACCCCGCCATGTGATTTGGAAAGCTACTGACCAATGCATAATTAATGAGCTGCCAAGCATAAGATCAGGTGCAATTTTGTGACCCGCCAAACAGCGGGAAACTCGCCTCTAACCCTGCCTGCCACTGCACTTAGTCTATGGAACAGAAAACTTCGCTCAACTATTCTAACCCAGTCCTGGCTGGTCTCCCAATTCAACCCTCCATAAACCTGAGGTCATTCAAAACTCTGCGGCCCATGTCTTAACTTGACCAAACCCTGGGCTCCCGTATCACCCCTGTGCATGCTGGCTACAATGATTTCTAGTCAAGAAACATCTTGCTTTTAAAATTCTCGTCCTTAATTCCTGCATGGCCTCACCCCTCCCTATCTCTAAACTCCTCCAGTCCCACAGCCCTCTGAGATATCTCTGTTCCTCTAATTCTGGCCTCTTGGACATTCTCAATTTTAATCATTCCTCCATTGTTGGCTGTGATTTCAGCTGCCTATACCCTAAGCTTTGGAATTCCTTCCTTACAGCTCTCCAGCTCTCTACCTCCCTATCTTCCTTTAAGACACTCCTTAAATCCTACCCCCTTGACCAAGCTTTGGGCCATCTGACCTAACATCTCCTTATGTAACTCAATCTTATATTTTGCTTTATAATGTTCCTGTAAAGTGCCTTGGGTCATTTTATTATCTTCAGGCGATCTATGAATAGAAGCTGTTGTTGTTGTTGGAAGGCAACCTACCAAAAATGCTGCTTAGTTATGAGAACTCATTAAAAGCAGGTTTCTGCTTGTGATTAAAGAGGATGTGAGCTTCTTCTGTGATAATGGCCATCCTGCAGTTAAGCAAAACTTAAAAAAATAATTTTCTACATCCAAATGTCTAGATCTCCATATAATTAAGGCCAGCTGCAAGTAGTGTGACATGATTTAATGACAAGGGGCTGCTGATGATCTCTTCAGTGATGTCAGTCGAAGACCTTCACCAAGAGACAATGTAAATAAATTATATAAATGATTTTCTACTGTGAACTAGATTCTGAAGGATTGCTCCATGTTTATCAAATGAAAACTGCTTGGAGCCTAGAATTTTCCTTCCTTAGAAATTGAATATCACAGGCACAGTTAACAATTTGCATTCTCAGTTTTCAGCCACATATTCATAAATAACATAAGCACTGGAATAATAATCATGTATCCCAGTCTAACCCTGTTGAAAATCACTTGTCGTGTTTTATATGATTTCTTTCACTGGCACAGTAAGCAGGAGTGATTCGCTCTGCAGCCCAAAGCAGGACCGTGGGCTTTGTGATCATTGCACAATGGTGGGCATACTTCGTAATTGGATTTAAATCCAATGCCTCATCATGAAATGAGAACACTGTCTAACTTATTTGATATATGGTGTGCAATTAGCCAAAAGAACAAAATTGTAATCAAAAATAAAATACTACAGATGCTGGAAATCTGAAATAAAAAGAAAAAAATAAATAAAAACGGCAAATGCTGAACAGGTTAGGCAGCAGCTGTGGAGAAAGAGACAGAGTTTTTGGGCAGCTTCAGTACCCCGGCATAGGAGAGAAAAGTGGGACCCCAGCCACACTTGCTGACAGCGGAACTGGCTCAGTGATTTTGCCACAGCCGGCCTCCTGATTGGCCAGCTACGGGCCTACCATCCCATTAAGGGTGGTGAACAAGCTCCTGATACTGTCAGTCCAATCAGAGGACCAGTAACTCTGAAACCTCAGCAACATCGCTGGGAGAGGTAGTCACTGATGAGACCTCAAGACTTCAGCAGGTAAGTGAAAAAAAAACTCAGGGGGCCAAGGGTCAGAGGGGAAACCCTTCCGAGGAGACTCTTAGAGCCGTGGGGACTGCCATCCCTCCCCAGGGCCCCCTCTTTGGGTCATGGAGTCTCCAGCTCCCATAGCCCCTGGGCTGCCACAAGAAGGCTGCCTCCATTAAGCTGAAGGCCTCCACACATGGTGGAGGATCACGTTGTCATTGGTAAAATGCCAGCATCTCTGTAAAATGGCCCTTAAGAGGTCACATCGCTGCCTGCCTTCTTGGAGCGGGCAACTGCTCCAAATCCAGTCCTGGCATTGTGAACATGACCAAGTGGTGGCACTGCTTTGGGGAGCCATCCTAAGATGCTCCCTGCTTTTTTATTGGCAGCAGTGACATCCTGTGTCAAGTGCTTTCTTCTTCAGTATCCTCCTCTTCCTGTGAGGGTGTTGAAAGGAAACGCAAAGTGACTTGTGTTTGTCCTCCATTTCCTCCGGGGAAGAAGATTATCAAGCTTTTGGGAGCCTGCAATGATAAAGCTCAAATGCTTAGGGTGACCACTATCGGAGGATGTGTGTGGTGAGGACATATGGAGCTAGGAGTGAGGTTGGGTTTGAGTTATCAGGAATCCGGAATAGTTGTGCTTCAGTATGGAAACTGGTGTGTCCATATGCCTGGAAGCGATATGCTTTCTGCTCTGTTCCTGACCACAGAGTCTCTCACTCTCCTTCCAATCACAGCCAGCATTACCTCCTCAAGGAATGTCATGCAGGCCTGTTTCCACCTTCCTAATCAGGTCTTGTTGCCACCTCTAACGTGTGTAATCCTGTCCTGAAAGAGAATGAGTGGTGATTGTGAATGAGTGCATTAGCAGGTGTGTATGTGTGTGCTTGGTGTAGTCTATAGGCCAAAAATTAGAGGGGAAGATGTAGAGGAATAAATTGGCAAGGAAATTACAGAGAACTGCAAGAATTATAAAGTGGTTATAACGGGTGACTTTAATTATCCAAGTATAGACTGGGATAGTAGTAGTATAAAGAGCAGAGAGGGGCAAGAGTGTTTTCAGGAAAATTTTCTACAGCAGCATATTTCCAGTCCAACAAGAAAGGAGGCACCGCCAGACCTGGTTCTTGGGAATGAGATGGGCCAAATGTATCAAGTGTTAGTAGCAGAATATTTAGGGAACAGTGATCATCACATCCTAAGAGTAGAAGATGGTGGTGTAGTGGTACTGTCACTGGACTAGTAATGCAGAGGCCCAGTCCAATGTCTGGCAACATGGGTTCAAATCCCACCATGGCAGTTGGTGGGATTAATAGAAAATCAAGAATATAATCTTGGTAATGGTGACCTATCATCAATTGTCATAAAAACCCAGCTGCCTCACTAATGTCATTTAGGGAAGGAAATCTGGTCTGATCTCTAGGCCCACAGCAATGTGGTTGGCTCTTTACTTTCTAACAAGGCAAGACACTCAGTTCATGGGCAATTAGGGATGGGCAACACATATCAGCCTTGCCAGTGACTCCACAGCCCAAGAAAGAATAGAGGATAAAAATAAGATTTGGGGTGGTTATGAAAAAGGATAAGAAACAATTCACGGTAAGAATAATTACATGGGGGAAACCAATTTCAATGGGGTGAGAATGGATCTGGCCCTGATCAATTGGAATTAAAAGTTGGCAGGCAAAGTGGGCTCTGAACAATGGGCTGCCTTTAGAGATTATATAGCCAAGGCATATTCCCATGGGTGGAAAGGCAAGGCAAACAAATCCATAGCTCCCTGGATGACCAAAGAGATAGAGATTAAAATGACAAGTAAAAAGTGTGCTTATGACAAATGTCAAGTGGACAATACAACTGAGAACCGAGCTGAATATAGAGGTTCAGAGGGGAAGTCAAAATACAAATAGAGATTATAAAAAGAGACTAGTAGCTAACATAAAAAGGAATCCCCAAATCTTCTATAGGCATATAATAACAAAAGTGTGGTAAAAGGAGGAGTGGGCTGATTAGGAACCAAAAAGGAGATTAATGTATGGAGTCAAGGGGCATAGTTGAGATATTAAATTAATACTTTGCATTTGTCTTTACTAAGGAAGAAGATGCTGCCCAGATCGGTGAAAGAGGAGGCAATTCAAGCCTTTGAAGGGTTTAAAATTGATAGGAAGGCATTAGATAGGCATTCTGTACTTAGAATTGATAAGGAAACAGGACCAGATGAGATGCATCCAAGCATACTGAGGGAATTGAGAGTGGAAATTACAGAGGCACTTTCCAGTCTTCCTTAGATTCAGGGTGGCACCAGAGGACTGGAGAATTTCAAATATTACACCGTTGTTCAAAAAAGGCTGTAAAGATAAGCCCAGTGACTTCAGGCCAGTCAATTTAACTTCAGCAATGAGGAAGCTTCCGGAAATGATAACTCAAGACAAAATTCAAAGTCACATGGCCAAATGTGAGTTATTTCAGGAAAGCCAACATGGATTTTTTAAGGGCAAATTGTGTTTAACTAAAAGGCTGGAGTTTTTCTGATAAGGTAACAGTAAGGGTTGATGAGGGTAATGATGAGCTGTTGATGTGGTGTACATGAACTTCTAGAAGGCATTTGATAAAGTGTCACATAACAAACCTGTAGGCAGAGTTATAGCTCATGGAACAAAAGGAACAAGAGCAACATGGATTTGAAATTGGCTGAGTTACAGGAAAAAGATTATTGGATAATGGATGTTTATTGGACAGGAGGAAGGTTTGGAATGGAGTTTCCCAGGGATCGATGTTGGGACCTTTGCTTTTCCTGTATATACTAATGGCCTACACCTTGGTATTCAGAACACAATTTCAAAATTTGTGGATGATGCGAAAGTAGGAAACATTGTGAACTCTGAGAGGGATTGCGTAGAAGTTCAAAAGGACATAGACAAGTTAATGGAATGGGCAGACGAGTGGCAGATGAAATTTAATGCAGAGGAGTGTGAAATGATTCATTTTGGTAGGAAGAACACAGACAATATAAAACAAAGAGTATAATTCTAAAAGGGGTGCAGAAGCAGAGGGACCTGGATGTAGATGCGCATAAATCATTAAAGGTCGCAGGACCAGAAGTAACATTCCTGCCACACAAGTGCCAGGAAATTACCATCTTCATCAAGACAGAATCTAACCATCTCTCCTTGATGTTCAATGACATTACCATCACTGAATCCCTCACTCTTAACATCCTGGGGGTTACCATTGACCAGAATCTGAACTGGACTAGCCATATAAATACTGTGGCTACAAGGGCAGGTCAGAGGCTAGGAATCCTGCGACGAGTAACTCACCTCCTGACTCCCCAAAGTCTGTCCACCATCTACAAGGCACAATTCAGGAGTGTGATGGAAGACTCTTCACTTGCCTGGATGAGTGCAGCTCCCACAACACTCAAGAAGCTCAACACCATCCAGGACAAAGCAGTCCGCTTGATTGGCCACCACTTTCAACATTCACTCCCTCCATCACCAACACACCGTGGCATCTACAAGATGCACTGCAGCAACTCACCAAGGCTCCTTCAACAGCACCTTCCAAACCCATGACCTCTACCACCTAGAAGGACAAGGGCAGCAGATGCATGGGAACACCACCACCTGGAAGATCCCCCACAAGCCACACACCATCCTGACTTGGAAATATATCATTATTGCTTTACTGTCACTGGGTCAAAATCCTGGAACTCCTTTCCCAACAGCACTGTGGGTGTACCTACACCACATGGACTGCAGAGGCTCAAGAAGGCAGCTCACCACCACCTTCCAAAAGGCAATTAGGGATGGGCAATAATTGTTGTCCTAGCCAGTGATGCCCACATCGCATGAGCAAATAAATTTTAAAAAAGGACAGGTTGAGTGAGTAGTTAATAAAGTATACAGGATCCTAGGCTTTATTAATAGGGACATAGAGATGAAAGCAAGGAGGTTATATTAAACTTGTATGAAACACTGATTCAGCCTCAACTGGAATATTGTGTCCAGTTCTGGGCACTGCACTTTAGGAAAGATGTGAAGGCATTAGAGAGAGTGCAGAAAGATTTATGAGAATGATCCCAGGGATGAGGAACTCAGTTATGTATATAGATTGGGGCACTTTCCTTGAGGAAGAGAAGTTTGAGAGGAGATTTGATTAAAGTATTCAAAATCATCAGGGTTAGGATCTGGAGTGTGCTGCCTGAGAGTGTGGCGGAGGCAGGTTTAGTCAAGGCATTCAAGAGGGAATTGGATTGTTATCTGATAAGAAAAAATATGCAGGGTCATGGGGAGAAGGCAGAGGAATGCATGGCACTCAATAAATTGCTCCTATGGAGTGCCAGCATAGACACGATGGCCAAATGGCCTCTTTCTGTGCTGTAACAATCCTGCGATTCTGTGATACTCTGTAGTGCCTTACATGGTTGAAGAGTTGTGTGATGTGGCTGAAGTGTGAGTAATGCCTGTGAAGGATGTAATAGTGTGTGTTGTGTGACTGTCAGTGGATAGTTAGATGGTGGATGTGGTGTGCTGAGGTTGTGTTGCAGTTATTGTGGAGTGTGGTTGTGAAGTGGGACTTAACCTTGGTCATTCATGGCAAGTGGTTAAATTTCTTGTGGCATTGGAGCCCTGTGCTTGAGGCTGTTGGTACCTCTCGGACAACCTCCTCCAATTTGGGCTGCAATAGCTTCCTCTGTGGCCTCCTTCTCCCCAGGCGATGGTGGGGGATGGGGCGGGGGGGAGTTGGTGGGGGAGGTAGAGGACATCCCTCCTTCTCCAACTCCCTCCATTAAGACACAAATACAGCATCAGAGAACCTTGGAACCCCCTTTCACAGTTCCTGAGCCGTCTTTCAATGTTGGCTTCCCTCCTAGTCAGCACACATCTCACCTTCAGTGGAAATGAGTAAGTGCAGGCTACATCCAGGAAAAGTGCATTGAATTAGTGGCTGAGTGCTAATTGTACAGGTGTCTAATTCAGCATCTCTAAGCATGTTGAAACCATGATAATCATCAATTAGACCAAAAATTGTATGTTTAATCCACACTGTCAAACAGGTCCAGCACCTGTTTACACCTCTTCACAAAAATAATTCACTTTATGTGCTAGTCTTCAGTGGGGCAGTATTTTCACCTGTCCCATTACATGTGTGTCTGGCCCCAGCCTATATCCCAGGGTCGGGCACACAACATGTTGCTGGCAAACACCTGTGAAGTTGGCCAAGTACCTGCCTCAGGGCAAAAAGAGAAATGATGCTCTGATGCAACAGATGTAACAGAAGTGGAAAGTCAATGATTTAATGCAAAACTTGCCCAGTTCTTGCATGTGTTAGGTTTGGGCTCTCAGGGTGTAAGTAATGAGGAATACCTGACCAAGCATGTGATGGAAACGTCCCTACTTCCGGCAGAATTATAGATGGACGGAGAAAAACCACCAAACTAATCCTGCTCCTAATCCCATCCTGCCTGTTTAGGTTATATTGTTGCTGCTGCTACAATCCCAGAAATTTCAGAAGGAGTCTCAGGGCTCAATTCCTTCTCAGTGGTTGTACCAGATTTACTGCAAGTGAGTCACACTCTCATGACACAAAACTGTAGCTTTTAGTTTGTATAGCCCAATTATGAGGTAGATTTTACAAATTAGTGTGTTATTTTATTTATTCATGGGATGTGGGTATTGCTGAAATGGCCAGCATTTGTTTCCTAACCCTAATTGCCCCTGAGAAGGTGGTGGTGAGCTGCCGCCTTTAACTGTTACAGTCCATGTAGTGTAAGTACACCCACAGTGTTGTTGGTGAGAGAGTTCCAGGGTTTGACCCAGTGGCAATGATGGAACTGGGATATATTCCCAGTCAGGGTCGTGTGTGACTTGGAAGGGAACTTGCAGGTGGCGGTGTTCTCATGCATCAGCTGCATTTGTCCTTTGTAGTGGTAGAGGTCGTGGATTTGGAGGTGCTGCCAAAAAGGCCTTGGGGAATTGGTGCAGTACATCTTGTAGATGGTCCACACAGCAGCCACATTGTGTTGGTAGTGGAGGGAGAGCATGTGTAAATGGTGGATGGGATGCCGATCAAGCAAGCTGTGGCAGAGCCCCATGGTCCTAAATCAAAAAGATTTGAACCAGGATCATTCAAGTAAATGTCTTCTATCAGTTAGAATGAGGAAATATCGTAAGTAAAGCCAGACTGTTACAGACTAAAATCCCAGATTCATACCCATCTCCGCCATTAAGATCCTTCTTATCTAGCTATCATCCTTCTCAAGGCATTAAACCAGGCTCTAAATATGATGTTTTATCCTAACTTGACCTGCAGTATTCAGCATGGTTGATGATACCAACCTTCTCCAGCATCACTCCTCCATCATCCAGCTTTGTTCATGTTCCCCCCTAACCGAACACATCTCCATGAAATGATTCATTCCCCTCCCCCAAAATGTTAACTCCAGAAGCTTTGGATCTATTCTTGCTCCCTTAGCTTCCTAATATACATGTTGCCATTAGTGACATTGCTCACATTCATGGATCACCTTCCAAGTGTCTGCCAATGAACTCCACTTTCTCCTCCACTTCCATTTACCACTTAAATGCCTCTGTGTTGTCAGGCTTTGTCCAACATCCATAATTTCCGCCAGGTCAACATTGGAGAAAGGACTTACATTTGCATAGCATCTTTCATGACTCAGGATTTTCCAAAGTGCTTCACAGTCAGTGAAGTACTTTCTAAGTTTCAGCACTGTTGTAATGTAGGAAACACAGCAGTCAGTTTGCACACAGTGGGACTTCCACAAACAACAATATGATAACAACCAGATAAGCTGTTTTTAGGTGTTGGTTAAGGGATAGATAAGGAACAGGACAACAGATAGAACTCTTCAAAATAGTGCCATGGGATAGTTTATGTCTACCTGAGAAAGTAGATGGGGCCTCGATTCAATGACTCTGCACCTCGGATTCTGCAGCATTCCCTCAATACTGCACTGGAGCATCAGCCTAGATTTTGCGCTCAAATTCCTAAACCTTCTGAATTAGAGGTGAGAGTGCTACCAACTGAACAATGGCTGGAACCTCTGGCAACATTGAATTCATTGACTTTGGTAGTCACCGCAAACTCCGCTTCCTCGTCATCTCCATCTCAGTTTGAACTAGATTATTTAAAGCTGTTCACTTCTTCAACCCTAAGCTGGATTTCAGGTCCTCCAGGGCAGAAATAAGTTTGGGCCTGATTGTATCTCCACAGGTAGCTCCCTCCATAAGTAAAATGAGTTTCAAACTGTCAACAAAAGCCCTTAGATACGTTCCTGGAGGAGTGGTTGGAGCAGGCGACTGGGGGTCGTGAGTAAGATTCTGGAGTTTGGGAGCGCAATCCATCTGGCTCCATAGAAAGTGGCTTTTTTTTAAAAAAGGCTAACTTAGCAATGACCTTATGGTGAAGAAAATGAGTGGCGCATCAGAGACTAACTATTGAAAAGGGTTCTTTAACAACCCCGAATTTACATTTTGAAGGTCCAAAGGCTGTTTCATGTTTCTATCTGGGAGTTGGGATCCTTGAATTTGTCAGTGGGACCATTTCCATGCCTCCTATTTGAAGTACCACAAATTCCAGCTACCAACAAGAGAGTGTTCACAGTATGTGATGAAGCAATGGAGATAAGCTCAGTAATGCCCTTGTTACAAAGAAAAGTACAGCACAGGAACAGGCCCTTCCGCCCTCCAAGCCTGCGCCAATCATATTGCCTGTCAAACTAAGACATTTTGCACTTCCGGGGTCGGTATCCCTTTATTCCCATCCTATTCATGTATTTGTCAAGCTGCCTCTTAAACACCACTATCGTACCCTACTTCCACCACCTCCTCTGGCAGCGAATTCCAGACACTCACTACCCTCTGCGTAAAAAACTTGCCCTGCACATCTCCTCTAAAGTTTTCTCCTCTCACCTTAAATCTATGTCCCCTAGTAATTGACTCTTCCACCCTGGGAAAAAGCTTCTGACTATCTACTCTGTCCATGCCACTCATAATTTTGTAAATTTCTATCAAGTCGCCCCTCAATCTCCGTCACTCTAGTGAGAATAATCTGAGTTTCTCCAACCTCTCTTCATAGCTAATAACCTCCAGACCAGGCAGCATCCTGGTAAACCTCCTCTGCACCGTCTCCAACGCCTCCATATCCTTCTGGTAATGTGGCGACCAGAATTGCACGCAATATTCCAAGTGTGGCCTAACCAAGGTTCTATACAGCTGCAGCATGACTTCCCAGCTTTTATACTCAATACCCCTGCCGATGAAGGCAAGCATGCCATATGCCTTCCTGACTACCTTATCCACCTGCGTTGTCACTTTCAGTGACCTGTGGACCTGTACACCCAGATCCCTCTGCCCGTCGATGCACTTAAGGGTTCTGCCATTTACTGTATAATTCCTACCTGTATTAGACCTTCCAAAATGCATTACCTCGCATTTGTCCGAATTAAACTCCATTTGCCATTTCTCCGCCCAAGTCTCCAACCGATCTATATCCCGTTGTATCCTTTGGCAATCCTCTTCACTATCTGCAACTCCTCCAACCTTAGTGTCATCTGCAAACTTACTAATTAGCCCAGTTACATTTTCCTCCAAATCATTTACGTATACTACAAACAGCAAAGGTCCCAGCACTGATCCCTGTGGAACACCACTAGTCACAGCTCTCCATTCAGAAAAGCACCCTTCCACTGCTACCCTCTGTCTTCTATGACCAAGCCAATTCTGTATCCAGAATTGTTGGTGCGAGGAAGTCTAGTGTTGCACAACTCAGCCCTTTTCAGTCCCATATCCAATCCTGAAGGGCCCACAGCTCAGTAACAAACTTTATTTACAGCTCTCGAATCAGGGTTTTTTTTGCCTCTTTAACTGTGTGTCCTGCTGTCATTGGAGTGGCTGTCCTACTGTAATGCTATAGAGTTCTGCTTTCTCACAGCAGTGGCCTTCATCACAATGCTATAGGAGCCTGTGCATGGCTGCTTCCCACATCCATAATGGGCCCCAAACCACAGAGTTTTGATAGTGAGTTAAAGTATCGCCCAGAGGAAAATCCACCCCAAATAGTGCAATGGTGCCACTTGATTTTATGAGATATACACAACGTTTTTGCATATAGCCATGTAGCTTTTCACATAGCCATAAGTTTATTTTCCCTTTGAAGAATGGTTTGTCCACAAATCTTAATTAAACCATACGTTATTAAAATACTAGGCAATGAATGGTCAGTGTACTACATCCTGTCACCTCATCTGAACCAGTAATTCAGTAACAGAGAGTACCCTGAATAAAGTACTAGAGGATTGAGCAGAAATAGTTAGTAAATAACATAATCACTTAATTATGAGGAACGATCAGAGAAATTTGTACATCTCAATCTTGAAAGAGAATATCTAAGAGGTGATGTTATATAAGTAACTGTGGGTAAATTACTTAAGATTAAATTCTTAAAATTAGACAAGTTAATACAGATTGAAAACATAGGACCGAAATTGGGATGGTTAGCTTCACTAATAAAAGAGTGATACAAATGGCCTTCCTGACCTGTAATTATGATCTTGTCACATACTAACACCCAAAGTGCCATTACATTGTACTGGATATACCAGGTTCCTGAAGTGTACGTCTCATGTAGCCAGCAAAATGCCAAACGTAAAAATGTCAGAATGAAAGCAAAATACTGCGGATGTTGGAAATCTGAAATAAAAACAAAAAGTGCTGGAAAAACTTAGCAGGTCTGGCACCATCTGTGGAGAGAGAAACAGAGTTAACGTTTCGAGCAGTTTGTGCCACGATGAAGATCAGTGGCTATGTGGCCTGGCAACAGGTGCCAATACTGAAAACAACAACCCACAATGCCACCTGATAACCACTTCCTATGTGACATTTGTGGCACAGCCTGCCTCTCACAGATTGGTCTCTTCAGCCATCAGTAAATGTGCACCATATGAAGCTACCCTATCACCAATGGATTTGCTGCATGTTCATCATCTTATGTAAGGGGAAAATACCGATAAAATGTAGAAAACCATGAAGAGGACAGCCAATAATTTCCTGATTCATGCTTCTGTTACATGATGCTCTGTTTCTGGTAAATCAACCCTTACTTCTCTACTTGACAGTAATCTTGCATGGAAAGAGAGCTCAGATATTTTAAGCCCTTAAGTGCTTTTGTAAGGCCTCTCTGCAAATCATCAGGACGGAGAAGATAAAGTCAGAGACCTCATCCAAGCTCAGCACTCTTTCCTATCCTCTCCTGTTATTCTTCTTCCATTCATTCAGTCAGAAACAGGAACTCCAGTACACGCTGAGCATTGTTACGAAATGATTCAAGGGATTTCTTTCTACCATATAATGCCCTTATAGTTCTAATCGCAATCTCCTCAGGACACAATGCATCTCCCAGTGCTACACAAAAAGAGAAGCCTGAATTTTATGTCTTGCAGGCAGGCGCAAGCCCAACCCGAACAAAGGTGAAATAACGCAAGAGGAGGTTGGGCGAGCGTCCCAATGTCATCCCGCACGCGAGCAATCTTCAGGTCGGCGGGCGCGTGCAGATGTCGGAGCCATGCCCGCCAACAATTGAAGTGCCAGTAAAGGCCATTAAAGAACCAACTGATCCAGGTTTTATGTTGTCCATGTGATTTTGCGCTCATTGCATGGGCAAAACGAGCAGGCAGGCTTTTCACAAAATCTCATCCAAGGGTGGGATGAAAAGGGTAAGCAGCATTGTTAGTGTGCGTAGTGTGGAGCTTAGGAGATAGTTTGCTGCCGGGTGCTTATTTGAACTTGACAGCTTCATCTCTGTTCTGAGCTTCAGTCTTAGCATTTCCAGGCTTTTTTTAGGACTCCTTGGTGTCTCCAAGGCCCCTGGAGGATTTTGACTGTGTGGACCCTTCCAGGCACCAGACAACCTTCTGTAATCCTGGTAATGGGGATTGTGCTCTCCACTGGTGGCACCTCCTCTAGGAGGAAGAGAGGGGCAGAAGGGGGAGGAGGCCATGTGTCCCAATGCAGCTTCCAGGGGAGGGACCTGTGGGAGGAGGGGCGTAAGCACAAAGGGCGCAGGTCCAGTAGGTAGTCCAAGGCAGAAGTGGCCGCAGAAGATGTCACTATCCTGCAGCCAGGGTTTACAGGCAGCGATGCAGCTACCTCAATATGTCCGAGGTGCAATACCGAAGGAGGCTCCGCCTCTTCAGGGAGACTGTGACCTCCTTTTGTCAGATGATTGGGCCTGAGATCGCCTCCAACTGTGTGGCTAGACACTCCATGCCAGTGGCTCCGAAGGTCGCAGTGGCCCTCAACTTCTATGCCTCCGGCTTTATCCAGGGGTCAGTGGGGGATCTGTGTGGAGTCTTCCAATCAACTGTTCACAGTTGTGCCAAGCTGGTGACAGAAGCTCTGATCAAGCGGGTAATGATATTTGTTCATTTCCATACAGATGACGCCAGCCAGGCTGAGTGAGCCAGAGGCTTCGCAGTGATTGCTGGGTTCCCCCATGTCCAGGGTGCAATGGACTGCACACATGTGGCCATCAAGGTGCCAGTGGGTGAGCCGGGTGCCTTCGTCAACAGGAAGGGCTTCTACTTGATGAACGTCCAGATAGTTTGTGGCTACAAGATGCAGATTCTGCAAGTCTGTGCAAGGTACCCTGGCAGCTCCCATGACCCTTACATCCTCAGACATTCCCAGGTGCCGAGGCTCTTCAGTGCTCCAGCCCCACTGGATGGATGGTTGTTGGGTGACAAGGGCTATCCCTTGAAAAGGTGGCTTATGACACCTCTCCACTGCCCAAGAACAGAGGCAGAGCAGTATTATATTAGGGGTCACGCCTCCACAAGGGCAGTGATAGAGAGGGACATAAGTCTTCTGAAGATGAGCTTCCTATTACTGGACCGTTCAGGGGGAGCACTCCAATACCCCCCAGAGCTGGTGTCACTGATAGTGGTTGCATTTCTGCGCTCTCCACAATCTGGCACTGCCAAGGGGGGACCCACTGGAGGAAGAGGATCTTGACACAGCTGCACAGGCTACAGATGATGAATCCAGTGGTGAGTCAGAAGAGCAGCATGATGAGGGGAATGCTGAGGGCATGGAAGCAGACCTTCAGGGAGGCAGGGACACCAGGGATGACTTGATCCAATGGTCCTTCAGCTAGGCTGCCAAAGCTCTGCTTCCACCTCATGGCAGGGCTACCACCTCCTTCCCAGATGTCTGAAATGACCCTTTCATTTGACCCCAAAGTCCACTCAGTGCCTGTGCAACAAAGTTTAGAGCCACTCACATCCAGCATGAGATATTGACGTGCCCTGCACCTACAAAACAAGTGAAGCATACTCAGGCTTTTAAGATAAAAGCAAAATTTATATCATACTGACACTCACATCAAATGATCAGAACTATATCTGGTGTTAATGGCTGCACCAGTAACCATGTTAACAAAACATGGCAGAATGGAAGATCACCAGAGAACAGCCCCTCTTGTGCTCATGGTGCCTTTAACCTATGTTTACAAGTGCTGCTTCTTGTTGCCCCCCACCACCCCTCCCTCGCTGGCAGCGGCATTGGAGACAGCCTGCTGACTCTGCTGTCTTGTTGGCCTTGATGACCTTGGTGGTCGTCCTCTGGCCAGTGGAGCCTGTGCTGGCCCCGCCTGGGAGGGAGTGGCCAGTGCCATGCTTGGCATCTCCCCAGTCATTGCAGCCTCATCAGATGCCACAGCCACTGGCAGAGGGGCAGAGGAGCTGCTGTTGTCATCCAGAGCGCCCTAAGAGGAGCCTGCAGAGACAGCAAGCAGCTTGTGTGCCAATGTGAGGTCACTCTGGACCTCCCTGCTTACCATTGATGGACAAGCACCTAGCTGGGATGTTGGGTGCCTTAACCATCTCTCACACTGGCACTGACCACCTGAGGTCAGTGCCTGTGTGAGGGTTTGCAGGTCCGAGCGCAACCCCAGGAACCCCTGATTCTGTCTCTCAACTTGCCCCTCCATGAGGGTCACCGCACTCTCAATGGAGGGGGCAGTGCACTCAGCAATGAGGCTCAATGCAGTGTTCATGCTCCACATGGACTCCTTCACAACAGAGGCCATGGCACGCATACCCTCATGGATCTCTGCCAGATCCTCCTGCTCATTCCGCTGGACATTCAGCATCTGCCGCCTAATGGATGACTCCAGGGGCTCATCATCTGTGCTTGAATAAGCATTGTCCTGGTGTCCAGCAGTCCTCCAACGGCCCTGGGCACTCTCTGCCTCCGCCTGCTCCTCAAGCGAGTGTAAAGTGCCCACACCGCTGTGCACCAACATTCTAGATGATAATCTAATGCCCACCAAGGTGCTGGTATCTGCCATGGTGTGTGGTTCAGAGACAGGGTGTGCCGCAGGTGCATCTAAAGCCCAACGGTCTTCTGGGCTCAAGAGTGCTTCTTCAGGGTCCTGCATTTGTGAATGAGCTGGCGATTCTAAGGGAGAACAACGACATGTCATTAGTTTAAGTCATCACACTGTCACTGTGCACGCCAGGCACCCTGGTGAGACAAAGGAGATCTGCATCATGGTGCCATCGTCTTTCAATGATCAATGGGGGACTCCAGATTTGAGGCTCCCATTAGTGATGAGACTACACAAGAAAGTTTGCACCATCCGACACTCTCACCTCTGTGCACTGAACTCTTACCTTCATCAGAGATCCCTGCCTCTCCACGACTGGCTGACCGGGGTTGGTGGCAGTACTCCAGCTCCAAGGCATCCATCTCATACCTCATCAGAATGAGGAGGTTTGAGAGGCCTCCACCCACCTTCATTCTTTCATTGGCATTATGGCTTCTCTTCTCCTGAAATGACAGCGTGATTGCAGTCTGGCAAACCCCACCCCCACATCCCTCCCATCCCCCCAGGGACACCTTGCAGGGCACTTGCAAGTCATGGTCCTTGACTCACAAGGCACTCAACCCAAGCAGCCAGGGCTCATCCTCTTGGCTGGCAACGGTGTCAGTGACAGTTGGCACTCAGAGTGTTCGAACACCCCTGAGCTCCATGGGGAGACAGCCAGCCTTTAACACTCCACACTGATCAATGCCAACTTGATACTTACCCTTGCCAAGTGCAGCAGATTGTTGAACCTTTTAGAGCAGTGCACTCATGTGCGCCGCACAACGTCGTGGCCACTGACCTCGGCTGCCACCTCCCCTCAGGCTTTTTTGGTCAGGTGCGGTGGCCTCCTCCTGCCATCGCTGGGTACTAGAGTGTCCCACCTGACACCAACCTCCTCCACAAGGACCGTGGACTTAACATTGAGTTCAACAACTTCAGATCATGAACTCTCTCCTCCATCCTCACCCCCTTTTTGATCCCATTTTTTCAAATATTTATTTTTTAATTTTTATATATACATTTTTTTCCCATTTATTTCTATTATTATTTTAAAAATTTATTTCCATTCATTGTTTTATCCCCACCTTTTGGCCTATTTTGATATTTTCTCCCACACCATCCTCTCCCCCACCCCACCCCCACTGGGGCCATCTGTCATTTGCTCATCCTGCTTTCTACTCTTAATGTCACAATTAGCCCCTCCTTTAGCCAGTATCACCACCATCAACACCCCTTCGACCTTTTGTTTATGACATCTTTTGCAATCTCTCCTTTGCCTCCACCTATCACTGGCCTTCTATCCAGCTTCACCTGTCCCACCCCCCTTAAACAGTATATATTTCACCACATTTTTACTTCTCTTTAGTTCTGAAGAAGAGTCATATGGACTCGAAACGTTAACTCTGTCTTTCCCCCCACAGATGCTGTCGGACCTGCTGAGTTTTTTCAGCAATTTTTGTTTTTATTTCAGATTTCCAGCATCCGCAGTATTTTGCTTTTATCTCAAAAGATTCTCCCCTGACAGCCTTCAGGGAGCTGCCTCTACCAGTTCTAAAGCACCCGCTGGGTCACCTTTGGACCCGACGCCCAACAGACTCCCACCCTTCCCAGCGCTTCCCAACCATTGAGAAGAAGCATTTCATGGCGGGTGGACCTTAACTGGCCATCCAGCGAGAAATCGCGTTTGTAATACGACCGTGGCTGGGAGCGGATTCCACATCCGCTTCCGTTTGTGCCAACTTGGCACACATGCCAAGTGCAAAATTCAGGCCCTAGTCTTTATGCATAACTCTTTGTGTTATCATCACAGGCACAACCTGGGAGATCTAGTGAGTCAAATTAATGAGAGCGAGCAAGGTGAATCAGAGAATGGGAGTGAGGGAATCTGTTGGCTGACAAGCCAGTTAGTGACCTTTCTCAGCTGCAGGGTCAAAGATCGTGAAACTTTTATTTAAACAAAGAATCCTATCTGAATACCAATGTTTAAAGCATTTGGCTGAGAGTGCTACCTCACTTGCTCGTCTCACTATGAAGCAGCTATAAGGAACAATGATGCAGAAATTGAGGTGGTGTTCAGGACATCAGTAGGGGGGAGTCCAACATTCCTTCATGTGGCTCGAAATATTGGCTTGGAAAATCTAGATGTAGAATCAATCTGGATGGAACTAAGAAGCAACAAAGGATGGAAAACATTAGTGGGAATTGTCTATAGGCCTCTAGACAGTAAGGTAGATGATGGCATTAAACAGGAAAGTAGAGTTGCATGTAACAAGGGTGCTACATTGATCCTGGGTGATATTAATCTCCATATAGTCTGGGCAAACCAAATAACACTGTGGCAAATGAATTCCTGGAGTGTGTACAAGGTGGTTTTCTTTAGACCAGTATGTCAAGGAACTGACTAGGGAACAGGCTTTCCTAGATTTGGTATTGTGCAATGTCAAGGGTTTAATTAATAATCTTATTGTCTTTAGGGAAAAGTGACCATAACATGATAGAATTCTTCATTAGGATGGAAAGTGAAGTAGTCCAATCCAAAACTAGAGTCCTAAATCTTTACATGGAAACTATGAAACTATGAGGCGTGAGTTGGCTAAGATAGAGTGGGGAAATTCATTAAAAGGCATGACAGTGGATAGGCAATGCCTAATATTTAAGGAATGAATGTAAGCATTGCAACAGTTATACATTCCTTTCTGGCGCAAAAACACAACAGGAAAAGAGGCTAACAAAAGAAATTGAGGGTAGTGTTAGATCGAAAGAGGAATCATATAAAGTTGCTAGAAAAAGTAGCAAGCCTGAGGAGTGAGAGCAGTTTAGAATTCAGCAAAGGAGGGCCAAGAGATTGATTAAGAGGGGAAAAATAGAGTATGAAAAAGATTAGAGAAGACAAATGTAGGTCCTCTACTGTCTGAAACGAGAGAATTTATAACAGAAAACAAGGAAACGGCAGAGCAATTAAACAACTACTTTAGTTCTGTCTTCATAGAGGAAGACCCAAATAACTTCCCAGAAATACTAGGGAACCAAGGCTCTAGTTACTAAGCAATACTAAAACAAATAGTGCTGGAGAAATTAATGGGACTGAAAGCCAATAAATCCCCAGGGCCTAATAAGTGCGTTCTTTCGCACATGCGGGCAAAAGAGTGCACTGCTCCCTGAGACAAAGCCCTGTCTCAGGGAGATTACTGATAGTCCGAAAAACTTTAAAAATACAAAAATTAAAAAATTATTAACATATCTCCCTCATGTGACAATGTCACACGAGATGGGACATGTTAATAAGGACCACATAAACTTTATTAATTTTTTTAAATATGGACATGAAAAACTTCATCCCTCCAGCGGATGAAGTTTCATCAATAATCTGGAGCCCGCTGGGGTTCCTGGTCTGCCCGCCAGCCTTAAGCTTGGCCGGGCAGGTCTTTAATCACTTTAACTAGCCTGTCAATGGCCTCAATTGGCCATTGACAGGTCGGCGGGCGGACAGCTGATTTCACTGTCCGGCCGCCTTCCTAAAAATTTAAATGGACCGGGATGACATTGGGGATTCCTCCCGACGTCATCCCGCATCATTTTCCCCTCGGGGACCAGGCCCCACCCCCTAATCGCCGAGGGGAAAATCCTGGCCAGTGGATTTCGTGTATTTGGATTTTCAGAAAGCTTTTGATAAAGCCCACATAAGAGGTTAGCATATAAAATTGAAGCACATGGGATTGGGGGTAATATATTGGCATGGATTGAATTGAGTATTGGTTAGCAGACAGGAAACAGAGAGTATGAATAAATGGGTCTTTTTCGGAGTGGCAGGCGGTGATCGCAGGAATCGGGGCTTGGGCCCCAGAAATTCACAATATATATCAATGATTTGGATGAAGGAACCAAATGTAATATTTCCAAGTCTGCTGATGACATGAAGCTAGGTGGAAATGTGAGTGATGAGGAGGGTGTTAAGAGGCTTCAAGGTGATTTAGACAGGTTGAGTAAGTAGGCAAACAAATGGCAGATGAAGTATAATGTGGACAAGTGTGAAGTTATCCACTTTGGTAGGAAAAACAGAATGGCAGAGTATTACTTAAATGGTGATAGATTGGGAAATGTTGATGTACAAAGGGACCTGGGTGTCCCTGTACACCGATCACTGAAAGAAAGCATGCAGGTGCAGCAAGCAGTTAAGAAGGGAATTGGTATGTTGGCCTTCATTGCGAGAAGACTTGAGTACAGGAGCAAGGATGTCTTACTGCAGCTATACAGGGCCTTGGTGAGACCACACCTGGAGTACTATGCACAGTTTTGGTCTCCTTACCTAAGAATGGATCATCTTGCCATAGAGGGAGTGCAGCGAAAGTTCACCAGACTGATTCCTGGAATGGCAGGATTGGCGTATGAGGAGAGATTGGACCGTTTAGTCCCTGTAATCACTGGAGTTTAGAAGAAAGAGAGGGGAGCTCATTGAAACATATAAAATTCTGACAGGGATGGACAGACTGGATGCAGGGATGATAATTCCTCCAGCAGGGGAGTCAAAAACAAGAGGTCACAGTCTCTGGATATGGGGTAGACCATTTAGGACTGAGATGAGGAGAAACTTCTATTTTTTTATTCATTCACGGGATGTGGGCTTCGCTGACTGGGCCAGCACTAATTGCCCATCCCTAGTTGCCCTTGAGAAGGTGGTTGTGAGCTGCCTTCTTGAACCACTGTAGGCTATGTGGTGTAGGTACACCCACAGTGCTGTTAGGAAGGGAGTTCCAGGATTTTGACCCAGCGACATTAAAGGAACGGTAATATATTTCCAAGTCAGGATGGTGATTAACTTGGAGGGGAAATTCCAGGTGGTGGTGTTCCCATCCATCTGCTGCCCTTGACCTTCTAGGTGGTAGAGGTCATGGGTTTGGAAGGTGCTGTCTAAGGAGCCTTGGTGAATTCCAGCAGTGCATCTTGTAGATGGTACAACCTGCTGCTACTGTGCGTCAGTGGTGGAAGGAGTGAATGTTTGTGGATGTGGTGCCAATGAAGCAGACTGCTTTGTCCTGGACGGTGTCCAGCTTCTTCAGTGTTCTGTACTCATCCAGGCAAGTGGGGAGTATTCCATCACATTCCTGACTTGTGCCTTGTAGATGGTGAACAGGCGTTGGAGAGTCAGGAGGTGAGTTACTCGTCGCACGATTCTTAGCCTCTGACCTGCTCTTGTAGCCACAGTATTTATATGGCCAGCCCAGTTCAGTTTCTGCTTAATGGTAACCCCCAGGATGTTGATAGTGGGGGATTCAGTGATGGTAATGTCATTGAACGTCAAGGGGCAATGGTTCGATTTTCTCTAGTTGAAGATGGTAATTGCCTGACACTTGAGTGGCACGAATGTTACTTGCTGCTTGTCAGCCCAAGCCTGGATATTGTCCAGGTCTTGTCGCATTTGGACATGGACTGCTTCAATATCTGAGGAGTTGTGAATGGCGCTTAACATTGTGCAATCATCAGCGAACATCCCCACTTCCGACCTTATGATGGAGGGAAGGTCATTGATGAAGCAGCCGGTTGGGCCGAGGACACTACCGTGAGGAACTCCTGCAGTGATGTCCTGGCTTCCAACAACCATAACCATCTGCCTTTGTGCTAGGTATGACTCCAACCAGCAGAGAGTTTTCCCCCTGATTCCCATTGACTCCAGTTTTGCTAGGGCTCCTTGATGCCACACTCGGTCAAATGTTGCCTTGATGTCAAGGGCAGTCACTCTCACCTCACCTTGGGTGTTCAGCTCTTTTGTCCATGTTTGAACCAAGGCTGTAATAAGGTCAGAAGCTGAGTGGCCCTGGTGGAACCCAAACTGAGCTTCAGTGAGCAGACTATTGCTGAGCAAGTGCTGCTTGATAGCATTGTTGATGACCCCTTCCATTACTTTACTGATGATGGGGAGTAGACTGATGGGGCGGTAATTGGCCGGGTTGGATTTGTCCTGCTTTTTGTGTACAGGACATACCTGGGCAATTTTCCACATAGCCGGGTAGATGCCAGTGTTGTAGCTGTACAGGAACAGCTTGGCTAGGGGCACAGCAAGTTCTGGAGCACAAGTCTTCAGTACTATTGCTGGAATATTGTCAGGGCCCATAGCCTTTACAGTATCTAGTTCTTTCAGCCGTTTCTTGATATCATGTGGAGTGAATTGAATTGGTTGAAGACTGGCATCTGTGATGCTGGGGACCTCCGGAGAAGGCCGATATGGATCATCCACTCGGCACTTCTGGCTGAAGATTGTTGCAAATGCTTCAGCATTATCTTTTACACTGCTGTGCTGGACTCCTCCATCATTGAGGTTGGGGATATTTGTGGAGCCTCCTCCTCCAGTGAGTTGTTTCATTGTCCACCACCATTCACGACTGGATGTGACAGGACTGCAGAGCTTAGATCTGATCCGTTGGTTGTGGGATCGCTTAGCTCTGTCTATCACTTGCTGCTTATGCTATTTGGCATGCAAGTAATCCTGTGTTATAGCTTCACCAGGTTGACACCTCATTTTTAGGTATGCCTGGTGCTGCTCCTGGCATGCCCTTCTGCACTCTTCATTGAACCAGTGTTGATCCCCCTGGCTTGGTGGTAATGGTAGAGTGGGGGATATGCCGAGCCATGAGGTTACAGATTGCGTTAGAGTACAATTCTGATGCTGCTGACGGCCCACGGCGCCTCATGGATACCCAGTCTTGAGTCGCTAGGTCTGTTCGAAATCTATCCCATTTAGTACAGTGGTAGTGCCACACAACACGATGGAGGGTATCCTCAATATAAAGATGGGACTTTGTCTCCACAATGACTGTGCGGTAGTCACTCCGACCGATATTATCATGGACAGATGCATCTGCAGCAGGCAGGTTGGTGAGGATGAGGTCAAGTATGTTTTTCCCTCACCACCTGCCACAGACCCAGCCTACCAGCTATGTCATTAAAGACCCGGCCAGCTCGGTCAGTAGTGGTGCTACCGAGCCACTCTCGGTGATGGACATTGAAGTCCCCCACCCAGGGAACATTCTGCGCCCTTGCCACCCTCAGGGCTTCCTCCAAGTGATGTTCAACATGGAGGAGCACTGATTCATCAGCTGAGGGAGGGTGGTATGTGGTAATCAGCAGGAAGTTTCCTTGCCCATGTTTGACCTGATGCCATGAGACTTCATAGGGTCTGGAGTCGATGTTAAGGACTCCCAGGGTAACTCCCTCCCAACTGTATACCACGTGCTGCCACCTCTGCTGGGTCTGTCCTGCCAGTGAGATGGTGATAGTGGTGTCTGGGACATTATTTGTAAGGTATGATTCCATGAAGATGACTATGTCAGGCTGTTGCTTGACTCATCTGTGAGACAGCTCTACCAATTTTGGCACTAGCCCCCAGATATTAGTAAGGAGGACTTTGCAGGGTCGACGCGGCTGCAATTGCCATTGTCGTTTTGGGTGCCTAGGTTGATCCGTCCGGTTTCATTCCCTTTTTTTGTGTCTTTGTAGCAGTTTGTTCCAACTGAGCGACTTGCTTGGCCTTTTCATAGGGCATGTAAGAGTCAACCATTGCTGTGGGTCTGGAGTCACATGTAGGCCAGACCAGGTAAGGACGACAGATTCCCTTCCCGAAAGGGCATTAGTGAACCAGATGGGTTTTTACAACAATCAACAATGGTTTCATGATCACCATTTGACAGTTAATTCCAGATTCATTATTGAATTCAAATTCCGCTATCTGCCATGGCAAGATTCGAAGCCGGGTCCCCAGAGCGTCACCCTAGGTCTCCGGATTACCAGCCCAGTGACAATACCACTACGCCATCGCCTCCCCGCAAGAGGGTGCTTAACCCCCTCACTCAGAGGGTGCTGAACCTGTGGAATTCTCTACCACAGAATGCTGTGAAGGCCAAGTCACTGAATATATTTAAGAAGGAAATAGATATATTTCTAGACTCTAAAGGCGTAAGCGGTATGGGGAGAGCACGAGAGTATGGCGTTCAGATTTTCTGTTTCTATGGGCAAAAATATTAGGTTGGCATGCAGGCGCACGCCCGACCCGATTGGATGCGAAATCACGTGGGATGATGTCAAGTGAGTGTCCCAGCGCCGTCCTGCACTCGCACGATATTTCGGTCGGCAGGTGAGCGCAAAGGTTGGAAGTGCGACCACCGACAATTAAGAGGCCAATTAGTGCAATTTAAGTTGTAATTGTCTCCGAATTTTCGTGGTCTGTCCAACCTTATAGTTGGCGGACGGGCGAATCGGCCATGCGGATTTTGCATTTTTCGTGAAATTTCTGTTCTGAAATTAAAGAAATAAAAATGTGTGGACAAAATTTTTACCGTGGCCAGGATTTTTCGTTGAGCAGGCGGGCACGCACCCGACCCACTCGAGCGCACAATAACACACAATGACGTTGGGTGAGTGTCCCGACGCCATCGCGCATTTGCACGATATTTCGGCCAGCGGGCACAGGACGGAGTTGGCAGCGCGCCTGATGTTTGGCGGACAGGCAAAAAGGCCAGGCACCTTTGCATCTTTTGTGAAACCTCATCCACGGGCAGGATGAGGTTTCGATCCGTCATTAAAAGTTGTTCTTTAAATTTCATCATAATTTCTAATATGTCCTTGCTCATGTGACAAAGTCACATGAGGGGACATATTTTTTTACACCTTAAATTTCTTCATTTTTTATTTAGAAAACTGTTCGGCTTCCAGTCCGCCCCCACCCGCCCCCGCTGAGCCCACCCAACAAGGGCAAAATTCTGCACCATGTATATGTTCAGGTGACTGATTGTGATGCGTGAACATTTTTTTCTGGATTTTCGAAACTTTATTTTTGGTTTTAGAGTCTTCAGCTCCCTGAGGCAGCTCTCTCCCTTCATGGAGCTTTCATTCAGCGCTCACCCGCTCCCACCTTTACGTCAGTGACCACCCTCCTCCCAGCAGCTCTGAACATTTCAGTGTGCGCTTCACACTGGCTGAATGTTAATTGGTCAGCCTGTGTGAAATCACGGTCGGGGGTCAATCGTAGGTGATGGTCCATTCCCTGGCTCCTCCCGAGCCTGCCGATCGCGCCCACACACCTACCTAAAAATCCTGCCCTATGTTTCTGAAGAAGAGTCTTATTTGACTCGAAACGTTCACTCGGTTTCTCTCTCCACAGATGCTGCTCAATCTGCTAAGCTTTTTAGTTTTATTGCAGATTTCCAGCATCTGCAATATTTTGTTTTTATATTACTCCTTCACATCCTGAGGGGTACAAGGAAACCTTTATTTGTTAAAGAATAGGATCATGCAAACTATGCATCAATTTGTCACAGTAACAGGCAAAGCACATCTGCAATGTGCTGGACAAATTTAGTCCGAATTTCCTTCATATGCACAACCTTTCCTGTCCTCAAATACTGGTTCTTGTCTTGTATTACGTGTAGTCCATAGTCTACACATCTTAGATTACAGTTGCTTCAGTCAAATCACCAGCTAGTTCAATTTGTTTTTAACCACTAAGGTGTCTTGGGTCAAATACGAGAAAGTGAGGCGCGTGTCTCTCTTGCACGTCTCCCTACTTGGGTTTTCCTTATGTGCTGAATGCAGGAGGACCTGCCCAAATATATTTTATATAATACTGTCCTGCAATGACCCACATTTATAAAGCACCTTTAACAAGAAAATATCCCCATGGTGCTTCCTAGAGAGGACAGAAACTAAAAAGGGAGAGTTTAGAAGGAGCAACTAAAAGCTTGGTCAATAAGGGAACTTTGAGACAGATCTTAAAAGAGAAGAGGGAGCTGGAAAGACAAATGGTGCGATTTTACTCTGAGGTGGTGACCCCACCCTCTGGCTTAAACATCGGGGGAGGGGGGAGACGGTGACACATCTCCTCGTGGACAGGAAGCCTCAAGCTAATTTTATGGCTATTGGGCTGTTCATTGACTCAGGGAACCAAATAGCCGGCAGCTCTCTAGACGCAGCAGCTCTACCACTGCAAGACGTCTGCAACGGTCAACGGATTAAAATGTGAGTTTCATCAGGAGCAGGTTGGCAGGCCCTGGCTAGGGGAGGGTGGAGAGGTAGGATTGGCAGGGTTGGGGGAGCATAGGTCAGACAGCGTCAAACATGTGCTGAAAAGCTCAGCGCTGCCGGGGTGGGGGTGGGTGATGATGTTTCCGCGGGCATGGGTGAGCGCTGCGAGAAAGCCCCCTGAAGGCAGACAGCTGCCTCAGAGTGTTGCAGGCCTGAAAAAGGTAAAATAAAGGTTTTAAAAACTGAAAAAAGTGTCCATGCATCATTATCAATCACCTGAAAATATAGCTGATCAAAATGCTGTCCACAGAAATTTATCTTTATTTTATTTCATCATGGAAATTTCATCTCACTCTTGGATGAGGTTTAATGAAAAATGCAAAGACTGCCTGGCCGATTTGCCTGTCTGCCAACTGTAAGGTTGGACGGACCACGAAAATTGGAGACAATTACAACTTTGATTGCACTAATTGGCCTCTTAATTGTCGGTGGGCGTGCTTCCAACTTTTGCACACGCCTGCCGAGCGAAATATCGTGTGAGTGCACGATGACGTTGGAACACTCACTCAATGTCTTCTCGCATGGTTTAACACCCGATCAGGCTGGGCACGCACCCACCCGCAGGATGTAAATTTCTGCCCATAGAGGGGAGAGGTGGTACTGTGAGGTGGGGGGGCCTTCATTGGGCACAGGGTGTCAGAACAGAAGGCTCACTCTGTCAGCCACCAATAAGGCCACCAGATGCTTGGTGGCCTCGTTCATGACAGGCCCCCCCACCCCTTTTACTGCTAGTAAAATAGCAGCAGCACAATGCACCTGCCATGCCACCTGATTTTATACCCCCACACACCCCCAGCTCACTTCTCTGGGGGCATAAAATTCCACCCAGAGAGAAGCGCTCTAACCCTCAAAACCAGACGAGTTTTTAAAAGTCTCAAAACTGAACCCAGCCTTGAATCTGTCTACTTCCAGTCATAATAGAGGGGTTGGCAACCTACAGCTTCCAGGAGATGGCTTCATTATTTAAACATCTTAACTGGGCTGCATTTTCCCAGACCTTGATCAAAAAAGCCAGCAGCTAAATGGAGGTGAGGACTGCTTAATGGAAGAGGTAAGGGCGTTTCCAACATTGCTTTTCGTTCAGGGGTGCTACTTTCCTGCCCCCGCGGTAACCTGCATCTTTCCATGCAATAAAACCCGCGTCTTATCACTGACCACACCCCCCCATGATCATTAACCCCATCTCATCTTTGACTTGTTCTGTCGTCTATGCTTAGCAATCATTCCCCTCTCCCTATTGCTCTAAGCCACTCTGTGTCCACTGCTACTTCCTCACAATCTGTAAACAGCAAGAAACCTACCTGCTTTTGGGTCATGGTCTCTGCTACAGCATTCCCCACCCAACAGGGAATTAAGTCTATCAATCAGGCTGGCTTCTGGTTTGGGAACCCACTAGTTAAAGAAAAGGCATTCGGGGAACTGGCTAGAAATGTTCCTCATCCACTTGGAAATCCTGCCCTATAAATATTGAGGCCAGAATGTTTCAGGAAGAGAATCAGAGTGTGAAACCTAGACAATTGAAGGCACAGCTGGTAGTGGTGGGGAGAAGGAAGGTGCCTATGACACTGGTGTTACGATCCTAGACAAGACACCCAAGTTTATGTTATGCTCAGGCTAGGGACCAGTAACCTTTTGCTTAAAGTAGGGGGATGGCATAGTGGTATTGTTGCTGGACTAGTAATCCAGAAACCCAGAGTATTGTTCTGGGAACCTGGGCTCAAATCCCACCATGGTAGATGGTGGAATTTGAATTAAATAAAAATCTGGAATGAAATGATTGTTGTAAAAACTCATCTGGTTCACTAATGTCCTTTAAGGAAGGAAATCTGTTGTCTTTATGTGGTTTGACCTACATGTGACTCCAGACCCACAGCAATGTGGTTGACTCTTAAATTCCCCTGAACAAGGGCAATTAGAGGTGGACAATAAATGCTGGCCTAGCCAGTGATGCCCATGTCCCGTGAATGAATAAAAAAAAGACAAAGTTTGAGATGCTGAGTGCTTATAGAGTCAGAAAAGTAAAACAATTTGCAATCTTATGCTCTAACATTAAGAATTAACATGAGGTAAATATGAGTTAACAGACAAACTGTGGTCAAACACACCACCCTGCACATTAAATGGCAGATGCGACCAAGAAAGATTCTAAGGATTTCTCAGCAACCCATCCAGGAGTCAATGGGCAAAATCGTCCGGCCCCATTGGCAGCAGATATCATGGCAGGCGGGGCGGGGCAGGACAGTGGGGGGAACAATATGGCAGGAAAGCCAAAACTCAGTTTCCGAAAATCTGCTCCACCCATCAACAGCAGGTCACATATCCTGCCATGGCACGTCAGGAACCTCATTTCAATACTTTAACATTTAATTATAAGCCCTGTTTGCATAAATCATCCCCCCACATCAAATTTGCTAGCATGATTTCAGAACAGCGTGCTTCACAACTACCTTTAAAAGGAGTGCACCTGGCAACCTAAACTTCGAGGGGAACTCGGAGGTTAGTGCACACAAACTTACGCAGCACTCGTGAGCATCACCTGTAAGACATCAAGGGTGCAGAGTCGAGTGACTTTTTCCTGGCTGACTTTCATTGTGGTGTCGAAGCTAGGGCTCCAGTGCAGATGAGGCCGGTGGGGGGTGTGAGGGCAGGACAGCACAGGCTGAAGGAAGTACACAAGCACATGCCGGAGGGAGGGAGGGCAGGGAGGGTTGTTGGAGGGGCTGTGAGGGAAGTGGCCACACATTTGTAAAAGTTTGTCAAAAGTGAGCATTCTTCTGTAGCTGAGACTATTCACCAACAGCTCCATTGACATGCTTGGAGTCGGGCCTCTGAAACATTTCAGCCCACCCACGCAACGTAAAAGCATGAAAGTGCCACCAAATGCTCCAGAACTTTTCACCCCTCAGGCACAGATTGCAAATTAATGTGCATTTTCGGGGGCAGCAAAACAATTGGACGACTGGGCAAGTTGTACAATACCCTTGCTAAAGCTGGCCATGGTGCAGTAACTGGTGGAGGTGCTCAGAGCCCCTTGCAATAGCTTTATTCAGGTTTGGACCAGTATCCCTCATCGTTCAAGCTAACAGTGCAGCCTTACAGTGCAGGTTAGGAGAATGTCTGTGCGTGAGCTGAGAGCACAGCAAGCAGTCCAATGGCCAAAGCTGACGCCAATCAGTCAAGTGGAGCAGGGCGGAGGATGCTGGGTTATGGGCAGCCATGAAGCGCAGTACACACTGGCCATCCAAAAGCTGGCCAGCGCTCTCCGGCATGTGTGAAGGGGCCTTCAGACTTGACCAAGAGAGTTTCTTAGGTCACATTTGCTAACCCACGCGACTCTCTCTTTGATCCTACAAGAGAATGTCAGGACCATGGAGCTTGGTGATTTAGCGGTATGTCTCTTACAGGGAACAGAGAAGAAGAAGATGTGTGCCGTAGAGGCACCTGCCTCAGCAAAGGGAGGAGCACCTCCCTCAAGTTGAAGGGGCTGCAAGGCTTCCTGTGAATGCAGCTGTAGATCCACAGTGAGCCGTCGCCCATAGGTGCTCCACTAGACCCAGGGTCTATAATCAATAGATAGCGCTTATCGTACCTGAAGATGACTGAAAACGTGCATGTCTAGGGAACTGGTTGGTCACATATACCACCTGCTGCAGGATTTTGTGCCATGGGGACATGTCAGTTGCCATGAAAGTGACCCTGGTGCTCAATTTTTACGCCAGGGCTCCACAGGTCACTGTACAGGATCTTGCAAGTCTCCACACACAATTGTATCCAGGAGCAGTCTGAACATGGACTGAAGCAATCCATGTCCAAATGCAGAAAGACCTGGGCAGTATCCAGGTTTGGGCTGCCAAATGGCAAGTAACATTCACACCACACAAGTGTCAGGCAATGACCATCTCCAACAAGAGAGAATCCAACCATCGCCCCTTGATGTTCAATGGCATTACCATCACTGAATCCCCTATTATCAACATCCTGGGGGTTACCATTGACCAGAAACTGAACTGGACTAGCTATATAAATACTGTGGCTACAAGAGCAGGTCAAAGACTAGGAATAGTGCGACAAGTAACCATCTCCTGACTCCCCAAAGCCTGTCCACCATCTACAAGGCACAAGTTAGGAGTGTGATGGAATACTCCCCAATTGCCTGGAAGAGTGCAGCTCCCATAACACTCAGGAAGCTTGACACTGTCCAGGACAAAGCAGCCTGCTTGATTGGCACCCCGTCCAAAAATACTCTATCATGAAGCTATTAATGTATATAATATTATTGAAAAATATTTTTCTTTTAAAATACAGGTTTAGTCTGTGGGTGTGTCTTAATTGGATTAAAGCCAGCTAGTCTGGGTGCTTTGATGTGTACCAGTTTTGATATGTAGGAAAGATAGAGTGCATTTGCATTTTTTGAATTGAGCATTCAAGAAGTGGAGTGAAAACTACCACCTATCTAGCAGCTACCAAGCAATATGTTTATATTGCTAATAAAATTGGTACCATGAAAGGGGTTTTATTGTTAAAAGATGGAGTTCAGAGAGGCTGGTGATACAATGAGAATTTACCTTCAATGAGCAGTGCTAGGTATAACTTCAGTAGTTTTGTGTGCGTAGAGCAGAGGCAATATGAGATCAAAAGCAGCTGTAAGCCTCCAACTGTTTGCATAGGAACCAAAGTGAAAAGAAGCTAATTTTGAATTCGTAAGGTGAAAATGCTTTGCCTGGTATTTGGTTAAGTTGATGGATTGCTGTTGCCTTAATGGAGATTAGTTTGGGAATTTGTTGAAAATTATGATAGTAGTAGTTTGTAGCCATGTATATGTGTTTAATGTATTGTAACTTAATAAAATGTTTCATTTAGCTTATATAAAACCTCTCGAGAACTGGTGGTCTGATTCCTGAATTTAGAGTTGCATCTCAAACATAACACTTAAAATTATAGGTTATGACAGTTGTTTAAATTTTCCCTCTGGGATTTTTAAATAACTCAGCTGTACCAACTGCATGGTCATAACAAATTCACTCCCTCCACCACCAACACATAGTAGCAGCAATCTGTACCATCTACAAGATTCACTGCAGGAGCTCACCAAGGCTCCTTCCAAACCCACGACCACTACCATCTAGAAGGACAGATAGATGGGAACACCACCACCTAGAAGTTCCACTCCAAGTCACTCACCATCCTGACTTGGAAATATTTTGCAGTTCCTTCACTGTCACAGGGTCAAAATCCTGGAACTCCCTTCCTAACAGCACTGTGGGTGTACCTACACCACATGGTGCACTCCAGCACCAACTCACAGGCACAACTCCAGCTCACCAGCCACCCTGGGCAGAATGCCACTGCTCCAAAGGGTTACCTTTATCCCAACAGCCCACAGCACTGAGTCACCGACCTTCTGCTGCCTTTTTAGCCCTCCAGTGCTTCTCCTGAGCCCTCACCATCTGAAGCCTGTAAAACCAGGTCTTCAGAGCTAACAGCAGCACTGTTAGCAGCAAAATTGACTGATCCTTGAACTGCTCTTCACTGACTCCTTAATTGATCTGGATGTCCTTGCAAAACACTCCAAGAGGATCTGGCCCTTGTTACTAGGCAGGATCGAATGTAACAAGAATCCTGTGCACTGAATGTTACAATCTCCACAGGTCTTACAAGGCACACAGGGACAAAAAAAGAATGATTTCGTGACACTGGCCAGACAGAAAGTTTGATGATGGGTGTGGGGGCGCTGTCAGTAGTGCAATAGGTTATAGAAATAAATAGATGCAAGGGACGTGGAGAGAAGGGAACAGATGTCTGAAAGTTTTAAATTTACAGCATGGGGGGATGGGCCCAACCATCTTTCGCTGCTTCATGAATGACCTTTCTTCCACCACAAGGTCAGAAGTGACATTCACTGATGATTGCACTGTATTCTGTTCCAGTTGCAACTCCTCAGATAATAAAGCAGTCTGTGGCCACGGGTAGCAAGCTTGGGTGGCAAGTAATGTTTGTGCCACACAAGCACCTGGCAATGCCCATCTCCAACAAGAGAGACTCATCTCATCTTGGTGTTCAATGGCATTCCAAAGCTGAACCCCCCACGTCAACATCCTGGGGGTTACCATTGACCAGAAACTGAACTGGTCCAGCTATATAAATACTGTGGCTAAAAGAGCAGATCAGGGGACGGGAATTCTGTGCATGTAGATTACCTCCTGATTCCCCGGAAATCTCAACACCATCCATGCCAAAGCAGCTTACTTCTTTGGCACCTCATTCACCAACATTCACCCCCTCCACCAGCGGGGCATGGTGGCAGCAGTGTGTAGTATCTAAAAGATGCACTGCAGCAATTCTCCAAGGCTTCTTTGACAGCATCTTCCAAACCCACATCTACTACATAGAAGGACAAGGACAGCAGGTGCATGGGAACACCTTCACCTGCAAGTTCCCCTTGAAGACACACACTATCCTGACTTGGAAATATATCGCCGTTCCTTCACTGTTGCTGGGTCAAAATCCTGGAACTCCATCCTAGCAGCACTGTGGGTACCTACATCACATGGACTGCAGTGGTTCAAGAAGGCAGCTCACCACCACCTTCTCAAGGGCAATTATAGACATACAATAAATGTTGGCTCTGTTCATTCCCCATGAATAATTAAGAATAAGAGGACAAGCGATGGACAAATTGGACTAGGTGAGAAAGCCAATAGTTACAAAGACAAAAATACCTGGAAAAACTCAGCAGGTCTGACAGCATCCGCGGAGAGAAATACAGTTGACGTTTCGAGTCCGTATGACTCTTCATCAGAACTAAGGAAATAGAGAAATGAGGTGAAATATAAGCTGGTAGAGGGGGGTGGGACAGGTAGAGCTGGATAGAGGGCCAATGACAGATGGATGCAAAGAAGAGATTGCCAAAGATGTCATAGACAAAAGGACAGCAAGCAGGACAAGCTAGTGGCAGATGGCCCTAGTGGGGGTGGGGGAGGGATCGAAATGGGCTTAAAGGTGGAGATAAAACAATAGATCAAAATAAATTTAAAAATAGGTGGGAAAAGAACATTTTTTTTTTAATTATAAATTATTGGAAAAAGGCAGATTGGAAAGGGGGTGGGGATGGAGGAGAGAGTTCATGATCTGAAATTGTTGAACTCAATATTCAGTCCAAAAGGCTGTAAAGTGCCTAGTCGGAAGATGAGGTGCTCTTCCTCCAGTTTGCGTTGAGCTTCACTGGAACATTGCAACAGGCCAAGGATGGACATGTGGGCATGAGAGCAGGGTGGTGTGTTGAAATGGCAAGCAACAGGCTTGCGGACAGACCGAAGGTGTTCCGCAAAGCAGTCACCCAGTCTGCGTTTGATCTCTCCAATGTAGGGGAGACCACATTGGGAACAGCGAATGCAGTGGACTAAATTGAGGGAAGTGCAAGTGAAGCGCTGCTTCACTTGAAGTTTGGCCCTTTGGACGGTGAGGAGAGGGGAAGTAAAGGGGCTAGGTGCTGCACCTTCTGCGGTTGCATGGGAAGGTGCAGTGCGAGGGGGTTGAGGTGTAGGGGGTGATGGAGAAGTGAACCAGGGTGTCCCAGAGGGAATGATCCCTGCGGAAAGATGGCAGTGGGGGTGAAGGGAAGATGTGTTTGGTGGTGGCATCATGCTGGAGTTGGCGGAAATGGCGGAGGATGAGCCTTTAAACGCGGAGGCTGGTGGGGTAATAAGTGAGGACAAGGGGGACCCTATCACGGTTCCGGGAGGGAGAGGAAGGTGTGAGGGCGGATGCGTGGGAGATGGGCTGGACACGGTTGAGGGCCCTGTCAACCAGCATGGGTGGAAAACCTTGGTTAAGGAAGAAGGAAGACATGTCAGACGAACTGTTTTGGAAAGTGGCATCATCAGAACAGATGCAACGGAGGTGAAGGAACTGAGAGAATGGGATGGAGTCCTTACAGGAAGTGGGGCGTGAGGAGTTGTAGTTGAGGTAGCTGTGGGAGTCGGTAGGCTTGTAATGAATATTGGTGGACAGTTTATCACCAAGAATTGAGACTGAGAGGTCAAGGAAGGGAAGGGAAGTGTCAGTGATGGACCATGTGAAAATGATGGAGGGGTGGAAATTGGAAGCAAAATTAATAATTTTTTCCAGATCCAGACGAGAACATGAAGCGGCACCGAAGCACCGAAGCCAATAGTTATTCAGGAGCAAATAGAACCAAGCAACCCTGTGTTACTCACCCAGTCATTGTATGCTTTTAAATTAATGTATGTGTTTGTATTGGTGTGGCTCAGATATTCATTAAACCAGCAAGGATAACAAGTATTCTTTTATCTCAAAGTTAATCAATCACTGAACATGTTCTAGCATGCCTCTCAGTCACTCTAATAGAAACAAGTGTTCCTGAGTATTCCATTGTATGTCATGTATGTACTGGTTGTGAAGTACTTCACCAGCTGTTATGTCATTTTGGAAAATCGTAAGCCCGCAGGCCGGAATTTTCCAGCCCCTCACGCCGTTGGGATCTTCCAGTCCCACCGATGCAAGAGGAGATTTCAATGGCTGGCCGGCCCCGCCATGGCGGAACCCGTCACAGCGGGGCTGGGGACTCCTGGCCTCAGTGTCTGATTTTCCATCCAGTGGAAAATGGCCCCAATGAACCTTAAATCCCACAATAACTGGAATTAACATTTTTAGGTCTGATAAGGAGAAGACAAAATGAAGGTACCAAAATATAATTGGCCTTTAGTAACAAATGAGTGGTCTGACCCGCCTGAGAGTGAAATAGCGCTTGATGACGTCGGGCGAGCATCCTGACATCATCATGCACTCACGCAATATTTCGGTCATCGGGCGCACTACAGTTAAGAGGCCTATTAAGGCCATTAACATAGTAATCAACGGTGATTTTTCACTGCCCGTCCACGTTAAGGTTGGCAGGTGGGCGAATCAGCCAGGCAGCCTTTGCCTTTTTGAGGGAACTTCATCCAAGGGCAGGATGAGGTTTCCGATATTAATTTTAAAAAAGATAAAAATATTTGGACAGGATTTACATCAGCCATATGTTCAGGTCCTAATGCATTGACATTTTTTTTCAGCATTTGAAAATCTTTATTTATGGCTCTTGAATTCTTCAGCTCCCTGAGGCAACTCTCTGCCTTCCAGGAGCTTTCTGTGATTGCTCCCCAACGCTCGCGCTGACTTCAGTGCTTGCCCTCCTCCCGCCTCCACCCTGGCAGCACTAAGCATTTCAGCGTGTCTTTCACGCTGTCTGGCCATTAGTTGGCTAGCCAGTGTAAAATCGCAGCTGGGGGCCGATCGTGGGCAGTGGCCTGTATCCCAGCCAATCCCAGGCCCGCTGACCACTCCCACATGCCAAACTCAAAATCCTGCCATGGGAGTATTTTAATGCACAGTGCACTTTCAAATGAATTTCCTCTCAATTACCCAGGTGACTGACTGGCTACCACCTTGGAATTATCTGAAGCAAAGAACAATGGTTTACATTAAGCAGCCCTGGGATCCAGGAGGTTAAAGTGATCGCAAGGTCCAGTCATGTGACCCCAGCGCTGGATCTACATTTTGTTGTGTTTGTTGACTTATTGGGCTGCTGTACCTTTTGCTGTTCAATAATAGAAATTGTTTCTGGACTGTAAATACTGTTTTCCTTTGGTTACCTGACTCCGTCTTTTGGATGGGTAAGAGGCCCGAAGGAATATGTCAGTATTTGCAGAAAAATTAAAATCCAGCTCAGTTAAGGAGGGCTTCTTTGCTATATTTTCAAATCTAGTTTCATTGAATTACATTGAAAAAGCATCAGTCACCTCATAGGTGCACACTTTCCCACATATTATGGGCAAACTTGCATCTTTCCCATGTGTTATTGTCATGACGGAGCCTATCCCATGTGTTATAATCATGCCGGTTCTTTTCATAAGTCATTCACTTGTTAGTCTCTTTTTTATATGTTAACATCATGTCAGGCTCTTTTCTGTACGTCATCATCATGTCAGAAACTTTTCCTGTATATTATGCGCATGTTACATTCAGTTCCACGTGTTAACATCAAATCAGACCCTTTCTGATATGTTAGGGTCATATCAGACCCTTTTCCATATGTTGTCCTCATGTTAGATTCCTTTCCATGTGCCAACATCGTGTCCGATGTTTTTCCATGTGTTATCCATGTCAGATTCATTTCAATGTGTTATCATCATGTTCTACCGTTTTAAGTGTGTTATCATCGTGTCAAACATTTTCTCATGTTTACCATGTTGGACCATTTACCATAGGTTATCACCATGTCAGATACATTCCTGTGTCTTGTAACAACAACAACTTGTATTTCTGTGGTGCGTTCAATGCCATAAAATGCTCCAAGACACTTCATGAGTGTATCATCAAACAAATTTTGACATTAAGCCACGCAAAGAGATTTTGGGACAGGTGACCAAATGCTGAGCTGTTAGACAGGTCAAACACTTCTAACTGAAAATCAGGCTTGGGGGGCAATGCAGGATAGTGGGTGCACCTTAGTCACTTCTGAGGCAACATTTTCCTGGCACAATGTTTTAGATGGGCCTGTAAGAAGGCGCAAAACGAGCAGCAGGCTGCTGAAATATGGAGCTCAAGGTCCTACCCAAATATAAGGGCTTCCTTGCAATTTTCACATAGAAATGTGTGGAGAGTGAACTGCACATGCTCTGTTTCATTACTACTGGACAGTGAGCACTCTAACCAGGTCTCTTTAAAAGGACTGCTGGAGGCTGCTTCATAAACTGTCTGCAACCATTTTGGGGAGCATTTTTGTGGTTTTTGAGAAGGAGTGCTCTATAATAATACTGCAGCCAGCTTTTATCACTGTCTTTAGGCTTGGCTCACCCACGGAGCTGCTGGAGTTCCCAGATATCCCAAGCTGCTCGCTAACATTCTATGAATGTTTGCTGACTTGCCAGAATTGTGCCATTGATGCCCTATCTAGATTCATGCCTCCCAATACTGGCGCCTGGAGGTTGCTGCCCCTACTTTCATTTTGAGTGCAATTTAAAGATTGCTTCCTTATCCTTAGATAAGTAAATTGGCATACTATTACCTTGAAATCTGGTTCTTTAAGCATGACTGTATGATTGATTCCTGAGATACAAATGCTACTTAGAGTGAGAGACAGAGCAGCAAGAGAGCAAAGTGCAACAGTGAAAGGGACAGAGAACTAAACAGTGGTGTAGAATCAGTTAGAGAAAGAGAGGAAAAACATGGATGGAATCTTATGGAAGCAACGGGGTCACATCCGTTGGCTGGAGAGTCGGTAAGACCCACGCATCTCCTCTTTTAGGGAAGGCCCGCCATATCTTGTGCCACTCAGGCAATTAACAGACCAGCGGTGGACCTTCCCCCTGGATCAAGGACCTAGGCATCTCCTAGGCCCTGGCAATTTTCATGCAGTCAGACCGGCTTCTCCATGACTCGTGGTTCATGGTTCCTCAGAGATGTCGTGAACCATAGCCTGGATTCAGTAAGATCAAGAGGTCTTACCCATGGCCCCTCCAGCATGCCCCCTCCACTCCAACTCATGCCAACACTGGACCGCTAGTGTTGCTATGGCATCAATGATACGAAACACGTCAGAGAAAAGGCAGTTATTTTATACACCACTGGGTTTTGCCTGTAAGAAATCGGAGGGGGCGTAGGATGCAAAACAGATAATTGGCAATTACTTGCCTCCACCCATCACAGTTCCAATGGAAAATCCAAAGGGGCAAATTGATTAATCCTGCCCTTAATATGGTCTACTACAACTTATGTTTACCAGAATTGTATCAAGGGACCCCAACTGCCTTCCAGATACAGATAAAAACTGACATCTGGCATCTTTTAAAGCAGGAGATCAAATGTAACAGATTGTCTACTCATATCAGGCTTAATCTGGAGAACATAAAAGTATTAGAATAATTGGCAAATTTATCATTGCTAGTGAAGACTTTCATCTTTCTATCTTTCACAGTGCTGCTAGTATTACACTACAGCAGATCATATATCCCCGATGAAGCATTAGTGAAGCAGCAGGCTATTGCTGCAAGCTTATTTTACACAATTGCAGGTTCAGGGCCCATGTGAAACAAAACATTTCTACATTAACACCAGAAGAATAACTTGGCCCAAATATTTGGCTCCCATAGCACCACTGGTTTTGGCACTTAGGAGCCAAACATTAATAAAATGGCAATGGATCCACTCCTGGTGATTTCCTGTGAAGCCCGCACCAAGCAGCATGTTACAAAGGGGGACAGCGCCTTCATCCCGGGTGTCTGCTAGAAGCAGGCAGAATGGGCGAAATGATTACATTAATCAGTTGCTAATGTTGATTTGGAGCCCAACCTGCTATTTTTGGGCCCTGTTGACGCGCTCTGTCAAACAGCCCCCCATCAGTAGTACTTAAAGGGATCACCATTCAACTTTCAGGTAAGATGCTTTTGACTATCTTTTTGCTGCTGCAGAGTTAGTGGGGGTGCTGTGTACTGTGTTATAGTAGGAGCTGACAGAATTTGCTTTTGTCAGGATGGAGTGGTGCTGGATCTTTGGAAGGAGTGGTATGGTTTTGAAAAGTCTCTGAGGTCACCAGCTGCCCTTGGTCATGGAGGTTATGGATGTAGTCTCTCTTGGCCTGTATCACATGGAGATGGTGCAGAGGTAGCAGAGAGGAGAAGCCGGTCACAGCAGAGGAAGAGGAGGAAGGAAAGAGACATCTAGCATATTATCACTTCTGCTGGTTTGTATGTTAGCTTCTCACCTTTCCTGCCTTTCCATCCCTTCATCACAGACCAGCACAGCGACCTCTTGGCCAAAACCCTGAATTAAAGACACCACAAATCAGCCAATAGTTGCCAACATTATCCAACAATACCTCCAATAATGTGTATAATACTTAACTTTTCACCATTTTACTACCCCCTAGTGCCTGTTGTGCAGGTGCCCATGCCTATCCTAATGCTCCGGCTCAGTGGTACATCAGTGGCTACAGCATGACTGGTGGAAGGCTGCTGACTTACACTGGAGGAGACTGCAGATAGCCTTGCAGGACACTCTTAAGCAGCTCTGGCCTTCAGACCAAGCTTTGGACTGTACCACCTCAACATGTGTTGCAACCATGTGAGTTGGCTAGCCTGACAGGTAACAACAAGGGCAATGGTGGAGGGACAGTATAGGGAGAGCCAATGCCAGTAATCTTAAAAAACAGCAAGTTTGTGCAGCATGGAGCCACTACCAATCCCCTAACCACCCCACTCCCCCCTCCCCCTCACCACTGCAGTGGCACCTCAGCAACCCTAGCATTCTTCTGGAGTGCTAGACCATTGTGAGACCGTGCAAGCCCCTTTGAACACAAGTATCTGCAGCTATGATGGTAGCAGTCTGATGATAACAAGCTGTGCAATAAGCAGAGATCTCATAACAACAACCTGACCTTCCACTTCATCACTCAGTCATTGAGTGGCTTCTGCCTGTGATGCAATGGAAACTGATGCATCGGCCATCAGACTCTGCATTATGCTGGAGTCTATCAGTATTGTCATGGAGTTGGCCAGCAATTCCACACTGGAAAGGTTGGACTTCAAATTCTGTGCAAATCCCTGTGCCAAGTTGAAATCAGACTCCTCCAAGCTCCTTGACAGTGACAACAGGTTCTGTGGAAGGCCTGTCAATGCACCAAGCATTTCTGTATGCATGCCCACCAGCCTTTTATTATACGCTCTCCCAATGATGTCCCCATCTGAGTCCTCTGCAGCAGCATTCGCCCTCTGGGATGCTGATACAAGTGCTACCCCTTCCCCCGACCTTTCTGCAGTCCACTTATGCCTGCTGACTCACCGCGTGCAGGTCTCACCTCTGTACTACCCTCTAAAGTACACACAGTGCTAGTATCTGAGCAGCTGGCTGCGAGTGTCAGGTTAAGTTACAGTGTTTCTTCCTCAGTTGTGTGTTCTTCATGTTCTTCATCGTGAGCCTGCATTGGCTGCCTGGGTGACACCTCTTGTGTGTCGGAGAGCATATATTCAGAAACGGAGGGTTGTGATGAGTGAAGGTCAGGGTGGGTAGCCCCTTGTATTTAAAAAACACCTTAACATCCTTAGGATGTCCCATTCATACTTCTGAAATGTAGTCATTGTTGTTAGGAAAATGCAGCAATCAACTTACACGCAGAAGGATCGCACAAATAGCAATGAAATAAATGACTAGATAATCTATTTCAGCAGCGTTGCTTGATAAATATATTAGAAAGTTTGAATAGTGGGATCTTTTACATCCACCTGAGAGGGCAGGCAGGGCTTCTAATGGCTCATCTGAAGAACAGCACTTCTACCAGTGCAACCTCTCTCTGTACTACGCTGACGTGACAGTCCAGGTTCTGTTCTTAAGTGACTAATTGGTGCTATGACCCCACAACGTTCTCACTCAGAAGTTAGAGTGCAACAATGGAGCCAAGATTGAGTCCCTGTTTTTCAGTGAACAGCTGATTTGAGTATCAGAGATGGCAACACATGGGGTACCTTTTGCGTGCTTTGGAAATAATTATTGCCATTATTTTTAGAGTTAAGTGTGTCACTACTGAACCAATCCTGACAACATTTATAATGCTATGATTATTCTTTGGAAAATCCATGCCAAAATAAATAATTTGTGGCAACAAAGACAAAGGTATTTTTTAATTGGATTTATTCAACATTACACATGGTGATCATTCCTTTGCACCAAACAATCATTCATTTACAGAAATTAAAAAAGCATTAAAGACATTATCATTAATCCATTATACTGCAAGGCTTTACCATTTATTAGCTTCAGGCATTAATTTGTCACCTGTGACATATGGTAATTTATTGAACTTCGAAAACTGGTCAACAAATGCCATGCATAAATTCTTTGCCAATTAATAAATCAACAAAACCTTATAATGCTCTTTAGTCCATATTTGAAATATTCTTACAGCTTTTCTTCTCCCTTTATAAAACAGAGCAATCCTTCATTGCATAATCATGTATCTAGCCGTACTAAATATTAAAATGGTCAGCACTATATTAGACTTGGGCAGATTCTGCTGCAATCTCCCATCTCAAAATAGAGTTCCATAAAATTCCTATTCCCACTCTTTGGCCCCCAACCTAGCAACAGAATCTCACACAACTGTCAAACATAGTGTTTGAAAGCATTTAACTGTGAACCTAAGGCCACTAAATGGGACAGGGTATTGTTCCTATGTCCCACACATTGGACCACATGCCTCTACCCCATAAAACAACCATGATATACATGATTGTGGACCAATATAAAATCCCATTCAATCCAGTCTGGACATTTAAAATTTACCCATATGCCTTTCCAAATTCTGAATTCAGAGCTGCTACACTGCAGGTCTGGAGCCCCTGTTAATGGACGTTACAGCATTACAGATCCCTGCTTCTGTAACCCACACTCCCAAGGCTCCACAAGAAGAGCACAGGGTTCATAAGATTATCCTAATGTTTGTTGCTGGCAGCGTTTCCTCTACACAGGGAGCCTGACCAAATAAGCAAATGGGTCATGATCATCTTCACAAGTGAAGGTATTTGCAATGTATTCATGTATTATGTTAATGAGATAAGATGTCAGAGCATGTACAGTATGCAACGACATAATAAACTCATACATGAACTGGCCATTCTTTATGTCAGTCTTCTTTATTTGTGCCACCCAATTTGTGACATTGATGAATGCTATGAGTGCACACTCTCAAAGTAGGCCTAGAGACTGTTCAATGGACAGAAAGTTGTAGTGAGCATACAGGTGACTTCACAATGTGTGCTCCTGAAAGGTGAGTCTCCAGACCAGGAGTGTACATTCTGTAAAATTAGTCCTGTTTATTTTATTATATCTTTCTAGGGATGTGGGCAGCACTGGCAAGATCTTATTTATTGCTGGTGCTGAACTTTCTTGACCTACTAGGTGCTTGTGGAGATGGTGCTCCCGCAATGCTATAAGGCAGGAAACTTCAGGATACTGCCCCAATTTTCCATTAATGAAAAGATAATCTTGAGCTGGCCCATGTTGCAGGTTTGCTTGTGCCAGCAGCTTAGAGGCGGGGCTTTGCCAGATTGCCCAACAGAAGTGTCTCTTCCTAATTGTAAAAAATGGCCCAGCAAAGATGGCTTGTCACCCGTTTGGCTGGAGGGTCAGCTTCTCTAAAAGCTGCATTTCATTACTAAAGTGGAAATTGTGGAGGAGGCAGGATGATATACTAACTGTTCACAATGGTAGGGCAGAGATATATCACAGGATTGTCACTTTTGATGCTGTGTTGTTGGGGGATCTGTTGCAGGAGCTGCACCAAACCATATTTGGAACTGAAGGCTGCATTCCAACAAAAGTACAGCTGCCTGACAAGAGTTCACTGACCAAATAAATGTAGTCATGGAGGCTCCTGGTATCTGACTACAAATGGGGAAGTAGGTTGCTTGCCTAGGCCAGCATTTATTGCCCATCCCTAATTGTCTTTGAGAAGGTGGTGGTGAGCTGCCTTCTTGAACCGCTGCAGGCCATGTGGTGTAGATACACCCACAATGCTGTTAGGAAAGGAGTTCAAGAACTTTGATCCAGTGACAGTGAAGGAACAGCGATATAGTTCCAAGTCAGGATGGCGGGTGGCTTGGAGGGGAGCTTGCAAGTGGTGGTGTTCCCATGCACCTGCTGGTCTTGTCCTTCTAAGCGGTAGTGGTTTGGAAAGTGCTATCGAAGGAGCCTTAGTGAGTTGCTGCAGTGCATCACCCACTCTAATTGATATATGTCCCACTTGTGTTTCAGTCAAATAAAATTTGGGGCTGCAATTGCGGTGGACAAAGTGAAATACTTGTAGTTAGCAGTGAGAGCTGCACTATCATGCACATCGTAGGCATCCCCGCTCTTCACCGGATGTTTGAGAGCTATAAGCTGGAAGTTATGAGGAGGAAGAGTGGAAGTGCTATAGTGGTAGGGATTCCATAGTTAGAGGAGCAGACAGGCATTTCTGCAGCTGTAGACATGACTCCAGGATAGTATGTTGCCTGCCTGGTGCCAGAGTCAAGAATGTCACAGAACAGCTGCAGGACATTCTTTTGGGGGAGGGTAAACAGCCAGAGGTCGTGGTCCACATTGGAACCAATGACATAGGTAGCGAAAGGGATGAGGTCCTGAAAACAGATTTTAGGGAGTTAGGAGGGGAATTAAAAAGCAGGACCTCGAGAGCAGTAATCTCAGGATTATTCCCAGTGCCACGTGTTGGTGAACATAAGAATAGGAAGATTGAGCAGTTCAACATGTGGTTAGAGAAATGGAGTAGGAGGGAGGGCTTTAAATTTCTGATGCATTGGGATCAGTTCTGGGGCAGGTGGGGCCTGTACAAGAGGGACGGGTTACACCTTAACAGGATTGGGATGAATGTCCTCATGGGGAGGCTTGCTAGTGCTGTTGGGGAGGGTTTAAACTAGATTGACAGAGGAATGGGAACCTGAGGGGAAATTCAGAGTGCAGAGGAGAAAAACTGGCAGTGGGAAGTACAGAAGTATCAACTGGTAATGAGGATATATCTGAGAGTTGAATCAGGATAGATAGAATACTTGGAGAGTTTGATAGAATTAGAGTAGGCAATAGTAAGTCATTAGATGGGGTCAGAATAAGGGGGAAAGTAAAAAAGCCTAAATCAGGGCTAATGTGCATGTATGTGAATGCACAGAGTGCAGTTGATAAGATTGGTGAACTGCAGGCACAGGTTGACAAATGGAATTATGATATTATTGTCTGGCTCAAAGAAGGGCAGGACTGGGTGTTAAATATTCCTGGGTATAAGGTGTTTAGGAGAGACAGGAAAGGAAGAAAAGGCGGGGGAGTGGCAATATTGATTAAAGATGGCATTACAGTACTGGAGAGAAAGGATGTTCCAGAGGGGTCAAGGACAGAATCTCTCTGACGAGAGGTAATGATTGAAAAAGGTGCAATAACATTGATTGGTGTAGTATATAGATCAGCAACTAGTGGAAGGGATGTGGAGAAACAAATTTGCAAAGAAATTACAGAGAGGTACAAGAGTTATTGAGTAATCATAATGGGGAACTTCAATTATCCAAATATAGACTGGGATAGGAATAGTACAAAGGGACAAGAGGGGCGAGAGTTCCTGGAATGTGTTCAAGATAATTTTCTGCAGCAGTATGTTTCCAGTCCAACGTGAGGACATGTACTTTTGGATCTGTTCTAGGGAATGAGTTGGCCCAAGTGAATCAAATATCAGTGGGAGAGTCTCTAGGGGGACAGTGACCATTGTATCATTAGGTTTAGGTTAATCATGGAAAAGGACAGAGAACAATCCAGAGCAGGGATAATTAATCAGGGGGAAGCCAATGGGATGAGAATGCATCTGAGTCGAGTGAGTTGGAATCAAATATTGGCAGAAAAGACTGTGGCTGAACAATGGGCCACTTTCAAAGAGAAAGTATTACAGGCGATGTCAAGGTATATTCCCTTGAAGGGGAAAGATAGGACAAATAAATCCAGAGTGCCCTGGATGATGAGCGAGATAGATGTAAAGATGAAAAGGAAGAAGTGCCCTACAACAGATGTCAGGTAGAAAACACAACAGAGAATCAGGCTGAATATAGAAGAACCAGAGGGGAAGTGAAGAAACTAATAAGAAAAACAAGGAGAGAGCATGAAAAGGGGCTGGTAGTGAACATAAAAGGGAATCCCAAGGTCTTCTATAAGCATGTAAATAATAAAAGTGATAAAAGAAAGAGTAGGTCCGATTAGGGACAAAAAGGATACTTACACGTGAGGCTGGAGAAATGGCAGAAGTGTTGAAAGAGTACTTTGCATCTACCCTTACAAAGGAAGAAGATTCTAAGGTGAGAGAGGAGTTAATAGTACGCTAGAAGAACTTACAATCGAGAGGAAGGTGGTGTTGGAAAGGCTATCTTTAATTAAAATAGATAAGTACCAGGACCGGATGAGATGCATCCAAGGCCACTGAGGGAAGTGAGAGTGTAAATTGCAGAGGCACTAATGATAATCTTCCAGTCTTCCTTAGACACAGTGGAGGTGCCAGAGAACTGGGGAATTGTGAATGTTACACCCTTGTCCAAAAAGGGGTGCAAGGATAAAGCTGGCAACTACAGGCCAGTCAGTTTGACCTCAATGGTAGGGAAACTTCTGGAAACTATAGCATGGGATAAAGCCAGTAGTCACTTGGATAAGTGCAAGATAATTAAGGAAAGCCAACATGGATTCATTCATGGAAAATCATGTTTAACAAACTTGCTGATACTCTTTGAGAAGGTTGATAAGGGACCCAGCCCACGCTGTTGATGTGGTACATATGGATTTTCAAAGGGTATTTGATACAGTGCTACACAACAGACTTGTGAGCAAAATTTTAGGTCATGGAATAAAAGGGAAAGTAGGCACTTGGGTAAGAAATTGGCTGAGTAACAGGATACAGGGAGTAATGATAAATGGCTGTTTTTCAGATTGGAGGAAGGTTTGTAGTGGAGTTCCCCATGGGTCAGTGTTGGGACCCTTGCTCTTCCTGATATATATTAATGACCTAGACTGTGGTGTGCAGGGCATGATTTCAACATTTGCAGATGATATGAAGATTGGAAATGTTGTCAACTGTGATAGTCTTGAACTTCAAAAGGGCATAGATATGTTGGTAGATTGGGCAGACAAAGTTCAATGCAGAGAAGTGTGAGGTGATTTGTTTTGGCAGGAACGATATGTTGAGACAGTACAGAATAAAGGGAGAGCCTCTAAAGGAGGTGCAGGAACAGAGAGACCTCAGTGTACATGTACATTGGTCATTGAAGATGGCAGGGGATGTTGTGAGAGCAGTTAATAAAGCATGTAGTATCTTAGGCTTTATTAATAGTGGCATTGAGTACAAGAGTAAGGAGGTCATGCTGAACTTGTATAAGACACTAGTTAGGCCTCATCTGGAGTACTGCGTCCAGTCCTGGGAGCCATACTTAAGGGAGGATGTGAAGGAATTGGAGAGAGTACAGAGGATATTCACAAGAATGATTCCAGGGATAAGAACTGTATCTATGAGGATAGATTATAGAGTTTGGAACTGATTTCCTTAGAGAAAAGAAGGCTGAAAGGAGACTTGATAGAGGTATTCAAGATCCTGTGCAGTATGAACAGGGTAAATAGTGAGAAACTGTTCTCACTCATGAGAACATTAAGAACTACAGGGCACAGCTTCAAAATAATTGGAATAAGAAGTAAATGTGATGTGAGGAAAAATGTTTTCTCTCACTCACTCACTGACTCACTTACCTTCAGGAAGAGCAGTTGAAGAGGCAGACCTGTGGGAGATACATTGAGCGGGGAGAGAATAAGTACAGCCCGGGGAGCATGGCCTACGTCACTCACCTTTGGGAAGAGCTGTCAGAGAGGCGGACCTGCAGGAGATACACTGAGCGGGGAGAGAATAAGTACAGCTCGGGGAGTGCAGCCTACACCACTCACCTCCAGGAAGAGCAGTCAGAGAGGAGGACCTGACAACTGCTCGGACCCAGCCCACGTTGAGTTCGAAAAGGGAGTGAAAAAAAACAAACTGTGACATCACAGGAAAGAAGCAATTTGATTGGTTGGAGAAGAAGCTAACTCTTTGGTGACTATCTAGTGAGTATCTAGTAAGTGTTTAAGGTTTATTCTATTCCTAAGGTTTAAAATAAAGTAGGAACTGAACTTTTTGTAAGGATTATTAAGTAGGGCCAATTAATATAAAGCTAATAAAAGTAAACCAAAGTAAGGTAAAGTAAACATAAAAGAAGTAACTTGAAGCCAAAGCAGGATAGCTCATTCGTGTGGAATGTGTGTCCTGTAATATGTGGGAAGTCGTGGTCACTCCCAACGTCCTAGGAAGTGTCACCAGCTACAAAACCTTGAACTCCAGGTTTCAGAGCTCGAGCGGCAGCTGGAGTCACTGTGATGCATCTGCAAGGCTGAGAGCTACGTGGATAGCATGTTCAGAGAGGTGGTCACACCACAGCTTAGGAGCCTGGAGGTAGAAAGGGAATGGGTGACTGGTAGGCAGTCCAAGAAAATTAGGCAGGTTGTGCAGGAATCCCCTGGGGTCCCACTCACAAATTGGTTTGCATTTTGGAAGCTGGTGACAGTGTTGGTTCCTCAAATGAATGCAGTCAGAACTAAGTTTGTGGCACCACAAGCAGCTCAACTGTACTGGAGAGCAGGAAGAAGAAAGGAAGAGCTATTGCAATAGGCGATTCGTTAGTTAGGGGAAAAGACAGGCATTTCTGTGGCCATAGACATTACTCCAGCATGGTACGTCGCCTCCCTGGTGCCAGGGTCAAGGATGTCACGGAGCAGCTACAGGATATTCTTCTGGGGGAGGGTTATCCGCCGGAGGTTGTAGTTCATGTTGGTACCAATGACGTAGGTAGGAAAGAGGATGAGGTCCTGAAAACATATTTTAGGGAGCTAGGAAGGAGATTGAAAAGCAGAACATCTAAAACAGTAATCTCAGGATTACTCCCAGTGCCACATGCAAGTGAGTATAGAAATAGGAGAATTTAGCAATTAAACATGTGGCTGGAAAGTTGGGGCAGGAGGGAGGGCATCAGATTTCTGGAGCATTGGGACTGATTCTGGGGAAGGGACCTGTACAAACTGGATGGTCTACACCTAAACAAGACTGAGATGAATATCCTTGCAGGGAGGTTTGCTAGTGCTATTAGAGGGGATTTAAACTAGATTGGCAGGGGGATGGGAACCTGAGGGCAATTTCAGAGCAGGGACAGAAGATGGAGAATTAGTGAGTCACTCTGAAAGACAGAAGCAGCACTGGCTAAAAAGGGTGCAGCACAGGAATTTGGCAGTTTTAAAGGTGTATATGTAATGCAAGGAGTAAAGGAAATAAAGCCAATGAGCTGAGGGTGCACATAGACACATGGCAGCATGATATCGTTGCTATAGCAGAAACGTGGCTTAAGGAGGGGCAAAAATGGCAGCTCAACATCCCTGGATATAGAGTTTTCAGATAGGATAGGGAGGGGGATAAAAAAAGGTGGGGGTGTGGCATTGTTGGTTAAAGAAATAATTACAGCTGTGAGGAGGGATGATATACTAAATGAGGCATCAAATAAGGCCATATGGGTTGAGCTCAGAAATAAAAAAGGGGCAGCCCCACTGCTAGGAGTGCAATATAGACCCCCAAATAGTGGAAGAGAGTTAAAAGAGCAAATATGTAGGCAGTTTTCTGAGTGCAAAAATAATCAGGCAGTAATAGTTGGGGAGTTCAACTACCTAATATCAATCGGGATACGAACAGTGTGAAGGGCACAGAGGGCACAAAATTTTTGAACTGCATTCAAGAGAAATTTTTTAGCCAGCACATAACAAGCCCAATGAGAGAGGGGCAATTCTAGATTTAGTCTTAGGAAATGAAGCTGGGCAAGTGGATAAATAGCAGTGGGGAACTATTTTGGGGATAGTGACCATACTACAGTTAGATTTAGCATCATTGTAGAAAAGGGCAAAAATAGAACAAGACTAAAAGTTCTAAACTGGGGGAAGACAAATTTTACGAAGCTCAGAGGTGAGTTGGCGAGATTGGACTGGATACAGCAGGTAGAAGGGAAAACAGTGTCAAATCAGTGGGAGGATTTCAAAAGCGAGATTCTACAGGCACAGTGTAGACATGTCCCCACAAAAAAGGGTAGTACTGTCAAATCTAGAGCCCCCTGGTTATCCAGAAGCATACAGGCCAAGATAAAGCAGAAAAAGAAAGCTTATGCCAGTCACAAAAGACTTAATACTGGACAAAGCCGAGAGGAGTACAGAAAGTACAGGGATAAAGTAAAAATGGGAATTAGGAAAGCAAAGAGAGGATACGAAAAATATTGGAAGGTAAAAGCAAAGAAAACCCAAAGATGTTTTACCAGTACATTAAGAGCAAAAGAATAACTAAGGAAAGGGTCGGGCCTATCAGAGATGTACATGGTAACTTTTGTGTTGATGCTGAAGATATGGGCAGGGTTCTTAATGAGTACTTTGTCTCCATCTTCAATAAAGAGAGGGATGATGCAGACATTCCAGTTCAGGGGGAGGAGTGTGAAACATTAGATACAATAAGCATAATGAGAGAGGAAGTACTGAAGTGACTGACATCTTTGAAGGTGGATAAGTCACTAGAGCTGGATGGATTGTATCCCAGGCTGTTAAATGGAACCAAGAGGAAATAACGGATGCTCTGAGGATCATTTTCCAATCCTCACTAGATACAGGCCAAGTACCAGAGGATTGGGGGTCTGCGAACATTGTGCCATTATTCCAAAGGGGTGCAAAAGATTGACCAGAGAATTATAGACCGGTCAATCTGACTTCAGTGGCAAATCATTGGAATCGATTCTGAGAGTCAGGATAAACTGTCACTTAGAAAGGCACAGGTTGATCAGGGACAGTCAGCATGATTTTGTTAGGGGAAGATCGTGTCTTGCTAACTTAGTAGAATTTTTTGAGGAAGTAATATGGAGGATTGATGAGGGTAGTGCAGTGGATATTGTCTAGATGGATTTTAGTAAGGCATTTGACAAGATCCCACATGGCAGACTGGTCAGAAAAGTAAGATCCCATGCAATATAGGGGAAGATGGCAAGTTGGATCCAAAATCGGCTCAGCGACAGGAAACAAAGGGCAATAGTTGATGGAGTTTCCTGTGAATGAAAAACAGTTTCCAGTGATGTTCCACAGGGCTCAGTGTTGGGGCCCTTGCTGTTTGTTGTATATATTAATGATTTGGACATAAATGTGGGAGGCATGATTGGGAAGTTTGCAGATGACACGAAAATTGGCCGTGTAGTTGATAGTGAAGAGGATAGCTGTCCACTCCAGAATGATATCAATGGTTTGGTTGAGTGGGCAGAAAAGTAGCAGATGGAATTCAATCCAGAGAAGTGTGAGGTAATGCATTTGCGGAGGGTGAACAAAGCAAGGGAATACTCAATAAATGGGAGGATATTGAGAGGAGTTGAGGAAGTGAGAGACCTTGGAGTACATGTCCACAGGTCCCTGAAGGTGGCAGGACAGGCGGATAATGTGGCAAAGAAAACATACGGAATGCTTTCCTTTATTGGATGAGGTATTAAATGCAAAAGCAGGGATGTAATGCTGGAACTATCTAAAACGCTGGTTAAGCCACAGCTGGAATTTTGTGTACAGTTCTGGTCATCACATTACAGGGAGGACAGAATTGCTCTGGAGAGAGTGCAGAGAAGATTTACAAGAATGCTGCCAGGGCTTGAATATTGCAGCTATGATGAAAAATTTGATAGGCTAGGATTATTTTCCTTAGAACAGAGGAGGCTGAGGGGGTGACCTAATTGAGGTGTACAAAATTATAAGGGCCTAGATAGGGTGGACAGGAAAGACGTGTCTAGCTGAAGGGTCAATTACCAGGGGGCACAGATTTAAGGTGATTGGTAGAAGGATTAAGGGAGACATGAGGAAAAGCTTTTTCATGCAGAGGGTGGTGGCATCTGGAATTCATGGCCTAAATTGGTGGCTGAGGCTGAAATGCTCAACTCATTCAAAAGGTACTTGGATTTGCATCTGAAGTGCCATAACCTGCAAGGCTACAGACCAGGTTCTGGAGAGTGGGATTAAAATGAGCCGCTAGTTTCTTTTTCATCTTTTTTCTGGCTGGCACAGATATGATGGGCTGAATGGCCTCTTTCTGCACAGTAACTTTTCTATGGTTCTATGGTTCACCCAGAAGGTGGTTGAAGTCTGGAATAAACTTCCCGAAGGGGTGGTGGAGGCAGCTTCAATCAAGATATTCAAAAGGGAATTGGATTGCTACCTGAAAAGAAAGAATGTGCAAGGTTACGGGGTTAAGGCAGGTGGAATGCTCTGAGCCAGTTCAGACTCGATGGGCTGAATGGTCTCCTTCTGCACTGTAAAGATAATGTTATACTGCGATACAAAGAGATTGGTGGGCAAGGCAATATCATAGCTGTATTATCATTTGAAAAAGTATTCGCTCTTTTTTTTGTCCTCTTACCCAAGCAGTTCTCTGTCTCACTATCTGAATCTCCAGCAGTTACCAGGTTTCATCCTGGTTAATATCTGGTTGAACGCAATGCAGCTCCTGTAGCAAGTGGCATGCCTGCTGGTATGAAACATGTGTTTATTTAACTGAAGTTGGTTTACTCAGCAGTCCGCAGAGGGAGCCTCTTTGGTACAGACTCTCTATTCAACTTGCTTGCACACATAATTTAGCCTACACATGAAGGGGTAAGTTCCTCATATACACAAGGTCAGCCTCTCAATGAAACGTATGCTCTTACCACAAGAAGTTTCTTCAGAATACTTTTCTTTACCACTGACAAGCAAATACCAGCTCAGAAATATCAGGGGGATTTTAACCGAAGAAATGGACTGGTTCGGAATGGGTGGCAGAGTTGAAGTGCGCAAAATCCGTTTCCCATCCCAAATCCTCCTCCAACCCATTCTTTTTCTAACTTTAACTAAAGCCAGAAGGTGGGTAGGTGACTAATCTGCCCCAAGGAGGCAGGTTGCATCTTTAAATATGATAATGATGCAGCGAGACTCATTGCCATTCTGTTTTGCAACTTTAAATCTGGTTGGTCGGGTTGCCCAGTAAAACCAGTAATTTCGTCAAGGCAAGGACATGGCGGATTCAGAAGGTGAGTGCCTTTCCTACCTCCTGATCCAGGTGCCTCCCTGAGGAGTCCCTATGATTGGGTACACCCCCCAAGGCTTACAATTCCACCACAAGGCCCCCAACCTGCGCCAAGTACCAGATTCCAACCTCCCCCAACCCCACACTACACCATCTCCAATCCCCACCAGCCCAAAGCCTCTGATCATACTTCCTCCGCCACAGGGTCTCTAATCCACCTACTACAATCCTTAACCCCGGCAGAGGTTGGCATAGAACTTCAAATTACAACTACAATAACTCCTAAAATCCCTAAGTAGCCTGACTCCCAGTTACACCCCCTTTAAGGCAACGGTCAAAAGTAGAATTTTAGATTTTAAACAGATCCAGCAAATGAATACAATGCCTTGGAAGATGGAATTCAAAATCACTCTCTCCAGCTTCGGTTTCTATAGACTGTAGGTTTATGCACAAATGCTGGAGGCTTCTCACATTTCTGTTAGATCTTACAATGCCTTCCACTGACATACAGCTTATTCTCCTTTACGCATGTTTCACCCTTTTCAGCATGTAAATTCCATCATTTCCATATGTCTTTGGAGCTTCTATCTTTCTCATAATATAATCTTTTCATGTTGCTTCTATTCTCAAAAACCTCTTTGAAATTCAAATTCCCCTTCATCTATATAAAAATGCAAATTCCCTTTAAACCCTATATTCTAAGACCCCAATCATGTTTACTTATTAGCATATTAAAAACACTTCTACACCTTACTTCTTTTGATAACTTCAACTTGCAGTCTGCTTGGCTACAAAATGTAATTAAATCACATACACAGACATAACAACTCAATTCCCCATAAACCTACCTTGAGTATATCTTCTATTTCAATGCCTACACCATCCACTTGTAGGTCTAGTAAAACATGCATAGTCTTTGTCAGATTTGGTAACCTGCTCAGTGTGTCTGAAGTAACCATTTTGATACCCGGTTTGTAACAGACTTTGAAGTTGTATCCCAGTATTTTTATCAGAAGTCGCTGTATTCTGGGTGGTGCACTCATCAGTGTCTTGCACCAAATCATTTCTGATGGTTTGTGGTTAATTTCCACAATGAATCATTCACCAAATAGGTACTTATGGAAACTTGTGATATCGAATGCAGAGTGAGCGTCTCATGCTTTATGTTCAACTAATTAGATTGTGCTTGTGACAGACTTTTGAAGCCAAATGCAATTGGTTTACCATCTTGTATAATGCATGTTCCTAGCCCTTTTTGAGATGTGTTGACCTCTAAGACTGTCTCTTTTCTTGGGGTTGTAGTACTGTAGAACACATGTCTCTTCTAACAATGCCTGTTTAAGTGATTCAAACATGTGTTGATGGTCCTCCTGCCATATTTAAAAAACATCCTTCTTTAGGAGATCTCTAAGTGATGATGCTTTATCGGCAAATTTGGGTATGTGGTGCTAAGAAGTTGAAAAATCTTAAGCATCTCTGCAAGTCCTCTTTTTCTGGGGGAGTGGGCATGTCTTGTACATCTTCAAGTTTGCCTCAGTCAGGACGGATCCCAGAACTTGAATAAATAGAACAGAAAAAGTTAATTGGACCCACATACACCTGGCATTTCTTGCTATTGAAGGTGAGTCCTTCACGACAAGCTGCTGCCATCAGTGAGTGTAGATTTTGGTCATGCTCTTCTTTGGTTTTGCCCATCACCACTATATCATCAATGATGTAACCGCACTGGGGATATTTTCTATAATTCTATCCTGATCCTACGCTGCTGGAACAGATTCTGGTTGACAAATAAAGCAAAAGGTAATCTCTGGAAGCAGCATTTTCTGAATGGTGCCCTGAAAGTAGTAATTTCTTGAGATCCATCCGTCAAACGAACTGACCAATATCTGTTTGGCATCCAAACTGTAGAAAATTTTGCTCCTGTGAATATGGGATCAAATTCCTCTGATGTTGGAATCTTGTGTGGGAATCTCTTTAGAGCAAGATTTAGACTTCTTGGGTCTAAGCATACCCAGATTGTGCCATCTTTTTTCAGTACACACATGATGGAACTGCACTAGTCGGTGAGCTGATGCACAGACGGATAATGCCGTTAAACTCCATGTCATCCAACTCACTCTTAAGCATCTCTTGTATGTGCACACTGCACTTTCTAGAAGTGTCAATCAACAGAACTGCATCTTCACTGGAGTTTAGTACAGCATCACCTCTGAAGTTTTCTATAACATAGAACCTATCGAGGTACATCTGCTGTAGGTCATAGACCAACTCAATGCCTTCTCTGCCATCTTTGGTATCTTGGTGATCTCATGTATGGTCACAATATTGGGTTCTGTACACGCCGTTAAGCCTGTTCCGCTCGTGTCCACCAGATAGAATACTTGTGGTTCCCATGTAGACTTGCCGTAGCTGCATTTCAATGTCAATGCACTTATGCAATGAATTAGTGACCTATTGTACACCGTTAGGTTGTCTGTCATAAGTTGTATCATTAACTTCCAACGTTCCAGATACGTATTCTTCAGGATCCTGACTGGTAAGATACTCGCGCTCATCCCCAGTCGACTTTGGCTGTGAGCATGTGTTTGCTGCTTTTCTTTGGGCATATGATGTTAATAGTAACAAAAACTTCTAACAGTTTTACTTCATCCACACATTATGTCATATTCACAGTGTGACCTGTTTGTTTTCCAGTTGAAGATTTTTCCACTCTGAATCTTAACTCTGGTCTGTCTGGCCACTAACCTAGTGTATGTGCTTGATCTTATGCAGGTTTCTGGCACACTGCCTGTTGTTGCTGCCAGCATGCTGCACATACTTTTTGTTTGGTTATATCTTATTGTAACCTGTGGCTGCTCCTCTGGAACCAGATTTCCTATGTAGGTGAGCAACATGTCCTTTTACACCACATACCTTGTAAAAACCTTGGAATGCAGGACAGCTTCATGGTGGGTACAGTAAACCACACTTCCCATATGGCTCACTTGCTTTCTGTGTCCTGGCTACTGTGAACTGGACCAAATGCTTGCACGTGTAGTTGTCCAGCCACAGTGGCTTCATATTTTCTGCCATATTTTAGCAATGTGTCAACATCGTGACCTTTTTTACTGCAGAAAGTGGTTTTGGAAAGCTTTGATCAGCGTCGAAGCTATAACCAGCTCCATGATCCATTCAGATAGCTCAGCTTCTGAAAAATCACAGTCCTTGCCCTTATCGTGGCATCTGCTGCCAAACTAATCAATTGATTATTGTGGCTGCTGCCTGTAGGCCATCAGCTCCAAATGGTGAATTCTGAAGTTCACTTTTACACAAAGCTGATCCTCCAGCATGTTCCATAACTTAACAGGGTCCTTCTGATCCTCCTCTGACAAACCTGAAGTGTTAACACTATGCAACCCCTCATTTCCAATGACTATCTTTATTTTCATAGCTTGTTCTGTGATAGAGAAATCTGAAAAGCATAGTTCCATCCTTTTGGTGTGAGAATGGTGAATTTGTGTAAAGCCCATATGTCTATCCTTTATTTCTTGTGTTCTTATTCTTTTCTTTTCATTGTCATTTGCTTTAATAAGTCTCTGAGTGTTACAGCACTGGATAATTGGGTATAAAAGATGCATAGACACTCTGCTCCTGCAGCAATGACAGCTTCTAAATCCTTCAGCAAGATTTAAGTTAAAACTCTGAAACATTCATTGAAATTATTGCAGCCAATCATATATGTAGCGAGTGCAAGATTCTGATTAGATAAATGTTGCACTTTCAAAAGCAAATAAGGACCAGGATTTCACAGCTCCATAGAAAAGGGCACTGGAGGTGGGGGTGGGAATAAATTTGCATGGGATGGTGTCGGAACAGACCTCCGACATCATCACACCGGGTCTGCATTTTGCCAGCAGTGGAAAACAAATCAAGTGCAAATGACACGCGCTTTTCAAGATCAGCAATTGAAAGCTTGTTAAGATTGTTAAAGACCCAATTGAACGGCATTTTATGGGACTGTTCAAATTTTACAAGGTGTGAACAGGGGCTATAGGCCGTCAGAGCCCCAGCATATATTTAACAGCAGCAACATGGTGGCAGCGGTGTTCATTCCTGCATTTGGCAGCCATGGGGTCAGGCAGTTTGACATCGCAGAAGAGTGGGGCAATGCAGCCAGAATGATTAATGCCCAGGAGGGGGGAGGAGTTGAGGACCCAGGGATCTGGGGTCAAGCCACCATCTTACTACCTAACTCCTGGCATGAGGAATAATTGGCAGGGGCCTGACATGGGGTTGAGGTGGGCAGTGTTGCAGTAGCAACTGGCAGAGCAGCCATCCAGGCTAGCAGTGCCCAAGTGCCATGGGCATCACCCATTCAGGAAGTGGAAGAAATAACCTAAGAGAGAGGGAGGAGCAGGAGCAGGGATCTGGACAGCAGTAACCTACAGCCACCTATAGGGGCCACCTCAGGATGGGGAAGTGACAAAAGGCCACAGAAGGGACCATGAGCAGGTGCTAGAACAGAGAAGAAGGTTACCTGTAGCAAGGGTATATAGATGGAGGATGAGCTACCTCCAGATGTCGAAGTTGTAGTATTGCTGAAGATTATGCCTCTCCCATGAGGCTATGACCGATTTTTGTGCTATGATGGCAGAGGAAGTGAGCTTGAGTTGTGTTGGTGGTCGCCCAATGCCAGTGACCATCAAGGTCACCGTGGCCCAAATGTCTACATGCCCAGCTCATTCCAGGGGCCCACTGGAGACATATGTCATCAAGGTGGTGACTGATGCCCTCTTCAGGGGGCCCAGCCAATACATACACTATTGCACCAAAGCAGACAGTCAGGCTGAGAGTGCCAGAGGATTCAGGGCCATCACTGGATTCCCCCAGGTGCAAGGTGTCATAGGCTGTTCGCACGTGGTCATCAAGGCTCCTACAGGTCAGCCAGTGGCCTTCATTAACAGGAAGGGATTTCATTCCATCAACTTGCAACTCATCTGTGACCACAGCCAGTGGATCCTGCAGGTATGCACAGTACTCTGGAATCAGCCATGAGGCCTACATATTCAGGCACTCCCAGGTGCCTGTTTCATGTGGTGGGTAAAATGGTTTCTGCACAAAGACTTTGTTTCACCCAAGATGACCTCAGTAGTCACATGACTGTAGCAAGCCAGAGTACATATGAGGCAGCAGTATACAAAGGCATCTTTCCAAACATGCCCCTTTTCTTAAAAGGAATGAAAAAACACAATGAAAATACAAGCCTATCATATGCTTTTGCAAGTTACCCACATACACAGTCTATAAGGAAAGTCACCACGCATGAACAGAAAACTGTTCATTCTGCTCTGTCTCACTTTCATGTCTCTACACATGCATTGCACAAATAATCTTTAAAGAGTCCAGGTCTTCTGGGTGGTTGTTGGTCATTCATCTGGTGTCTGCTGATTCCTGGGGTGACGTTGCCTCTCTGGGGTATGTTGTTGCCGTGGCAATTGTTGCTGCTGATCCGTTGTATTTGTTGGGGAGCAGTTGACCTCGGGACTGATGGTCATTTCATTTCTTATTCAGTTGCCAAAATCAACTCTTTCTCATCAGCTGCCTGCTGAGTGAAGGAATATCTTCTCTGCTTGCACATGTGTGTCTGCAGTTGTTACGATATAGATTCTAAGTTGCTGACTGGTTGAGAGTATTGAATGTTTCACTCTAATCAGCTCTCCAACTCTCAACTCTGGCAATGATTTGGCAGCTTTATCAAAGTGAAATTTGGCTTTCTGTTGCTTCAACTCATGAACTGAGAGCTACTGTCACTCGTCACAATGTCGGGGATGCCATGACAACTGAAGTCATTCTACGATCTCACTGGCAGTCATTAACATCAGCTTGTCTAACTCCTAGTAGTCTGAATAATAGTTAACAGTGATGAGATAGTCATTTTTTTTATTCATTCATGGGGTGTGGGTGTCACTGGCTGGGCCAGCATTTATTGCCCATCCCTAATTGACCTTGAGAAGGCAGTGGTAAACTGCCTTCTTAAACCAAAGAAAGTGAAGAGGTCTACTCCAAACTTCATCCATGGTCTGTCTAGGATGTCATGAGCCTTGAGTAGCTCTTTAGCTTGTTTAGCTTGATGTTCATTGTAAGCACTGAACTGGCTGATGTGGTCCTTAATCTCATTGTTCATGTTTGGGCAGTCATACGAATTAGGAGCAGGACTAGGCCATTCAGCCCCTCGAACCTGCTCCACTATTCAATGAGATCATGGCTAATCTGATTGTGGCCTCAACTCAACATTCGGCCGACCCCCAATAGCTTTTGACTCCTTTGTTAATCAAGAATCTATTTACCTCTGCCTTAAAAATATTCATTGACCCTGCCCCCACCACTCTCTGGGGAAAAGAGTTCCAAAGATTCACAACCCTCTAAAAGAAATTTTTCTCCTCCATTTTAAATGGGAGAGCCCAGTAGAGAACTTTTCTTGTCTTCCTCAGACTAGACTTAGTTGGCTTGCATGGATGCACTTCAGCATCTCTTTCCTCATCTCCTCAGGGATGATGAATCTAGTTCCTTTGTACAAGATGAATCACTTCATTTCTGTATACCCAATACTCTGTTATAACAATAGTTGTGTCCTTGATGGTTTCCGGCTATCCTTTCATGACTACTTCCTGTAGCACTTGGAAAGTTGCATCTCATTGTATAGTTTGCTTGATCTGAGCAAGATGCTTGTCTGTCAGATTCAATGTTGATGATTTCCAGAGCATGTCGTGCTGTTGCTTCACATTGAATCTAGAAGATTTCACACTCTGTACGAGAATTAATAACTTCCTTCAGAGGGAGTGTGGCTCTCGACAGCATGTCGGCAATGTACATTTGCTTCCCTTGCTTGTACTTCTCTTCCAACTGATATCTCTGTAAACAAAGTAACATCCTTTGCAGATGCTTTGGAGCAGATAGAAACGGTTTGAAAAAGGTGCTTTGAAGTGGCTAGTGATCAGACTCTACCATCACTTTGTCTCTCGCAAACAGGTACTGATTAAAATGCTCACCAGCCAAAACAATAGCCAGACACTCTTTCTCAAACTCTGCATAGCGTCATTCAGTTTGTGTTGACATTCTGTGTGCAAATGAAACTGGTTGCCCTTGCTGCATGAGGTTTGCTCCAAGTCTTGTTTCACTGGCATCACACTGCAGGGTGTCATCATTAACATTGTAGTACCTCAGCACTGCCGTTGTTGTCCCTAGTTGTTTGATACGATTGAAAGCTGCTTCTTGTTCTGTGCCCCAATACCATTTGCAGTGAGTTTGTGTAGAGGTTCACACTCCAATGAAACATTGGACTAGAACTTTGATAGGTAGTTCACAAATTCAACAAATGGTTACACCGCCTTCACATCTGTTGGTTGCTGCATCTCTGTTACTGTGCTGACTGTATCAGGATCAGGGTGAACTCCTTTTGCTGTCAGTACATGATCTATGCACTTGACTTCAGTCACCTTCAGCTACAGTTTCTTCTTATTCAGCTCCAGGTTCATCTAATGAGCTTTCTCTAGTAGTCTCACTAGATTCTGGTCATGGTCTGTGATGGCTTCTTCCATCGTATCTCCATATCCATAGACTGGCAGATCATTCAGAATCACTTCCACTCCTGGATGATCATTGACTATCTCATGCTGTTGGCATTGATATTCTTCTGGAACCGTAGAAACACACCCATCTGTACCTCCTAAATAGCGTCCAGAATGTAGCCAGAAAACTGCTTTCATTCAAATGCACTTGCCAGTATCCATCCTTCGCACCTAGGATAGCAAAGAACTTTGCCTTGGCGAGTTGAGGCAAAATTTCTTCAATGGTTGGCATGGGGTAGTGAGATCTCTTCAAAACTGTATTGAGGTCCTTTCAGGTTATTTCACTGCGACCACACTGCTAATCCAGTCTGTAGGAGTTGTCACTTTCTTGATCACTCCCACCTTTTCAAGCTCCTCTATCTTCTCTTTCAGGCTGGACTTGAGGGAGGCTGGAATTCTCTGTGGAAGATGCTGAGTTGTCTCACACTCTCATCTACTTCAAGATGATATTCACCAGGAAGACATCCGAGGCCTGTGAAAACATCTTTGTAAATTGTCGGAATTTGTTCAGCAGGCAATTGCTTTCTGCTGTGTGAAACACTGCAAATCTCTTCTGGTACGTGGAGGGTTAGCAGACCAGCTTTTGACTTGTTTCAGCTGAGATAATTGGATTTTGCTTAGTATCTACTATCTGGAACTATAGATCTTGTTTCTTCCCATTGCATTGGGCTCTCAGCTTAGTTTGTCCTCTTGGGGTGGGCATCATTCCATCACATAGCCTCAACTTCACCTTCGACTATTTCATTTTCAGGTCACTATCTTGAGCAACTTCATACAGATCAGTGAAGTTCATGATGTTGCACACATCCCCAGTGTCTATACGATACTTCACATTAATTTGATATTTGATATTATTCTAATAGTCGAAAACCATTTTTTACCTTGAGACATGATGGCGCCAACCTGTTCTAAGCTGTAGAGTGATTCGTCAGAATCATTGTCCAACATCTCTCCAACAACCATCTTTATAGGCTTGCTTTTCTTCCCAGCAATACATTTGCATGAAAAGACATTTGGCTTCTTGCAGAGCACTGCTTTGCCCATGGTAGACATGCTTCCTTTCCTTTTTCAGTCATGTGACTATGGCAAACCACAGTGCACAAGAGACAGCAGTGAACAAAGGCATTTCTCCAAACAGCACCTGAAACTTTCCCTCTCCTATGCACCTTCAAATTTGGATTCTTGGCGACAAGAGCTATCCATTAAAGAGATGGCTACTAATTCCAGTGAGGAACCCTGGGACAGAAGCAGAGGAGAAATACAACACCAGTCACATGGTGACCTGAGCCACCATCGAGCAGACCAGAGGTCCACTGAAGGTGAGATTCAGGTGCCTGGGACATTCTGGTGGGGCTCTTCAATATGCCCCATTGAGGTTCGGCCAGATCGTGGTGGTCTGCTGCGCTTTGCCCAACCTGGCGCAGCAGAGGGGGGAGGCTTTGGCCAATGAGGAAAAGCGTAGTTTCGTTAGTAAATAGTTAAAAAATTACTACCCATTTATTTGTTTTAAGTACCACCTATGCTGTTATAAAGTAGTTGGGAACCAGGTGCAAAAGACCTTTTGTAACCATCTGCATAGTTCCTGGCTGGGTGAATCAATGAAAGGACTGTTTCCTCATTCTCTAGAACTTTTGACTTAGGTTTTGGTTTCTCCTCTCCATCCACCACCAGCACGAGCCAGTCTGTCCCCACATTGGAACATGCTACCAACTTAGGTTTTGGGCTCCCGCCCCACCAACCTTAGAACGTGCTCCTCCTATCACCTGGCTCCTCAGGACAAAGGGGACCACGAGGCCATGAAGCTGTCCATGGGGCATTCATCAATGACCAGGAGGAAAATTAGCACAAGCAACCTGGTCATTTTATGGGATGAAACAAATTAACATGAACTAAAATCTTTCGCACAAAATTTTGCCGCCTATATCTTGGGGCTATATTTTGTAGTTTTAGTTTAGAGCAATTAGGAAAAACAAAACCTGTTCTATTTGGTTCTTTGCCACAGCATTGGGGATGTAGAAGATTTATTTACATTGTGTTTTGTTTGTTTCATGTTTATGTTACGTATTGGGGTTGAAAATCTTGGGTTGGGAATGTGTCTCCTGATATTACATACATCTAAATGGAAAAATCTAATTCGATATAAGTAGTTTAGATTTAAATAGTAATTTCCATGAAAATGTCTACCATTTAAAACATGGTAACCCTGTATAGTGGAGCTGAGGTATCCTCAGACAAGAAGGATGATGAGGAAGCTGATGATCAGCCCCAACATCCTAATAGACATGAGGGGTCTCATATAAGATAAAAGCAAAATACTGCAGATGCTGGAAATCTGAAACAAAAACAAAAATAGCAAAAATAGCTGGAAAAACTCAGCAGGCCTGACAGCATCTGCGGAGAGGAACACAGATAACGTTTCGAGTCCGTATGACTCTTCTCAGAACTAAGGAAGTATGGAGAAAAAAAAGGGGTCTCATGAAGGGCGCAATGACATAGGTGCAAGGGAGGCTTAGGAAGTGCTTATACATACACAATTCAGATGACCTTTCCCCCTGCAGCCATCCTACCAACTAAAGGTCCACATTTAATCTCCGCTGTTGCTATTTGCCTCAGTTGCAAGACCAGGCTCTCTCACCGAGTGCCACCTGGTGCTTCTGCGTGATCAAAAAGACAATCACAAAGGCTATGGTTCCTCTCAAACAGGCTTTCAGATGAGCTATGGTATTCCTGGGGGAGAGTTTTCTCCCCGTCAGGCGGACCAGTCGGGAGCGGGCACGGGACAGGCACAGAGCCAATTGCCACCCGGAATTGGCTACGCACTGCCATTTTGCCCAGCATGACGCAAGCTCGGAAGCGCTCAGTGTGCCTGTGTGGCGGGGGGAGGAGGGAGAATTGGGGCCTGTGCTCTTTCGCGCACCTGTGTGAAAGAGTGCAGCAATCGCCCTGAGGCACGGAGCATATTATTTCATAATCTGAACTTTAAATAAAGAATCTAAAAAATCATTTACATATGTCCCCTCATGTGACAGCATCACATGAGCTGGGACATGTTTTTCAAATGCTCCAGAAGTATTTATTACTGTTATAAACCCTTCATGAAACCTCATCCCACCCGTGGATGAGGTTTCATGAAAAATGCGAAGGCAGCTTGGGCTCTTCGCCTGCCCGCCAACCTTAAGGTTGGAAGGGCAGCTTTCTCAATTGTCTTAATTGTTTGATTAATGGCCTTAACAGACCTTTGACAATTTGGCGGGCGCGCAGCTGACTCTGGTGCGCACCCGCCGAACAGAAGATCAGAATGACACGCGGTGACGTCGGGACACACTTCCGACGTCATCATGTGTCATTTCACGTGTCAGCATGTAGGCCTGGGATGACCTTGGCAATTGCCCTCTGAGTGTGTGAGTCCCCGGCACGCTGAGTGGCCCATGCACAGATGTAAGAGCCTCTTTTATTGCTACGGCAACTTGTGGCAGTGTGTCATGGGCAGAGGCACTGAGGAGCTGCCGTGCACAGTTGGAGCACCCTGAGAGGAGCCCTGAGAAGCTGAAGACAGCCACTTCTCGTCCCTCACAAGGCACAAAGGTATCGCTCTGATGCTGCATTTTCTGAGGTCCCCTCCCTTTTCTCAGAGGTGGATGACTGTCCCCTAGAGATGGCAGCTTTCTGAGCTTCATGTTGTCTCACGCAGGTCAATCACAAGAAAAAAAGGTTTTGCCTTTCCAAAAACGAGCCTCCAGAATTGGCTTGAGATCAATGTAGATTGATGTATATACAGTGGAGAACACAGGAGCACCATCCTTCATGTTCATCTGAGGCTCCCTTATGCCCGCTCATGAGGTCACTCACCCTCTTGCGACTGCACTCCCGCCTCACAGTTCATGCTGCAGCAGCCGCCATGCTGCCCTGCCAGCTCGAGCCTCCTCTCCCATTGGCATGTGGATGGCTGGAAATGGCAGCCCACCACACAATCTGTCACAGACAGTGGACAGGGTGACCTGAAGCAGCATTGCATTGCTGACGGACCTTTAAAGATGGAGCAAGCATATCTGACCATGTCAGCTCACAACACAGCCACTGCCTCAGTCCCTCATCACGGGCCAGTGAATGAACTGTCTGCTGGTCACTTATTGGTGGGCCAACTCAAGATTACTCCGAGAATGGGGATCGGAGTGGGATGGCAAGAACCATCTGGCTTCTGGCCCCATTTTCCCCTCCCCACTGAGCATACAAACATACGAACAAGGAGCAGGAATAGGCCATTCAGCCCCTCGAGCCTGCTCCGCCATTTAATAAAATGATGGCTGATCTGATAGTAACTTGAAATTTGCATCCCACCTACCCCCGATAACCTATCACCGCCTTGCTTACCAAGAATCCATCCACCTCTGTCTTAAAAATATTCAGACTCTGCTTCCACCACCTTTTCAGGAAGAGAATTCCAAAGACTCATGACCCTCTGAGTGAAAAAAATTCTCCTCATCTCTGTTTTAAATGGACAACTCCTTATTTTTAAACAGTGACCCCTAGTTCTAGATTCTCCCACAAGAGGAAACATCCTCTCCACATCTACCCTGTCACAGAATCACAGAATCACAGATTGCAGAAGAGGCCCTTCAGCCCATCGAGTCTGCACCGACACATGAGTAACGTGTCAAGACCCCTCAGGATCTCATATGTTTCAAGCAAGTCGCCTCTTACTCTTCTAAACTCCAGCGGATACAAGCCTAGCCTGTCCAGCCTTTCCTCATAAGGCAACCCATCCATCCCAGGTATTAGTCTGGTAAACCTTCTCTGAACTGCTTCCAGCGCATTTACATCCTTCCTTAAATAAGGTGACCAATACTGCCCTTTGCCATCGGGATGCCAAACATTCATTTTTAGCAGGCCTGGCATTATGATATGAGGCCAGCTTCATGCGCAGTTACATATAACAGGCAAGTAGAAATCCTCAGATTCCAGGGCCCTATGCAGCAATATAGACTGCATCCTGTTGAAGATAGTCTGGCAATTATACAACTCTAATGCCCAGTGCTGAATGGAATTAAAAATAAAAAGACACCAATGAAAAGAAAATGACTTTTGCTACAAAAAATGAGAAAGTACACTCATATCACAGTGACAGATCTTTGTAACACTAACCGGTAATTAAAAGCAGGTCCATAGAAAAGGACTTATTTTTCATTTATTTAACATTGTTCTTAGTGCTGATTAAGCCACATTAAACTTACAAGCTACTTGTGTGATCTGAGGCAAGGGAAAGTAATGCGGGGAATGAAACATTGGGTGCGTGCCCAATCCGATCAGGTGTAAAATAGCACGAGAAGACGTCGGGTGAGCGTCCCAACATAATCCCGTTCACAAGCAATCTTCAGGTCGGAGCACACGCGTGGGTGTCAGAGCCGCACCCACCATCAATTAAAAGGCCACTTCAGGTCATTAAAAAGCCAATTGATCCAGATTTTACGTTGCCTGTGCGATTTTGCGCTCATTGCACGCAAAACGGGCAGGCGGCAGCCCACATTTTGCAAAACCTCATCCAAGGGCAGGATAAAAAGGGTCAGCAGCATTGCCAGTGTGAGCAGTGAGGAGTTTAGGAGGTAGTTTGCTGCTGGTTGCTTATTTGAGCTTGACAGCTTTATCTTTGTTCTGAGATTCATTCTTAGCATTTCTAGGCTTCATTTCAGGACTCATTGGTGTCTCCAAGGCCCCCCAAGGATTTTGACCATGTGGACCCTTCCAGGCACCAGGCAGCCTTCTGTAACCCTGGTGATGGGGATTGTGCTCTCTGCTGGAGGCACCTCCTCTGAGGAGTAAGAGAGGGGCAGAAGGGGGAGGAGGCCATGTGTCCCAATGCAGCTTTCAGGGGAGTGCCCTGTGGGAGGAGAGGCGCAGGCACAAGGGGGGCAGGGCCAGCAGGAAGTCCAAGGTGGAAGGGGCAGCAGAAGACGCTACTATCCTGTTGCCAGGGTTTACAGGCGGCAAAGCAGCTACCTCAATATGTCTGAGGTGCAATGCCGAAGAAGGCTCCGTCTCTCAAGAGAGACCGTGACCTCCATTTGTCAGATGATCGGGCCTGAGATCAGCTCCGACTGTGTGGGTGGACACCCCATGCCAGTGGCTCTGAAGGTCACAGTGGCCCTCCACTTCTATGCCTCCGGCTCTTTCCAGGGCTCAGTGGGGGATCTGTGTGCAGTGTCCCAATCAGCTGTTCACAGCTGGGTCAAGCTGGTGACAGAAGCTCTGTTCAGGCAGGTAATGACTTTCCTTCATTTCCGTATGGATGAGACCAGCCAGGCTGAGCGAGCCAGGGGTTTTGTAGGGATTGCTGGGATCCCCCGTGTCCAGGGTGCCATCGACTGCACACATATGACCATCAAGGCACTAGTGGGTGAGCCGGGTGCCTTGTCAACAGGAAGGGCTTCCACTCCATAAACGTGAAGATAGTGTGTGACCACAGGATGCAGATTCTGCAAATCTGTGCAAGGTACCCTAGCAGTTCCCATGAAGCCTACATCCTCAGACACTCCCAGGTGCCGAGGCTCTTCAGTGCTCTAGCCCGACTGGATGGATGGCTGCTGGGTGACAAGGGCTATCTTTTGAGAAGGTGGCACATGACGCTTCTCTACCACCCAAGAACAGAGACTGAGCAGCTCCACAAGGGCGGTTATAGAGAGAACCATAGGTCTTCTGAAGATACAGTTCTGATGCCTGGACCGTTCAGGGGGCACATTGACCCCAGAGCATGTGTCACTGGTTGCATGCTGCGCTCCCCACAATCTAGCACTGACAAGGGGGTCCTACTGAAGAACAGGATCTTGAGGCAGCTGCACAGGCCACAGACAATGAATCCAGTGGTGAGTCAGAAGAGGAGCACAGTGAGGAGAATTTAAAGTCTAACGATTACCATGATACCATTGTCGATTGTCGTAAAAGCCCATCTGGTTCTGGTTCTTTAGGGAAGGAAATCTGCTGCCCTTACCTGGTCTGGCCCACATGTGACTCCAAACCCACATCAATGTAGTTGACTCTTAAAAATGCCCTCTGAACAAGGCCAATTAGGGAAAGGCAATAAATGCTGGCCTAGGCAGTGACGCCCACATCCCACGAATGAATATTTAAAAAAAGGAGAATGCTGAGGGCGTGAAGCCAGACCTCAGTAACCTCCAGGGAGGCAGGAACTCCTTGATCCAACACTCCTTTTGCTAGGCTGCCAAATAAGAGCTATCACCTCATGCCAGGGCTGCCGCCCCCATCTTGGATCGCAGAAATGACCCTTTCCTTGGCCCCCAAGATACACTCAGTGCCTGCGCATTAAAGATTCGAGCCCCCCACCTCCAGCATTACATACTGGCCTACCCTGCACCTACAACACAAACGAAGCATACTCAGGCCAAAAACACAAAAGCAATGCAACAAAGTTGGAACTCAGTCTTGAATGGAAAAAAAAGCGTGGGTAGTCACACTATTAAAAAATGAAAAACAAAATGGGGGAGAAAAGATCACCCGTGACCAGTCCCTCTTGTGCTTATGGTGCTTTAAACTTACGTTTACGGGTGTTACCGCTGGCAGCGACATTGGAGGCAGCCTGCTGACTGTGTTGTCCTGTTGGCCTTGATGACCATCATGGTCGTCCTCTAGCCAGTGGAGCCTGGGCTGGCCCTGCCTGGGAGGGAGCGGCCAGTGCCACAGCTGGCATCTCCCCAATTGCCACAGCCTCATCAGATGCCATGGTCACTGGCAGAGGAGCGGAGGAGCTGCTGCCATCATCCAGAGTGCCCTGAGAGGAGCCTGCAGAGATGACAGGCAGCTCGTGAGCCAACATGAGTTCGCTCTGGACCTCCCTGCTCGCCATTGATGGACAGGCATCTAGCTGGGATACTGGGTGCCCCATCCATCTGAGGACAAGGGTGTCCCTTCTGGCAGCCACCTCCTCTAGGAGGGCAGTGAAACACTCGCTGGAAAATTGGGGGATGCCGAGTGACCACCCAACCTGCCCTCCTGCCTGGCCTTTGCTGACACACTCAACTCCATCCTTGCAATGGCAGACACAGGTCCTTCCCCGGCAGGGCTTCTGGAGCTGCCTGGGCAGTTTTTAAACAGGCCGCCGGGTTGCCATTGGACCTGGCCGCTGACAGGCCCCACCCCCACTCAGCCCTTCCCGGTCAGTGACGAGCCACATTAAGGCCCGCCAGCGTAAAATTGCGGTCGGACCCCGAGAGCGGGCGGCGGTCAGGTTCAGGACTACCACTGCTGAGCCCACCTGGCGAGGGCAAAATTCTACCCGCTGTCCATTTGGGAAATAGTGCACTGCTGTCTCAGTATGTGCAGGATCAAGTGAGGTTAGTCATTTGGGGCCCCTACCCAGTCATTGCCTTTGCAATTTGCTCTGTTGTGGACATCAAAATATGGTTGCAACCTATGATATGAAAGGGCCCATAAATATACAACAGCTGACTTTTTGAATGCTCCAAACATAATACAGCATTCTGCAGGAGCCCTCATTAGTGCTGAGTGAATATCTCATTCGATGTTTCATCATATAGATTTAGTCTCTTTCAAAAGTGAATGTACAGGAAATAAAAGCAGCGGAAGGAACGGAGGTGTATTTTCATCAAGATACTTAGACTTCGTAAGGTTCTGATGATCGTCAGTCTGATAGGGAAAGAATTGTATTTTATATAGTGCTTGTCATAACTCCTGGGCGTCTCAAAGTGCTTCGCAGCCAATGAATTTTTGAAGTGTGGTTGTTGTTATATGGCCTATTATGTATGCCTTGACCCACTGTGCTGAACTGTACTGAGAGGGCTATTACAACATCAAGAAAAATTTCAGTGCTATGAAAGGGAACCTAGACAAGATTAATTCGTTAGGAAAAATGGTAGATCAAGCAGCTGACTATCAGTGACAGATATCTGAATATGAGACGGATAAGGAACTGAATAAAATGTTGTAAGTAGGAGTAAAGGTGATTCATTAAAAAAGAGGGATTCCTTGGTAAAGAGGTTAAAGGCTCAGATCTTCCATTCCCCGGGGGCGGGGGGGTCACACCCGGGAGGTATCCTGGAAGATGCGCTGGGGGACTCCCCGAAATTCCCCATATAAAGACTGCGCAGAAATTGCCCAGGATGTTTCAACTTCCATTGGGCAACTACCCTGTATGTGGAAACATCCAAACTCTGACTTAAATTAGAGACTTTGAATGGTTCCAACTTCTTAGCTGAATAGCTACCCAGGAAAAGTTAGAAGCCGCTTCTAACACCTGGGTAACCATGGTACTGACATCCCACCTACACCCAACCCCACACCTGACCACCTGACACCCCCACCCCCTGACTACCCCCATACGCCCAACTCCCCACAATCCCTGACCACCCAAAACCCCACCCCCCAACTACACCCTACTCCTCCAATCACCTGACCTCACCATCCCCCAACTATCAAACCCCACCACCCCAATTAATCCCCCCTGACCAGCCAAACTCCCCAATTACCCCCCACCAACCACCCAACCCCCGACTACACCACCACCCTCCCGCCTACTTGCCAAACCCCACGTGAGCCTCCCAACCCTCCAACACATCCTACCCACTTACCTTACACACGTGCCTTCTCTCCTGTCCAAGTGGCTGGGACCTTTAAACTTACCAGTTTACAGCAGCTAGTGCTTCACTTCCCCTGACGTACCTGCAGTGCACAGAAGGGACTCTAGAAGCAGCGATGCTGCACATTCCCCAAGAGATCTGGATCAGAAATCCGGCTGAAGAATGTGCAGCTCCAGTCTAGAGTGAGTAAAAAGAAGCAGACTGGCAATCTGATGGTGATTGCCACTCCATGGAAGATTCAGCCCAAAATGAGGTTTTCAAAGAGTCCTGTGACAATAAGCAAATGGGTGGGTAATTGTGGTGGTGTTTGGGGTGGGGGGGTGGAACTGCACCACCTCCTTCAACCCAAAAACAACAGAGCTTACCCCGATGCTCCTTAAATCCATTTTTCTTCAACGATCCAAGCCTGGATCTTCAGGTGCTCCCCACATTCACCGGATGTCAGGGAAGTGCACTTTGCCTCTTTGATACCTCAGGTACAGGAATTACTGTTGTCAGGGGACCCTGCCACCAACCTTTCCCAACCTTCCCTATTGACAATGGACTTGAATTAGAGGGGGGTGGTGCGGTGGAATATTTCAACGCAAGGCCAGAACCCAGCATATTTGCATTCTGCCCTAGATTCCAGATAAAGTGGGAGGTACAACAGACAATGGTGTATTTTGAGGACCAGTTCACTCCTGCATAATAACAGTTAATTGAATGTAATCTGAAATTGTTACAGTAAATTTGGAGTGGAATTTAGTTATAACTGCAAGGGTCCTGCGATAATGGACCAGAGAGTGAGTGGAACCTCTGTTTGCAGCGGGAATGGCTGGCCAACCACAAATATGCACCATCATATCCTTTCTCTGCATCCTCCACCAGCACAGGGAAAGTCATCTCGGGGGGGCACACGCTTGCAATTAGGCTCGGGATCACAATCTGGTAAGCACATCGCAGCTGCTGATGGAGGCTGTGACAGTCGAAGGACCTGACAGTCGGGAGGACTGTTGGAGACCGGCCCATGCTGAGCCCCATGCTGATGTTGGGCATCTGGTCGTGGCCATTAGAAAACTACTGGACATGCAGGGACAGAGAGGGGAACATCTAGAGGATCTGCCAGAGGCTATGTGCAGCGTTGCACAGATGGTGGGGGAGTCCATCTAAGCCATGAGTTCTGCCAGGTCTCAGGCATGTGGGTTTCCCCCATGGAGAGGTTGGCGTCTGCCATGGAGAGCCAGGTCCAGCAGATTACTCAGTTGCTGTGAGATATCCGCTCGGAACTACACTCTGTCAGTCTGGCCATGGGCTCCATACAGCAGTGGCTAGCTGAGAGGGGGACGGGGCACTTGGACCTCCCTCCAGTTGCTCCTTCTCCTCTGGGAATGGAGAAGTGCCATTGAGGGCCAGATCTTGGGGCGTCATCTCAGAGCACTCCAAAGGTGAGGTGAGCTGCTACTCCTTGTCCCTTCTGCCAATGACCCCAGTGCCTCCAGTAGGTGAGGCCAAGGGGTTTTTATTGACCCCTTTGGTCACATTTTGGTTTGATGTTTGTAAGTTTCCTTTGAATTTTGTCTTTTGTTTTTGCAGTTTCCCTTTAAGGGGCTGCCTTTTACTTTGTCCCTGACTTTGTTAATTTAGTTGAATTGGTTGTGACCTGAAAGAGTTGCACCCATGCAGGAGACCCTCAGCAGGCCGGAGCCCTCCAGGCCTCAGATCACCAGAGGATGGCCGCCAAAGTCATCTCAGGCAATGGGGCAATGCACTTAGCAGCCTGCCTCCACCTCAGCTGCCGAAATCAGGATTGCAGCAAGGCATCATAATCATAAATGAAAATGTAAGATTTTGTCATAGCACTAAGGTGGCACGGGTTTTCAGCCATACTATGGAATTTTTATGTTATGTGGAAATATATACTTTTGCTCATTTTATTCATGTGTGATGAGTGGTCATGTTGGTGGCACTTGTTAAATCATTAAATCACAGAATCACAAAATCACACAGTGCAGAAGAGGCCCTTTGGCCCATCGAGTCTGCACCAACACGTGAGAAACACCTGACCTACCTACCTAATCCCACTTACCAACACTTGGCCCATAGTCTTGAATGTTATTACGTGCCAAGTGCTCATCCAGGTACTTTTTAAAGGATGTGAGGCAACCCGCCTCCACCACCCTCCCAGGCAGCGCATTCCAGACCGTCACTACCCTCTGGGTAAAAACGTTTTTCCTCACATCCCCCCTAAACCTCCTGCCCCTCACCTTGAACTTATGCCCCCTCGTGACTGACCCTTCAACTAAGGGGAACAGCTGCTCCCTATCCACCCTGTCCATGTCCCTCATAATCTAGTACACCTTGATCAGGTCGCCCCTCAGTCTTCTCTGCTCCAACGAAAACTACCCAAGTCTATCCAACCTCTCTTCATAACTTAAATGTTTCATCCCAGGCAACATCCTGGTGAATCTCCTCTGCACCCCCTCCAGTGCAATCACATCCTTCCTATAATGTGGCGACCAGAACTGCACACAGTACTCCAGCTGTGGCCTCACCAAGGTTCTATACAACTCCAACATGACCTCCCTACTTTTGTAATCTATGCCTCGATTGATAAAGGCAAGTGTCCCATATGCCTTTTTCACCACCCCACTAACATGCCCCTCCGCCTTCAGAGATCTATGGACACACACGCCAAGGTCCCTTTGTTCCTCAGAACTTCCTAGTGTCATGCCATTCATTGAATACTTCCTTGTCAAATTACTCCTTCCAAAGTGTATCACCTCACACTTTTCAGGGTTAAAATCCATCTGCCACTTATTTGCCCATTTGACCATCCCGTCTATTTCTTTCTGTAGCCCAAGACACTCAACCTCACTGTTAACCACCCGGCCAATCTTTGTGTCGTCTGCAAACTTACTAATCCTACCCCCAACATAGTCATCTTTGTCGTTTATATAAATGATGAATAATAGGGGACCCAGCACAGATCCCTGTGGTATGCCACTGGACCCAGGCTTCCAGTCACTAAAGCATCCTTCCATCATCACACTCTGTCTCCTACAACTAAGCCAATTTTGAAGCCACCTTATCAAATTACCCTGTATCCCATGTGCATTTGCCTTCTTTATAAGTCTCCCATGTGGGACCTTGTCAAAGGCTTTGCTGAAATCCATATAAACTACATCAACTGCACTACCCTCATCTACACACCTGGTCACCTCCTCAAAAAATTCAATCAAATTTGTTAGGCATGACCTCCCTCTGACAAAGCCATGCTGACTATCCCTGATCAAACCTTGCCTCTCCAAGAGAAGATAGATCCTCTCCTTCAGAATTTTCTCCAATAGTTTCCCCACCACTGACGTGAGACTCACTGGTCTGTAGTTCCTTGGCTTATCTCTACAACCCTTCTTAAATAGCAGAACCACATTAGCTGTTCTCCAGTCCTCTGGCACCTCCCCTGTGGCCAGAGAGGAATTAAAAATTTGGGTCAGTGCCCCTGCGATTTCCTCCCTTGCCTCCCTCAGCATTCTGGGAAACAAATCATCCAGACCTGGAGATTTGTCTACTTATAAGCCTGCCAACACCTCCAATACCTTCTCACTCCCTATATCAATTTGCTCAAGAACCTTGCAGTCCCTCTCCCCGAGTTCTATACCTTCATCCTCATTCTCTTGGGTGAAGACGAATGTGAAGTATTCATTCAACACTCTACCGATATCCTCTGGCCCCACCCATGGATTGCCCCCTTAGTCTCTTATGGGCCCTACTCTTTCCCTGGTTATCCTCTTCCCATTGATATACTTATAGAATATCTTGGGATTTTCCCTCCTTTTACCAGGCAGAGCTTTCTCATATCCCATCTTTGCTCTCCTAATTGCTTTCATAAGCTCCACCCGACACTTTCTATACTCCACTAATGCCTCCACTGATTTGCTCCCCTTGTACCTGCTAAAAGCCTCTCTTTTCCCTCTCATCGTATCCTGAATATCTCTGGTCATCCATGGTTCTGTGGGCTTGTTACTCCTTCCTATCACCCTAGAAGGAACATGTTGAGCCTCTACCCTCATTTCCTTTCTGAATGCTACCCCCCCCCCTCCCCCGCACTGCTCTTCTGTAGATTTCCCCACAAGTAGCTGTTCCCAGTCTACCTTGGCAAGATCCTGCCTTATTTTACTAAAATCCACTCTCCCCCAATCCAAAACATTTTTTTTGCAACTTTTCTATTTCTTTGTCCAAAACAAGCTTAAATTGTACCATGTTGTGGTCGCTATTACTAAAATGCTCCCCCACCACCACCTCAGCCATCTGTCTGGCTTCATTCCCCATGACTTATCCCTTTAAATTAAACCTTTTAAATAGAGAAGATTTCAGAAGTTGGATTGCAAAGTAAAAATGCAAAGAGCGCTTCTTCCTCTCTGCACCGAGTTCTCACTGTGCACTAATTGCCAATACCCACACTCACTCTGGCTGTGTCTCACTCAGGATGAGGTCTCTCCCCTGCTCGTGTGCAAGCATGGTTTCTAATGACTTGCATCACAAGTGGCCTTCATTTATAGGTGAAATGCGGTCAGTGGAATCTCTTTATTGTGTTGGCAAGGATGTTGTGGCACATCTGCATTCAATGATGATTGGATGTGCTCCTCATTCTTACTCTCCCTTATTCTTTCACAGATGTGTACATTGTTGACAAGCCAGGCTCTTCCCTTATTTCCCCTGAGAAAGTGATATCTCACCAGAGTCAGTCTAGACCCACTGCAGCCCATCTGGTGCAGGTACACACACACAGGGCTGTTATAGAGTGTTCCAGAATTTTGAGCCTGTGGCAGTGTGGCACTGGTGGCCTAGTTCCAAGTCAGAAGGGTATGTGGCTTTGAGGGACCTGGCAGATAGTGATGTGGTTCCCAAACACCTGCAGCTCTTTCCCTTCTAGGTGTTAGAGGTCGTGGGGCTGTGGGGTGTTCTGGAGAGAGGCTGGGCGAGTTGCTTGCAGGTCTACAGTGACAATGTGTGTGAAGCGGTGACCATCAGGGCTTGCAGGGGCTTCACTCTGGCTGGAAATAAGTCTGAATGAGGGAATCACAGGCCTCCCTTGCACGTCTCTCCACCATTCTGGCATCTCCTAACGGAGCCACAGCATGCCTATTCTCTGGGCCATCTGAATAATCCCCTTCCTCCTCTTCTGAAGATGAGAGTGGCTACTCCATCTCACCAGCTGAAAACTCCTCACCCCTCTGCTGTATGAGGTTAAGTAGTACACAGCAGACCGCAATAATCCTCGACATCCTGTGAGGAGCATACTGCAGTACTTCACTGAGCCGTGCAGGCAGTGGAACCTCATTTTTAACAATCTGGCCTGCTCAATTATTGCCCTTGTGGACCCATGGAAGGCATTGTACCTCTCCTCTGCTGGGCTTTGCAGATTCCATACAGGTGTCAAAAGCCATGTTTGCAACAGATGGCGCCGGCCACCCAGGATCCATCCCTGCAGTTCCACGGGGGGCCTCAAGTAGCTGCGGCACCAGTGAGTGATGGAGAATTTAAGAATCTTGAGACCTCCCTGGGAATCAAATAGACGCCTGGAGGTTTTGTTTATAGTGGTCACAGGCAAGTTGCATAATGATGTAGTGGTTCCTTTTCTGGTTAATGAATGCTGGGTGTTCCAAGGGAGTTTTGATCACCACAAGAATGCAGTCTATTACCCCTTGTACTTGTGGGAAACCTGTGGTAGCCCCAAAGCCAACAGCTCTGGCCACTGTTGTGCATGGCCCAAGGCCATCCTCTCCCCGTTCCTCTCCTCCTCCACCCCAGCCTCCAAAAATACTGGGTGAACTGGACCCATGCAGAAAGTGAACTGTGGACAGAAGGCAGCCAAAGATATATGCACCACTGACTACATTGAACTTGCTCCTGACCTTGTGCCTGGTTGTAAAAACATTTCGCAGCAATAGGAGATACTTTAAACGCTCGTTAATGGGAATAGTTATAGACTATGGCTATAAAAGGACTATTAAATTAGAGAGAGGTTCAGAAATATTCTCTGAGATGTAAAGTTATAGATGTACAGAGCGATTTGCGAATAAAATAAGAAAATACATTAAGTTATAAAAATGATTAATGTGTTAGCATATGAAAGATATTCGCAGCCCAATGAAACTTGCAACAGAGCAAAGCTGTAGTATATACAGAGAATGTTAAGAGGATCTTAGACAAATTTGATTGCTTATAATGATATTATAGCATTAATATTAGTTTATATTGCTGAATGAATTAGGGAGAAAAATGTATGTGGCAGCTTTATCATCACTTTGTACTCGCAAGCATATGCTTGACACTTATTCTGAAGAACTCAATAGCTTAGTTTAATCCATCATCTCTAAATACTACTTCTTGTGACAAAGAACGCTTTTCAAAAATATTTTTGTTCTCCTCAGGTTTGAAATGTTTACAGGGAATTCAATACTATCCCATTCTCTTAACAAGCACAGCAAAGTCGAATGCAGAGTAATGCTCCACTGCTGTGGACAATAATTAGATTTTTAATTGGCAACACACTGGTGTTCGGCATAATACATGGCAGACTCTTTAGTTGCCCAACCCTCCACCAAACTCCGAGTTATGGACAGGCATTCCTGCTGTAAATGTTTTATTTTCCCCATCATTAATTGTTGAAAGGAAGCTTGAAATTGGGAGATCACCAATCAGAGTGAGCTTACTAATTCAGTGGCAGCATCTACTTATATAAAAGCAAAATACCGCGGATGCTGGAAATCTAGAACAAAAACAAAAATAAAATTACCTGGAAAAAAACTCAGCAGGTCTGACAGCATCTGTGGAGAGGAATACAGTTAACGTTTCGAGTCCATATGACCCTTCATTAGAACTAAGGAAATAGAGAAATGAGGTGAAATATAAGCTGGTTGAGGGGGGTGGGACAGGTAGAGCTGGATAGAGGGCCAGTGATAGGCGGAGGCAAAGAAGAGATTACCAAAGATGTCATAGACAAAAGGACAAAGGGGTGTTGATGGTGGTGATATTATCTAAGGAATGCGCTAATGGGGACATTAAGGGTAGAAAGCAGGACAAACAAGTGGCAGCTGGCCCTAATGGGGGTGGGGTGGGGGGAAGGGATCGAAATGGGCTGAAAGGTGGAGATAAAACAATAGATCGAAATAAATTTAAAAATAGGTGGGAAAAGAAAAATGTATTTGTAAAAAATTATAAATTATTGGAAACAGGGGAATCGGAGAGGGGGTGAAGATGGAGGAGAGAGTTCATGACCTGAAATTGTTGAACTCAATATTAAGTCCAAAAGGCTGTAAAGTGCCTAGTTGGAAGATGAGGTGCTGTTCCTCCAGTTTGCGTTGAGCTTCACTGGAACATTGCAGCAGGCCAAGGATGGACATGTGGGCATGAGAGCAGAGTGGTGTGTTGAAATGGCAAGTGACAGGGAGGTCTGGGTCATGCTTGCGGACAGACCGAAGGTGTTCCGCAAAGTGGTCACCCAGTCTGTGTTTGGTCTCTCCAATGGAGCAGCGAATACAGTAGACTAAATTGAGGGAAGTGCAAGTGAAATGCTGCTTCACCTGAAAGCAGTGTTTGGGCCCTTGGACGGTGAGGAGGGGGGAAGTAAAGTGGCATGTGTTGCACCTTCTGCAGTTGCATGGAAAGGTGCCGTGGGAGGGTGTTGAGGTGTAGGGGGTGATGGAGGAGTAGACCAGGGAGGGAACAATCCCTATGGAAAGCCGCCAGGGGTGTGAAGGGAAGATGTGTTTGGTGGTGGCATCATGCTGGATTTGGCGGAAATGGCGGAGAATGATCCTTTGAATGCAGAGGCTGGTGGGGTGATAAGTAAGGTGAAGGGGGACCCTATCATTGTTCTGGGAGGGAGAGGAAGGTGTGAGGGCAGATGCGCGGGAGATGGGCTGGACACGGTTGAGGGCCCTGTCAACCAACGTGGGTGGGAAACCTCGGAAACCTCGGAAGACATGTCAGAGGAACTGTTTTGGAAAATGGCATCATCAGAACAGATATGACGGAGGCGAAGGAACTGAGAGAATGGGATGGAGTCCTTACAGGAAGCAGGGTGTGAGGAGCTGGAGTCGAGGTCGCTGTGGGAGTCGGTAGGCTTGGAATGAATATTGGTGGACAGTCTATCACCAGAAATTGAGACAGAGAGGTCAAGGAAGGGAATGGAAGTGTCAGAGATGGACCATGTGAAAATGATGGAGGGGTGGAAATTGGAAGCAAAATTAATAAATTTTTCCAGATCCAGACGAGAGCATGAAGCATCACCGAAGCAATCATCGATGCGCCAGAGAAAGAGTTGTGGGAAAGGGCCTGAGTAGGACTGGAACAAGGAATGTTCCACATACCTTATACTTATAGTCTGCAGCAGCCATTTTAAGGGACAATGGTAACAGAGTAATGTCAAATACATGCTGTGATAGAGGTTCACCTAAAGAAGTAGAATAAAGGATAGTTGCACTGTTTGGTGCTACAAAGGCACCCTTCCCATAGGGAAGCAATAGGTAATGTCCAACAAAAGATGAAATGCATTAGTCACCTCCGCCACCGAAGGTGGACAGAGGTGATGGGCAGAATTTTCTGCCTGTCGGGTGGGTGGTGCGGGAGTGGGCGCGAGTGGGTGCGGACCCGATCGCCGCCCGTGATCGGGTCCGCACCGCCATTTACGCGGGCGGGACAATTAAGGCCCACCCAGTGTGAATCGCAGCTCCCGAGGACAGTTGGAGTGGGCGGGCGGCGGCAGGACTGCAATGACCCTGGGTCCAATGGTGACCCCGCGGCCTGTTTTAAAAAGCTGCTGCAGCCTTTCCAAGGCTGTGAATCATGGCCAGCGGAAGAACTCCCCAGAGCGCTGCTGCTGAGCAGGCCAGGCAGGAGGGTAGGGCAGGGGGGCACTGTGCCCCTCATTTTTCAGACGGTTGCCTTGCTGCCCTCCTTGAGGAGGTGGGAGCGTGGCGAGAGGTCCTCGTACCCCAGGATGGGAGGAGGAGGCCCCCCCCGCATGACCAAACGTGCCTGGGAGGAGGTGACAGAGGTGGTGAGCTCCCACGGCGCACCTGGATCCAGTGTCACAAGTGCTTCAACGACCTGTTGCGCTCAGGAAGGGTGAGTACCATGTTGGCATTGGTCACTTAACCTAGCAGGTAGGCGTTGCCCCCTGGTATACACCCCCCTCACCAAGTCTGAGTATAGCGACTGCATTGAATCATTGACGGCATGTGTCCTTCACTGGGTGGGCCAGCAGATATTGCCCATGCCGAGGTCACCCTGAGAGTCTGGTGAAGAGATGGGTTCTGCACCCGCAGCATGTGTCACACTGACACCCACATTATTGTTTCGGGGGCAACCTGAGGAGCTGCACCTAGGCGCAGTGCTGGAAATCCAGGACATGTCAAAGTCAGTGTGATTACAGGCTGGGAGGGGAGCTTCAAGGTGGCATTGGCACCAATCAATCTGCTGCATTCTGCGCTCCACATGCTTGTGCCTCCTTGCTATAGAAGGTTAGACCATGTGGTGCCTAATGTGAAATAGGCAGCATTTGGCCAAGGGGGTGCGGGGTGGGGGACAGCCCTAGTATCTTTGTGCAAGTGTTCAGCAGCAGCGGGGTGAGGAGGCTCTGAAGCCCTGCAATGTCCCTCTCTGGTTGGGGTGGGCCGTCCATGAAGAGAATCCAGGTACAAGTAGTTCTAATCAATGCTCTTCTCTCCTATTCAGGAGAAGAATGCACATAATGCCGCCGAGCGGGTGAGGACTGGCGGGGGGCCAGCACAGTTGGTGATTCTCAGCCGCTTCGAGCAGGAGGCCCTAGATTTGGGGAGGCACCATGCGCCCAGGTCCACCAGTGGCAGTGAGGCTGGGGTGCCATGGGCAGGTATGTGTGCTCAGCAGTGAGGTCACCATTGTTCTCCCAACAGCCATGGCAGTGCTGAATGTTCAGTGATTGAAGTTTGCAATATGGCTTGACCATTGCTAATGGAAGGATGAATGTATAATGATCCCGGGGACAGGGACGCAGATTGACATTGTCTCCACGTTAACTCATCCAATGTCCTTGTTCTTCCTTTCAGCATCAGCGGAGCAGGGCCGGGGGGAGGAAGCACAGGGGTCCCCTCTCACACCTGAGGGCCCTGAAGTCTCAGACTCACCAGCGTCACACCATCTCTGCCAGGTAGGCACCAGCGCAGATACTAGCACCTCGGTGGGAATTAGAACATCGGCTAGTGTCCCAGGACACAGCGGTGAGGGCACTTCACGGTCGCTGAAGGAGCTGGCAGGAACAGAGAGTGCCCATGGCGCCAGCAGTCGGAGGACTGCAAGGGAACAGGCACATGCTCAGCTCGTGCCTGCTGATGTGCCTTTGGAGTCGTCCGCAACAAAGCAAACACAGGAAATGCGGCCGGGTGTGCGGGGGCATCGGGTGGAGATACATGAGGCTATGCTTGGCTTGGTGTCCATGGTGGAGGAGTCTACGCAGACTATCGCCGAAGCAATAAGCCTCATAGTCGAGTGCCAAGCGTCCTCCATGGAGAGAGTGGTGACTCTCTTGGAGAGGCTTCTCCAGGAGACCATCAGAGTTTCCTGGGGATGCGCTCGCTCCAGCATAGACTATTTTCTAAATGGGGAGAGAGTTCAGAAATCTGGAGTGCAAAGGGACTTGGGAGTCCTAGTCCAGGATTCTCTTAAGTTTAACTTGCAGGTTGAGTTGGTAGTTAGGAAGGCAAATGCAATGTTGGCATTTATTTCGAGAGGACTAGAATATAAAAGCAGGGATGTGCTGCTGAGGCTTTATAAGGCTCTGGTCAGACCACATTTAGAATATTGTGAGCAATGTTGGGCCCCGTATCTCAGGAAGGATGTGCTGGCCCTGGATAGGGTCCAGAGGAGGTTCACAAGAATGATCCCAGGAATGAAAGGCTTAACATATGAGGAACGTTTGAGGACTCTGGGTCTATACTCGATGGAGTTTAGAAGGATGAGGGGAGATCTGATTGAAACTTACAGAATACTGAAAGGCCTGGATAGAGTGGACTTGGGGAAGATGTTTCCATTAGTATGAGAGACTAGGACCCGAGCGCACAGCCTCAGAGTAAAGGGAAGACCTTTTAGAACAGAAATGAGGAGAAACATCTTTAGCCAGAGAGTGGTGAATCTATGGAATTCATTGCCACAGAAGGCTGTGAAGGCCAGGTCATTGAGTGTATTTAAGACCGAGATAGATAGGTTCTTGATTGGTAAGGGGATTAAAGGTTACGGGGAGAAGGCGGGAGAATGAGGTTGAGAAACTTATCAACCATGATTGAATGGTGGAGCAGACTCGATGGACCGAATGGCCTATTTTCTGCTCCTATGTCTTATGGTCTTATGGTCTAAACCCTCACATCAGCATTGACATCAGCTGGTCAGTGCCAGTGTGGGAGATGGTCTGGGCACCAAGTGCCCCAGCTCGGTGCCCATCCATCCACGGTGAGCAGGGAGGTCTGAAGCAACCTCATGTTGGTGCAGCAGCTGCCTGTTGTCTCTGCGGATACCTCTCAGGGCGCTCTGGATGAGGGCGGCAGCTCCTCTGCCCCTCTCCCAGTGACTGTAGCATCCGTTGAGACTGCGACGACTGGGGAGATGCCAGCTGTGGAACTGGTAGATCCCTCCCAGGTGGAGCCAGCACAGGCTCCACGGGCCAGAGGATGACCGCCAAGGTCATTGAGGACAACAGGACAGCAGAGTGAGCAGGCTGTCTCAGATGCCACTCCCAGCGAGGGGTCAGCACCAAGACGTAGCACCCAAAAACATAAACACAAAGCACCTTAGGCACACCACGGGTTTATCACTGGTGCTTTTGGGTTGGCCCGAGATGAGGTCTTTACGAGTTGGTGTGATTTTTAACACCTTTGTCATTTTGTTTTCTTAAGTTCTTTTGGTTGTAATATTAAATTCAGACATGTCACCGTGGCTGAGGGTGCCTCTTTTCTTCTGCAGGTGGATGGTTTCCAAAAATGTTATGAGTGATTTGTGGGACATTCAGCTTTATTAACAAGGCCCTTAGTTCCTATCCAGGCAGATTTTGCACTCAGGTATCGAGCATGGAGCCTGCAGCCCAGGCTTGTGCTGGAGGTCCATCTGTGGTGGGCTAGCTGAAGGTTCGTTGGATTAAAGCCTCCCGGGTGTCCCTGCCTCCCTGGAGTATGCCCGGGTCAGCATCTACTCCCTCAGCACTTCCCTGTGTGGGCTCATCCTCAGACTCACTGCTAGACTCATCGTGTGCAGCCGCAGCCACTACGTCTACATCTTCATCGTCCACTGCGTCACCCCTTTCCAGCGCAAGATTGTGGAGAGCGCAGCAGCAACAACTATCACTGACACACGATCTGAGGGGTACTGGAGTGCGCCCCCTGAGCGGTCCAGGCATCGGAAGCGTATCTTGAGAAGACCGATGTCTCTCTCCACCACAGCCCTTGTGGAGGCATGTCTCCTATTGTAGCGCTGCTCAGCTTCTGTTCTTGGATGGCGGAGAGGAGTCATGAGCCACCTTCTGAGGGGTTAGCCCTTGTCACCCAGCAGCCATCCATCAAGCCGGGCTGGAGCACTGAAGAGTCCCGGCACCTGGGAGTGTCTCAGGATGTAGGCATCATGGGAGCTGCCTGGGTACCTTGCACAGACTTGTAGAATCAGCATCCTGTGATCACACACTATCTGCACGTTCATGGAGTGGAAGCCCTTCCTGTTGATGAAGGCACCGGGCTCACCTGCTGGCGCCTTGATGGCCACATGTGTACAGTCTATTGCACCCTGGACATGGGGGAAGCCAGCAATGGCCGCGAAGCCTCTGGCTCACTGTGTTTGACTGGCCTTGTCCCAGGAGTAGTGAATGAAAGTCAATGCACACCTGAACAGAGCGTCTGTCACCTGCTTGACACAAGTGTAGACAGCTGTTGGGAGACACCACAAAGATCACCCACCGATCCCTGGAAGGAGCCAGAGGCGTAGAAGTTGAGGGCAGCTGTGACCTTCAGAGCCACTGGCATGGGGTCTCCGCCCACACAGTTAGCAGAGATCTCAGGCCCAATCATCTGACAGATAGAGTTGACTGTCTCCCTTGAGAGACGGAGCCTCCTTCGGCACTGCACCTCAGACATATTGAGGTAGCTGCTTCGCCGCCTGTGTACCCTGGCAGCAGGATGGTGGTGCCTTCTGTGGCGCCTTCCGCCTTGGACTACCTCTTGGCCCTGTGCCCCTTGTGCCTGCACCTGTCCTCCCAAAAGTGACTCCCCTGGAGGCTGAATGTGCACTCCTGGCCTCCTCCCCCTTCTAACCCTCCCTTCCTCCTCAGAGGAGGTGCCTCCAGTGGAGGGCTCAGCTCCCATTCCCAGGCTAAGGGAAGGCTTCCTGAAACCTTAAGGCCCAAAAAAGATTCTTCACTGCAGAGCGCTGACCTGAAGTTTATGAGTCCAGTCCAAGCAGCTGGTATGTGTTTTGAAGTATTGCAGATCACACAGGCAAGAATCAGTAACTTTGAAAAATCAATATTTGACAGAGCACACTCGCGACCCCACTGAGCCCTTTTATCCCGCCCATGGATGAAGTTTATACAAATGTGTCCTACCCGCCTGCCCATTGTGCCCGTGCGCTGACTTGAAGATCACACGGGCGCCAAAAAATCACCATCGATTGGTACCTCAAGGGCCTTAAGAGGCCCATTAATTAATGGCGGGCGCGCATTGGAGATCATTGCACGCCCACCCAACGAAATATCGCAATGGCGCGCGGTGACATCGGGACGCTCGCCCAACGTCACCCCACGTCATCTTACATGTCGGCGTGCAGGTACTACCCCCACATGCCTTTGGGAAAATTCTGGCCAATGTTTTTGTCCTTGTTTGTTAGTCTGTTCGTCTGTAAACAATATGGCCTGAGTTTCATTCTCCCACATCAGCTGGTTTTTTGGCCGGAGGGGTGTGAAAAAGCGCAAATGGACTTCCCGCTAGCTTCCCGCCCACCCCGACCTTTCAGCCATTTTACGCTGGGGCAGGCAAGGCCTCGGACAGGCCACCTACCCTTGCCCCAGTTGAGGCCCTTAAGTGGCTAATTATTGATCACTTAACGGCTGTTTCCTGCCCGGCTTCAATATTCAGGCTGGCAGGAGGATTTCCTGGGTATGGAAGAAGCCCGGAAATAATCGTGTTCAGGCCTCGGGTGGGAAGGGGTGGCAGGCGCCGCCATCAGAAGCCCCCTTCTAAATTTGAGCGCCACCTCCCTTAAGGTCCGGTGGCAGCTGAACCTCCCTCCTCACACCGGCCTCTCCCTTAACACCCCAATTCCACTAGGGCTTCCCTCCCCACCCTGAGACCCCGAAAACCTACCTTTTCCTGCACTTCCGTGGCATAGGCTCCGTGAACTGCATGAAGTCCCACTTCTGTCCACTGCAGCTTCTAGCGCTGCATGGGCTAGAGAGCTGCCAGCCAATCAGATTGGTTGGCAGCTCTCTAAGGTGGGACTTCCTTCCAAGTGAGGGGCAGAAGTACTGCCTGCAGCCAATTAACACTCATTGGAGTGTGAAATGGCTGCAGGCAGGCAATGTCAGTGGGGATGTGTTCTCCACTGACTCTTCAGATGGCAGGATGGGAAACCCCGCCATCTGAAATATCCTGGCCTAAATCTCAAAAACTAATGGATGGATTTCAACAAAACTTTGTGCACAGCTAGAGTATGACCCAAAGAAGAACAGATTAGCTTTTGGTGACGACTGGATCCAGATCCTAGAATTTTTTTTCAAGGATCAATTAACATTGAGAGATAGGGCAAACTGAGTTTTTTTTTAATGTTATAGGTTATTTCATTGAGAATGTTGTTGATTGTTTTAGAATGGTGTGAATTGTTTCAGCTGCTGTGGTGGAATTTGTCACAGCTGTCGAAATGTGAGCAGAGTTTTCAGGGCGGGTTGTTGAATGTGGATTGGTCCGAAGCCTTCTCAATGGGATGAAAGCTCTGAATAAAAAGATTTCTTTTTCAGCTTTGTAGTTGCAGAGCATTAACTAGTCAGGGAAAGCCTGACAAGGAAGAGTTGCATGTTTATAATAATGTCAAGTTAACACAGCGTGGTGGAGGTATGCGCTCTACCCTTTTCACTTGTTCAATTTGTATCACCTAGAGCCAGGCATCAAATGTGCAACAAGTCTTAGGACTAGACAAAATTAGTTAAAGTAAGCTGATGTAGCAGCTTTTGGTGGAAAATTGGGACCACGCCTCTGAAAATTTATCAGTGTGACAGCTGCCTGAAAAGTGGAATTTGCTTGCTTCCTGGTTAATGTCAATCTGAACATTGATGGAGTGGAATTACTTGTGGTTAATGAATGTTTTGGGGCAAAACAGAGCAACAGTGCCAACCTCCACCTCCCCCAACCCCCCCCACACAACCAACCCCCACCCCACCGCCAGCAGAGGGTGAAACAGGGCCTTAACTGGCCACTTAATTGCTTCAATTGAGCTTCTAGCAGATGGCCCGTCTGCCACATTTCTCACTGCTGGCAAAATGGCATGGTGATGGAAAGATGTCGGGCAGCCTTCCTAAGCCATTTTGCCAGCCTTCCCACTCTCAGCTCACCACCAATAGGCCCAGAAAATCCCAGCCAGTGTGTTTGTGCCAAAGGTTAATGCAGTAGTCCTGAAGACTATGCTTTTATATGGTTACTTTTAGATTTGCTTTATCACTCTAAACTAGACATTCAATATTATTGATTTGGGAGAATAGCTCCTTTTGTGTCATGCTTAAATGTAAAACATCAATGTTTTTCTGCACAACTTGAGTCCCTAAGATGTCAAAATGGAGATTGAAAGTGGGTAAAGAGTCATGGAGGAGGTGATGTGATGGCCTATTAGCTAAGCTTAAAAGCAAGACTATTATATTGTGAGTTGGAGAGGTTGTAAAAGGAAGCCATCCAGAGAGTTGAACTCACTCGTCTATAAAATCTTTTAAAATCTTTTGTGGCCAAGAATCCTTTGTAATCTCAGTGTTATCTCCTGAGTATTTAAGTAACATTCAATCCTTGACAAATTTTCAATTGTTTGACTTTTTGTGTTGAGTTCATTCAAATTTCTGATACCATTAGCAGTCTTCCTTGTGCCCTGCTGATTGATTGATGCTGTAAATTTTCCCTGTGGCAAAGTGTTAACCACCTGTGTCACGCAGTACTCCACAAAACCATTTCTGTTTCAGTTCTACTATGTTAGTATGTCTGCAAGCATGACCCAGACCTCCCTGTTGCTTGCCATTTCAACACTTCACCCTGCTCTCATGCCCACATGTCCGTCCTTGGCCTGCTGCAATGTTTCAGTGAAGCTCAACGCAAACTGGAGGAGCAGCATCTCATCTTCCGACTAGGTACTTTACAGCCTTCCGGACTGAATATAGAGTTTGACAACTTTAGATCATGAACTGTCTCCTCCATCCCCACCCCCTTTCCGATCCCCCTTTTTCCAATAATTTATATATATTTTTATTTTCCCACCTATTTCCATTATTTTTAAATGTATTTCCATCCATTGTTTTATCTCTACCTTTTAGTCTATTTCGATCCCTTCCCCCCACCCCACCCCCTCTAAGGCTATCTGTACCTTGCTCATCCTGCTTTCTACCCTTAATGTCACCATTAGCACATTTCTTAGCTAATATCACCACCATCAACACCTCTCTGTCCTTTTGTCTATGACATCTTTTGGCAATCTCCACCTATCACTGGCCCTCTATCCAGCTCTACCTGTCCCACCCCACCCCACCCTTAAACCAGCTTATATTTTACCTCTTTTCTATTTTTCCTTAGTTCTGATGAAGGGTCATATGGACTCGAAACGTTAACTGTGTTCCTCTCCGCAGATGCTGTCAGACCTGCTGAGTTTTTCCAGGTAATTTTGTTTTTGTTTCTACTATGTTAATTGTTTCACTCATCTGAATATTAACTTAAAGATCTGCAAGACCAAGTAAATTGGATACAATGAACAGCTGCTTACAGTTGTCTTCCCAGGTGTGCCTCTGCATGAGAGCATCACATCTTCTATGAGCCATATGTTTACTTTAACAAACTCTCTACTTCAAGACTGCATCAGGCTCATTGAGTCCCCTGTGCCGGCTCCATCATTCATGCAGATCAAGGTTGATTTTTACGTCAAATCAATTTACCTGTCTTTAATCCTTATGCTTTAATACTTTTATTTAACAAAAACCTATTGATTTCAATTCTGAGAATGCCAATTGACCCAGCATCCACAGACTTTGGGGAAGAGATTTCCAGATTTCCAATACCCTGTATGAAAAGTGCTTCCAGGTATCACTACTGAATAGCCTAACTCTAAATTTTAAGTTTGTGTCCCCTTTCTCTGAATTCCCCCATGACAGGAAATACTTACATGGCTAGAATTTTCCCAGCCCCGTGGAAGTAGTTTGATGTTAAGGTACCGTGAAACAAACACATCGGGCTGGCACCCCAAAGTTTTCCTGCCACCTTCATTTTTCTCAGGCTCCCAGCGGTGATGGCTGCCCACCAATTAGCAACAGGTAGCCAATTAAGGTATTTAAAAGTTCAATTAGCCAGTAGTTTGGCACTTCAATCATATTTTCATGCTGTGTCTGTAGCTTGTCTCCCGACAGATGGCGAGAGCAGTGCAGGAGGTCGGACAGCCACGATAGGTATATGCTGAGCTTACTTTAAAGGAACCAAATCGTGCTTTACAGAATAACCACTGGAAAATGCGTTCAATTTGAAGCGTTTCCCCTGCAGACAGATCGAACATTGATATTGCCCCTCCATCTTCTGCCGCTCTCCTGAGCAGCACACACCATTCTCAGGAGGGTTGTCAGCCACTCTGATTGGCCCTCCTGCATCTGACGCTCGCCCACCATCCCTTATGGATGGCGAGTGAGAAGGTGGCCTGCTAATTGACCACTTCCGTAAGTGGAGTAAATTCCAGCCTCTGAACCTGCTCTATCCAATCCCTTTTCATATTAAACACTCAATTAGATGGCCCCTCAACATTTTAAACTCAAGGGAATACAAACCAGGGGCAGCACATTACGGGGAGTGTGAACGACTCACCCCCCACCCTCCCCCAAACGTAAGCAAAGTTAGCATGGAGCCGACTCGCTGGATGCCAGCCCACCCTGCAGCCATAACACGCTGTGCAGCGGCTAGATTGGCAGCGTGTGGGACTTTCCACCCTCACTGAGGAGGAAGTCCTGCCCTTGGGTACTGCCAGGACTGCAAGCAGGCCCAAGAAGAAGGCCCACGGATCCTTGGTCTTGAGCAAGGAGGGTTTCAGCAGGTTAGGGAGGGTGGTGGAGGGGTAGAAGTGGTATGTTTTGTAGAGCAGGTAGGTAGGATGAAAGGGGGGGTACTATCTTAGGGGGACTGGCCCCCAGAAATGCAAAGGGCACCCTCCCTTCCTTCCTGCCCTTTTAAAAAGTTTTTAAAAAGATGGTTTGCCCACTCCCGTCCAACTTCCCATGCCAACCTTGTTATGACGTGGGCAGCATATTATCAGGGTCAATTGTTAACAAGCTCAACTGATCCTTGATTATTTATTTAATATGATGGGTGGGCTGCTGAATTCAATGCCTGCCCACCCGCTGTGTTATGGTGGTGAGCTCAAGGGTGGGCAGTAAGGTGGTGGGGTTGGCACCCACCCAATTTTACGTACCCCCCTGCTGAAAACACGCCCGGTGGGGGCACGTAAAATCCAGCCCCAGGTTTATAAAACCTAGCCTCATAATTTAACCCTTTAAGACCCAGTATCATTCTCATGAATCTGCATTGTAGGCCATTTAGCCCCTCGAGCCTGTTCTGCCATTCAATGTGATCATGGTTGATCTGTGACCTAATGTTGTGTATCTTCCTTCACCCTGTATCCCTTAAAACCTTTGGTTGTTTCGTTATATTATTTTGTAATTTCTGGTTCTCATTTACTGTTGCCCCCCAACATATCAGTCATCTGTGGCCAGAAATTTCCCCCCATTGGGCAGGTTGTGCGGGGGCTGGTGGGGGCGGGCACGAACCCGATTGCTGTCCCCAGTCGGGGATGCACCGCCATTTTACATGGGCTGAACACTCCCTGTGCAGGCAGGGGGGAATTCCCTGAGACATTCCCTGCGCTCTTTCGTGCATGAGATCTCCCCGAGGCATAGAGGTGCTAAAGTTTTAAATGAAGGTTTTTAACACTTTTAAAACATGTCCCCTCATGTGGCACTATGACACGAGCTGGGACACGTCAAAGAATAAAAGTATAAATCTTTATTAGATTTTAAAACACTTCATGAAACCGCATCCCGACCGTGGATGATGTTTCCTGAAAAATGCGAAGGCCGCCTGGGCTCTTCACCCGCCTGCCAACCTTAAGGTTGGACGGGCAGCTCATTGAATTGAGTTAATTAGGTTTTAAATGGCCTTAATAGGCTTTTGACAGTTCGGCAGGCCAGACAACCCACTGCGCGCCAGCCAAACTGAAAACCTAAATGATGCGCGGTGACAATCAGTACACATCCCTACTCTCTGTCTCCTAACTCCCAATCAATTAGCATGTCACAAGGTTACCTCCAATTCAATGTGCTTTTATTTCTGCAAGTAATCCCTTTTGCAGCATCTTATCAAATGCTTGCTGGAAGCCTAAATAGACAATATCCGTAGACGCTCCTTATCTACCATGTTAGTGACCTCCTCAAAAAATTCAATTAGATTAGTCAGATACGACCGACCCTTTTTAATCAGCTAGTCCTTGTCCAAGGGCATAATTACAATGGCTGGAATTTTCCAGCCCCTCACGCCGGTGTGATCTTCCGGTCCCACCAATGTGAACGGAGATTCCAATGACTCGCCAGTCCCGCCACGGGGGAACCTGCCGCAGGTTGGGGGAGGTTGGGGGGTGGGGGGGTGGGGGGAGGGTGCTGGAAGATTCCAGCCAATGGCCCTGATGATAGATTCCAGTTAGCTGCCCACAACCTGACGTTGAACCAACAGATCTGTGGTTTCCTTGTTTCTTCATCTACCCCTTCTCAGAATAATGGAGTGAGGCAGTATTTTATGGCCCCTCCAGCTGGCAGGATCTTCCATTCCCACTAAAGTTTTGAATGGCTCGCCGCGTTTTACGGTCCCACTCCCACTGCAACAGGGCCATAAAAATCCGCTCATTATGGTTAATGCATCAGAAATGTTCCCAGCCATTCCTAGGGGTGAAAACCATCAAATCTTCAAGGCAAATCATAACTCAAATCTCACCTTCTTCCCAAACCTGAACATAAGAAAGACCATGCTTTATAACTTGGTTCTGAAAAGCAATCGACAGTGAGTCAAGGTAAAGCTAAAAGCTTTGCCAAAGCTGAGGGCTAGCACCAACATTTTCCAAATATTATTTCTCTAATTATTCATTCCTACACATGTTGCCTGCACACCACCACAGCACTCCAGCTATGTTTAAAGCAATATTTTGCACTCAGTATTTTAACATTTGTTCTTCTTTCTCTATTGCTGACCCCAAGAGCAGGGGGAAACTGCCCACATGGGCACTACAATGCAATACTCTTAGTCAAGCACTTCACAACACATAAGCAAACACACAGGTACATCTACATTGAGGGATTTACACAGGGAGCTTCATAAGCATGCACAGAGTGTATGAATGAATAAAAAAATGCAGTGATAGCAAAGGGTGGCTGAAATTTGCCAACCAGGTCAGTACTAGGTTTTGGGATTTGAAGCTCATTTAACTCGTACACTAATACTTTGCTGCATTAGAGAAAGTGCTAAGTACCTTACAGCATGTGGCAGTGAATGCAAAGAATTCCACTATCCAAAGTTGTATAGACATGAATGACCACTTATGAAATCCAATCATTTGTGGCCTCTATGGTAAATCAAAGGCATCTGTATTGAAGGCCCTGCCTGCCCCAGTGACAGGCTGTTTGCAAAGTTGGAGTATCTGTCATGAACCTTCCCATTGATACCATGGATCTCTTTGTTTCTAGTCTCCAAGAGGCTGTCCTGTTTGACTTGAGCATTGGGGATTGGATGCAGGGAGCCATTTAGCAGGACTTTACTGCCTCCATTCTTGCTAGGGAGTATTGGAAGAACACAGGAAAATAAGAACTGATGCAGGCCATTCGTGCCACACAGATAATCAGCATGGTTGGAGCAAGCACAGGTGAATCCGCTGTAGATGCATCTAAGGATACTGAGGGAAGTGAGAATGGAAATCGCAGAGGAACTGGCCATAACTTTTCAGTCTCCCTTGGACTCAGGGGTGGTACCAAATGACTGGAGAATTGCAAATGTTACACCCTTGCTCAAAAAAAGGGTGTAAAAATAAGCCCAGCAACTATAGGCCAGTCAGTTTAACTTCAGTGGTGGGAAAACTTCTAGGAACAATAATTCAGGACAACATTAATAATCACACAGACAAATGTGGGTTAATTAAGGAAAGCCAGCATATACTTCTTAAGGGAAATCATATTTAACTAACTTGCAGGAGTTTTTTTTAAAAGGGGTAACAGAGAGGGTTGATGAGGGTAATACCATTGATGTAGTGTACATGGACTTCCAAAAAGCATTTAATGCAGTGTCACACAACAGACTTGTGAGCAAGGTTGTAGCTCATGGAATAAAAGGGACAGTAGCAACATGGATACAGAATTGGCTGAGCAACAGGAAACAGAGCGTAGTAGTTAATGGTTATTTTTCGGGCTGGAGTAAGGTTTGTAATGGAATTCCCAAAGGAGTTAATGTTGGGTCCCTTGCTTTTCCTGATATATATTAATGACCAAGACCTCAGTGTATAGGGTACAATTTCAAAGGTTATGGATGATACAAAACTTGGAAATATTGTGAACTGTGAGGAGGATAGTGTAGAGCTTCAAAGGGACGTAGACAAGTTAGTGGAATGGGCGGACAGGTGGCAGATTAAGTTCAATGCAGAGAAATATGAGGTGATCCATTTTAATAGGAAGAACATGGAGAGACAATATCAAATAAAGGGTACAACACTAAAGGAGGTGCAGGAGCAGTGGGGCATGGGTGTATATGTGCATAAGTCATTGAAGGTGGCAGGACAAGTCTAGGGAGCAGTAAATAATGCATACAGTATCTTGGACTTCATTAATAGGGGCATAGAGTAGAAGGGCAAGGAGGTTATGTTGAATTTGTATAGGTCACCAGATCAACCTCAACTGGAGTGTTGCATCCAGTTCTCAGAACTGCACTTTAGGAAAGACATGTGAAGGCATTTGAAAGGGTGCAGAAGAGATTCATGGGAATGGCTCCTGGCTTGATGAATTTCAGCTATGAAGGTAGGTTGGAGAAGTTAGGACTGTTTTCCTTGGAGAAAAGAAGGCTTAGAGAAGATTTGATAAAGGTATTCAAGATCATGAGGGGTCCGGACAGAGTAGATAGGGAGAAACTGTGCACACTCATGAAAGGATCAAGAATGAGAGGGCATAGTTTTAAAGTAATTAGTAAAAGACGCAATAGTGATATGAGGAGAAACTTTGTCACGCAGCGAGTGGCTAAGGTCTGGAATGCACTGCCTGAGAGCGTGGTGGAGGCAGGTTCAATTGAAGCATTCCCAAGGGAATTAGACTGTTATCTGAAAAGGAAGAATCTGCAGGGTTATGGGGGGAAGGCAAGAGCATGGAACTAAGTGAGTTGCTCATTCAGAGAGCCAGGGCAGACATGATGGGCCAAATGGCCTCATTCTGTGCCTTAATGATTCTGTGAAAACAGCTGGACTGTGCTGATTGCCACTGGAAAAACCACTGTCTGCAGATCAGCTTCTAGCAAATGACACAAACCTATCACTATCTCTCTGGTAAAGCAGAGCATGCAATGTCAGTTTGCTTCAGACATTTCCACGATGTGTGCTCTGATCTGCATATATAGCTGGTGTATGAAAGCAGTCCACTTCTAGTCCAATTGAATCAGCCTCACATTCGTCCTTTTCATCCTAAACTTTCTCCTCCAAGCTCCACAAAGGCACAAAATTCCTTTGGAATTTCCGCATACTAGGGTAAATTTTCAATTCACTGCTTTTGATGGATGGGAGTCTGAAGCCTGTTTTCATGGTTGGGCCTCATTAGCATTCCATCGGCAAGCAATGCATGGATCAAAGGTGGTGAAATCTGGTAGCTCCTATGTGGAGACCAGATGGGTACAAGTTAGTTAAAAGGGAGGAAGGCAACACCACAACACCATTTTATGTCAAGGTTGGTGGGGGTGGAGGAGGTAAAGTTTTGTAGGGCCAAAGGAGCATTAATATTTCAACTGTTCCCCAAGAACCTTTATTGAAACCGTTTTTGAGTGGCATGCAGCGATCTCTTTAAGAAACACTAATCACTGATTAAGCAGCCAAGTAGCAAAACGCAGATGATTGTGATGCCAGTAACCCACTGGCACTTGAAACTTACTCCAAATTTGTCATGAAAAGCCGATTACAGCCACGAATTGCTTACGGGCATATTGAACTTTTTAAGGAAAACCTGTGTTTTTAAAGAAATACAAGCAAGAACACTGAGCAAAAGATGGCTGATAAGGTGAAGTGACCACTTTCTGGAAAAATTCCTACGTGGATTATACTGACAGACCTGTACTGACAGAATCTGGAATGTCACTCCTGAAAAGGTGTCATGGCCTTCTTCAAGCAGAGACACTTAAAAGGGAGATAGGAAAGATGCAAAAGACTGAACTTTAATCTCCTGTGGTTGCAGAGACAAAGGGCTGATTACCATGGCTCAGCAGTATTCTAAAATCCACCTCCCGTTGATCCATATCTCAGAATGTGTAAAATGGTTGGAGGTCAAAGGAAACAGACTCTGGGTGCAAGACATGTTTTTTTTTTACCTTACAGGAATGAACAGGGAAAAATGGGTTAAGAGCTAGCTGCAGCGCAGTACTAGTGTGCCGTGCGTGTGACAGCAAGAAGAAGACCAACAGGCGAAGTCTCTCTCTCTCTCTGTTGATGGAGACAAGGTAACAGAAGCCACAGTCAAAAAGAAAATGGGTCAGCTTCTTCAGCTATCCTGCAGAACCAAGTGTCTCCAAACCCACTGTGAAACTACCAAAGTCAGCTCTACCGAAATCACCCAATTTAACAGCCGCAATGTTTCACATCTATGCCTCAAAGACAAGCCAAAGACTGATTCATTGGGCAGAATTTTGCCCTGGTTGGGCTGGTGCAGTGGCCGGGCCCAGGAGTAGGCGTAAAGCTAACTGCCGCCCGCTATCAGGCCCCGACATGGATTTCATGCCAGCTGGCCAATTAGCACCGTGACACATGTGCTGCAGCGCTCAGTGCTGCTGGGGTGGAGGTGGGAGGAGCACGAGGGCAGAAGTGTGTGCGTGCGCGGGCTGTGTGCAGTAAAAGCTTCCTGAGGCATAGAGCTGCCTCAGGGAGCTGAAGACTTTTAACAATAAAAACAAATATGCTAAAAATAATGAAAACATGTCCCCTCATGTGACTCTGTCATTTTAAATATAAGTATTAAAAGTTTTAATTTTTTTTAAATCACTGGTCAAAACCTCATCCTGCCCGTTGATGTGATTTTGCCAAAAATGCAAAGGCCGCTTGGCCTTTTTGCCTGCCCGCCAACCAAACGGTTGGACAGGCAGTGAAAAAGTCGAGTCAACTGGGTTCTTAAGGGCCTTAATAGGCCACTTAATTAATGGCAGGCGTGGCTCCGACTCCCACACGCGCCCGACCGAAATATCGCACGAGTGTGCAATGGCGTTGGGATGCTTGCCCGACGTCATCGCACATCATTTTACGTTCGTTTGGGTCAGGCACATGCCTGCCTGACAAGCAAAAAAATTCCGGCGGTATATCTTATTAACTTTTATTTGGACTCTTAACTTTTCATTTCTGATGTGTGTGTATGTGTGCTGCATTTTTATTATTTGTCTCAATTTTTTAATAACTTATATATTTACTCTTTCTGTGACTCAAGAAAGCCTGGTTAAATTGGCTCCTTCAAAAAGTATATATCTATATTTGGACTGGGAAAAGGTATCCACAATTAACCTTGTTGCGACAAAGCAAGGGGATTGAATAAGGAAGGGGAGCCAGCTCGTTCCTCCTCACCCGGGAACATAACAAAATTGGGGTCCCATTTGGGAAGTGAACAAATTGGGGGAACTTGGTCGGGGACCGCTCGTAACAAATTGCGGGCTTGGTGCTGGAATAGTTCCCACAGATGAAACAAAAGAATTAGAGTGGGGAAAGTAAATTGTTCCTTTGAAACCAATTTTTTTTTAAACGTTAAAAGGTTTTCTTGAGCCTGCCCTGCTAAAGTGTAAAAATGTCTACATTTGATGCCAGTGTTTTTACAGATGGAAGGGACGTTAGTTATGAAAATTTAACAGCTATTTCTCTTGAAGAGTTAAAAGAGCTAGCAAGGCACTTAAGATTAGAAATTCGCCCAAAAGCCAGAAAACCCAAAATTTTCAAAGGGGTGGCCAGCGGGCTATAGGTGGAAATTGAGGATGATGAAATGGATAGAGTAGCGATAGAGAGATTAAAACTGGAGCAGCAGAAATTAGAATTTCAGGAAAGAGAAAAGGAAACTCAAAGAGCGAAAGAGGAAAGACTGGAAAGGGCACAGAGAGAAGAGAGAGAGAGGGAAAGGGAGTTTAAACTCCCTTGAGCTGAGAGGCAGGAATCCTACTGTGTCTCTTGAAGACACGACTACCACAGGCTTAAGGGCTGAGGCAATCCAGTTTGCTCATTTAAACCCTAACTTTGATGAAGCAAAGGTGGAAGCCTTCTTTATCTCTTTCGGGCGGTTAGCACAGCAGTTAAAGTGGCCATTCCAACATTGAACCCTACTACTGCAGGGTAAGCTTTCAGGAAATGCTCACGAAGTTTACTCCCTCTTGCCTGAAGAAAGTGCCACTGACTATGAGGTGGCAAAAAAGGCTATTTTAAGTGCATACCAGTTAGTGCCGGAGGCACTAAATTCCATACCCCCAGGAAACGGTCTGACCAGACGTACCTGGAATTTGAAAAGCTTAAGCAACTTGCTTTTGACCAGTGTGTGCAGGCACTTAAAACAGAAGCCACATATGAAAACCTCAGTGAAATAATTCTCCTTGAGGAGTTTAAAAACTCCATACCCGTCCCAATAAGAACACACCTAGAGGGACAGAGGGTACAAGGGTCCAGGCAGGCAGCCAAACTGGTTGATGATTATAATATAAAGCAAAATACTGTGGATGCTGGAAATCTGAAACAAAAACAAAAATAGCTGGAAAAACTCAGCAGGTCTGACAGCATCTGCGGAGAGGAACACAGTTAATGTTTCGAGTCCGTATGACTCTTCATCAGAACATGATGGCTGATGATTATGAGCTGACACTCAAACTCTTGTCCCAGAAGAGACACCCCTAATTACGCCCAACCAACTGGAAAGGATAGAGGTGGAGAGAGTGATAGGAAACTGAACACTCATGGGAGAGAGGGAAATGCTGGGGACCCTCCTCAGGTCAGAAAGGTGGTGCTGAGATGAAAAGTGAGGCCAAGAAACCTGTGTGTTTTAATTGCTGAAATGTAGGGCACCTCCGGGCAAATTGCTGGAGGTTACGGGAAAAACCAGCGGGATTTATCAGAGCACATACATCAGGGCACAAAGAATGGGAGTCAGTCAGAGAGCATAGCAGGCCAGGCTATGGCTCTGACTGGGGATACAAATTCCTGTAGATGCACTCCTGAGGGTGTGGATAAGGTTAAACAAATCCCTGAGAGTTGCAGGAATTTTGAATCCGAAGGAAGGGTGGCCACATTTCCCCAGGGTGAGGCGAGTAAGCCTGTAGTGATCCTGAGGGATACAGGGACAACCAAATTCTACTGCTGGGAAAAGGCATGATCTTTCCACCAGAGAGTGCAGTAAGTGCCAAGGTGTTGGTAAAGGGGATTGAAGGAGGGTATATGCCCATCCGTTTATACCAGGTGCATCTGGAGTGCAACCTTGTGTCAGGACCAGTGATCTGGGGAGTCATCCCAATTTGCCTGTGGACAGGGTCGACCTGTTCCTCTGCAATGACCTGGTGGGATTAAAGGTACTAGCATCCCCTAGTACTAGCAGGGGCAGAAGCAGTGCCTAAGTGCTACTACATTAAAAAGTTAGGCACTGATGTGAAAATGGAGACCCCCTAACAGACCTGAAAATGAGGAGTGTACAGTAATCCACCAGGTAGTGGTGCCACTGAGGTACTGTAGGGAAATATTATGGCTAGCTCATGATATTCTGATGGCTGGACATGTCGGTATATGCAAAACCCAAGCCTGCATCAGCCTGTATTTGTACTGGCCCCACCTCCACAGGGATATAGTATAGTTTTGCAGGACCTGCCACACTTGCCAGGTTGTGCAAAAGCCCCAGCCTGCAAAAAAACCTGTACCTGTCCCATGCTGGCTTTTTGGGAACCATTCAGCAATGTGTTAGTGGACTGTGCAGGACCCCTGCCTAAAACAAGAGGGGGCTATCAGTATATGCATATACATATATACAACATATACATATATATAACTTCAGGTGATTAAAGATTAAGTCTCTGAGGTGCTTTCCTTATTCGGTTAGAGTGGCATAGCTCTACCATTTGAGGTTCCTCCACAGGATCGACATGATCAGGAGCTGCAGCACAAGACACACCATTAGAAAGTGGCAGGTCAGGGTTTGGCAACTCTACAGAGACATCGGGCATGTCTATTCTAGGTCAATTTGTCACCTCAGGGATTGATGGTTCGACGTTAATCACAGGCGGAATAGTTGGATGTTGGAATGTCTCTCTATCACGAATGTGGTCCACGTGTTTTCAAACAATTCTATCTTCCACTTCAACCTGGAAGGATAAGGGACCAATCTCTGAGACAATGGTTCCAGGAACCCAACAAGGTCCACTTCCAAAATTCCACACAAATACTGTGTCTCCTATAGTGAATGTGCGAGCTTTGTAATGAGTATTGTGATTTAATTTTTGATTACTCCAATTCCTCTCTATCTTCCTCTTTTGGAAACACTGGACTTAACCTTGTACATAGGCAGTGTTTCATCAAAAATTCAGACGGTGCTGAACCCATAGTCAAATGGGGCGCTGTACGATAACTGAGAAGGAAAAGTCAAGTTTCTAGAGCACCTTCTGATAACCTCTTCATTCCAGATTTGAAAGTTTGCACAGCTCTTTCAGCTAAACTACTTAATGAGGGGCAGCTTGGGGCTGTTTTAATACATCTGATTCCATTTAAATTCATGAATCTCTGAAAATCTGCACTGGTAAAGACTGTACCATTATCAGAAACAACGATTTCCAGTAGGCCATGCATACTAAAACAGTGACGCAGCTTTTTGATAGTTGCGCTCGATGTTGGTGATCTGACTTCGTATACACCCATCCATTTAGTAAGTGTATCTGTGATCAACAAAAACATGGTCCCTGAGAATGGTCCTACATAATCAATATGTAGTCTAACCCAGGGTCAACCAGGCCACTCCCATTGATGCAGTGTAACTGAAACAGGCAACTTCTGTTGTTGCTGACAATGGATACAGTGCTTGACCATGCTTGCAATGTCACTGTCAATGCTTGGCCACCAGACATAGCTTCGTACAAGCATTTTCCTCTTTGATGTGCCTGGATGCGCACTGTGAAGCTCTGTCAAGAGTGGTTCTCTACCTTGTGAAAGGACAACAACTCTTGATCCCCACAACAAAATTTAATTTCAAAACTCTGTTTTTCGGACATGGAATGGTTTCATCTCTTCAGATACAGGTGAATTTGACCAACCTTGCAAAACAAGGTCTCTGACTTTCGACAAAATTGAATCTCTGTACACCCAATTTCTAATTTGCTTCACACACACAGGCGAAAAATCCAAGAAATTCATGCAAGTACAACTTCTTGTGGCACTGGAGCATGTACAATGCTATCTGATAACAGGGGACGACTGCAATATATAAGCCAAGACAGTACATAAAAGTATACTCATACACAGATAATGTCAAAGCCCAACGTTGTATTCTTCATGGCTCTGAAGAGTCATATGAACTCGAAACATTAACTCTGTTTCTCCCTCCACAGATGCTATTAGACCTGCTGAGTTTTTCCAGCATTTTCTGTTTTTGTTTCAGATTTCCAGCATCTGCAGTATTTTACTTTTATCATTGTATTCTTGATGATGCTATTGGCGGAATGGCCTTATCCTCACTGAATAAACCCATTAATAGTTTCTGGTCCAACACAATGGTGAAATGTCATCCAAGCAGATGCTGGTGGAATTTCTTCACTCCGAATATTACCCATAAACTTTCCTTTTCTAGCTGGGAATAATCCTTCTCAGCTGTGGAGAGGGTTCTGGAGACATTACCAATGGGCCTTTCTGATCCATCTTCCATTCTATGTGATAACACAGCTCCTACACCATAAGGAGAAGCATCACATGTTAATACCAATTCTTTCGATGGATCGTAATGTACCAATAAACTCAACGAATGCAACAATTTCTTTACTTTCATAAAGGCTTCTTCCTGTTGTGAATTCCACAACCAACAGTGATTCTTTTTTAACAACAAGTGTAATGATGCCAACACGGTTGATAACGTTGGCAACAAGTGGCTATAGTAGTTGATCATACCCAGGATATTTTGATTACATTGGACGGAGAGTGTGCCTCTTTGATTGCCCTAGCTTTCTCTTTTATTGGATGTAAACCCATGGCACACACCCTGTGACCCAGGTAAGTAAATTCTGGCGCTTGGAATGTGCATTTTTCTTTCTTTAATCATATGCCAGTTTACATGAGGCTCTATTGTCCTTTGGAAGATTGCACATACAGGCGATACTCCAAAGGGTATGTGCGTATACTGATAAAGACCCTTGTGTGTGTTGATAGTCATGTATCCTCTAGACGATCTATCCAGCTCTAATTGTTAGTAAACATGGCTCATATCCAATTTCGTGTAGGATTTTCCTCCAGCCAGCTTTGCATATAAGTCATCTATCCTTGGAATGGGGTACTTATCTAGTTTGGCTGCCTTATTCACAGTCAATTTATAGTCCCCACAAATGCATATGGTTTGGTCAGGCTTAACCACTGGAACTATGGGTGCTGCCCATTCCAAGAACGGACAGATTGGATGATGCCCAGCTTTTCTAACCAGCACAGTTCTGCATCTTCCTTCTCCTTCAACACATAAGGACAGGTCTGGCCTTAAGGAAATGTGGCATCACCTGAGGATCCACATATATTTTTACTTGTAAGCCTTTTAACTTCCCCAATTCACCCTGAAATACACTGTCGTATTTCCTTAGCAGTTCAGAAACTCCTCCTGTTTTCAGGTGAAATATTTCAGACCAGTCAAGCTTGATCTTCTATAACCAGTCTCGGCCCAGAAGACTAGGTCCTTCTCCTGTCACTATTATCGCTGGAAGCTGGGCTGTCTGTTGCCTATAAGACACTGGTACTGTGGCGATGCCTTTTACCTGAATAGATTCTCCAGTGTATGTCTTCAATTTAGCAGTTGTCTGCTCCAGGTTCCGTGGCTGGGCACCTTCATTTAGGCATTTAACTGTGTGCTCTCCCACCACTGTGGTTGAGGCTCCCTTATCTACCTCCATTATTAGTGGCTTCTCATTAACTTGGATTGTGACAGTGATAGGTTGGGTTTTTACAGCGGTGACATTGTACAGGGAATAGATGTCGGTATCGGCAGCTTCAGGTTCTGCTGTATTTTTCAATTCAGTCATGTTGGTTTGCTGCTTTATAGGCTGTTTTGACTCCGCCCTGCATTGCCTTACTATGTGACCTTTCTTATAGCAGTAATGGCATTCTGCCTCCTTGAATCTGCAGGTGTTTGGTCCGTGGTCACCCCCACATCTATAACAAATTAACCTTGGAGTCACTGCTGAAGTGTTTCTACTCGGCCTATTCATGTTTCTAACAGCAGACATTGCCTCTTGCTTCGCTGCTGTGTCTCTGGCTTTCATGCCACACCCGGCGGTGGGTTCACGCCCCACATGAAGAACGGCGCCATGTTGTACATGTTGCAAAGCCTGAGAGTCTCTCACAGCACTTTCCATGGCGAGGGAGATTTCCAGGGCACACTTCAAGTCGGTGTCGACGTCAGCGAGTAAACACCGCTGAATGGCGTCATCCTGAACTCCACAAACTAATCGGTCCAGCAGCATATCATTGAGTGCATCTCTGAAGTCGCAGTGTTCTGTCAACTGCTTCAGCTTCACTACATAGGTTACGATGGACTCTCCTGGGGCCCTAGCTCTAGAATTAATCTTAAACCGTTGCATTATTACAGATGGCTGCGGCTGGAAATGCGTTTTCACGAGGTCCACTAATTCATTAAAGGGCTTGGAATTGGGGGGCATTCAGGGCTGTCAGGCTGCGTATGAGATTGTATGTCTTGCTACCACATACACTCAAAAGGATTGCTTTCTGCTTTTCCTTTGTGGTAAATTCGTTCGCTACGAAATAAAAACAAGACGCTCTACATACTGGCTCCAATCTTCCATAGTTGCATCTTAAAGATTGATTCTGCCAAAGAGTGGCATGACTGGTGAGTAATCTTTTCTTTTTTCTTAAGATTCTATATACTCGCAATAACCAGGTGAGGTGCAGCATTGGAGCTATTTTACCCTTGTCGCCAAATGTAATGACTTGATGGACCAGGCAGCTTTCAACAAGAAACAGATAAGCTTAATTACAGAGAGTTTTTCAGATGCAACATGCTCGATCAGGACTCTTGTCAGGAAGTCCCACATCCTGGGTTACCCGTGCTTAGGGCTTATTGGTCAGAGCTTCCAAGAACATCATGTGACCTCTGATAGACAGCAGGAGAGTCTATACCTTCAATCACTACAGGGTTGAGTAAAGAAGGGGGGGCAGCTCATTTTGCTCACCCGAGCACATAACAAAATTGGTGTCCCGTTCGGGAAGTTAACAAATTGAGGGAGCTCGCCTGGGGACCCGTCATAACAAAGTACAGTTGGTGTCATAGGACTGGAAAAACATGAGCTAACGAGCTCCTAGGCCACACATTTCAAAGCCAACCATCAAAATGGGGGAGGCCTACACATTGGCACCCATGGGACGGTTTGTGTTGTGCTGCCACTTTGATCGCCTGCCTACACCCCTTTCCCACCTAGTGAAGAGGATGAAAATCGACCCCAATGCTAATTGAAAAAGTAAAAAAAAAGTATTGCAGCAAAAATCCAGGAATAAAAAACTGTTCAAGAAAACAAAGACTAGAAATCGACCTCTGAGAGGTCTACTGTTAAGGCTCACTTTAGGAAGAGAACATAGGACTACTGTACCACTTTTAAACAGTCATCTCCTATCTGACCTGAACCAGACTAACTCCCTTTTGCTGTGCCAGTATGGTTGAAAATTGGGAAATAGCTTTGTGCTGATTATACCTACATGAACATATGTTATTATATTCAATTAAACACATTTAAGATAAATAAGTTCATTCTTCCTTAAAAGAGCCACAAGGGAATGTCATACAAATACATTAAGTATTACACTCCTATTATCACCAAATATGTTTCTTGTCTATGTTATTCTTTCAAAAAATTTACATGTAAATGAAAATCATTAAGCACTGCAATCATTTAAAAAGAAAATGCAGACATAGACACAAGAAGCTGAATTCATGTTCTCAGGGGGAGGTGAATGTCTGCAAGCATTATTGGTTACTCACATCACTTCTTATTTCCCTGTCAACGTTGACTGCTCTTGTACAGATGATGCAAACTTTCGCAATTGGCAATGAAATAAGCTCCACCACAACTGGGTGAACAAACCCAAAAGTATTTTTCTAAGTTCAAGAACACATCCAGCATCTCCTCAAAAAATGAGCCAAAGATCCACAGTAGTAGATATTCCACCTTCTCTGAGACATTTTTGAATTCAGCAAAACTCAACAGTCCAACCATACTTCTTATTTTATTTTCAAACTCTGGCAGTTCTTCAAGTGAAGTGACAGAAATGCTCAACTATAGACAGCAAAATGGACTCACAGCAGAGAACGTCTTCAATAATAGATTGTTTAAAAATCCTTTAAAAAAAATTACAAGCATCATTTTGGCTGCTTATTTATATGTTATTTGAGGACAGGCAGTAAATGAACATTTATGGAACTGTGGCTATGTAAACATCAGCTCACCTTGAAACTTTCAGCCTGAAGTTTGATTGCAGCCAATGTTGGAAGAAAGTAACATCTGATTGTTTCTGGCAGTCTTCAGTCCCACCCTCTAATTGGCTCTGACAGTTCCCAGCCCTGCCTTCCAAACAGTTCAATTGGTTGATACAGCTTCCAATTCAATGAAAAAGTTCATATTTCTTGAGGAACATTAACAAGCTGGCACATGGGTTGAAGTGTTAACTGTCAACTTAAAACACTGATGCTCAGCACAGGTGGGAAGTGACAAAGTTTGAGAGGAAAGCAGAACAAGCAATAACTTATGGAGCTCGAGCCATCAAAGAAGTTTTTGGTGACTGCTGCAAAATTAAGCAACTGATTAACAGTACTATTAGAAAATAATTGAAATCTCGTATTACAGAGTGACCTAAAGTGGTGATTGGCGACAGTGTGACTGAATTACTTCAGGAGAAGCAGTCTCCTTGAAATTGAGCTATTTTTGCCCGAAAGCCCTGCAAGATTTAATATAAATCCATCATCTATTACAAGGCATGGCCGATAAAACAGTCTGCTGTTAACAATTTAATTTCACGCCATAGGGCAGCCTGAAGCAAAACAGAATATGCAGCCTGCTCAGTGTCTGTATTCCATAAATTGGACTAGAATGACACTTGGGTAGAACAGTCATATTCCATCACTTGAATAGATGTCAAACGCTAAGACAATTAGGTTAAGGGAAACAAAGGATGATAAGCATCTGACAGAAGATTGCAAAGTTCTATTGTATTGTGTAGGTCACTTCTGGGTCACAGATTTGTGAATGGCATCTGCCACATTACAGAGACATGAAGAAGCAAGCTTTCTGAAATTGATTATAATAAATCTTGAAACTACACTATCTGTTGCACAAGTTTCTAGCAGATTCCTTTTAATCCCTCCCTCCATCAATGCATAGGATAAATTCAAATGTCACGCACTCTGAATGCTGAGCCTCACTCGAGGGGAATATGGTCAAAGAGTCTCTGCCATCTTCACTCTCATTGAGCTCACTATTGGGAGTGTGGAATTGCTAAATTTACCCTTATATGTATACTGATACACAAGAAAAAGGCAGCATCGATAGCTCAAGTTGGAGAATGAACACTGGCGGGGGTGTGTTGGCAGAATGTCCTCCTTCTGTACTGTAATTTCTACTTTTCTTTCTCATATAGATACTTTTCATTCACAGCGTTTGACTTAAAGATCTGAGCAACTAATATTGAGAAAAAACAGTGCCCTTGGACAACATCAGCTCAGTTCCTAAGAGACCCAAGTCCACAGCAAATAGGAACTCAGTTTACAATGTCACTTAGAGACATCGGAAGGATCTGGAAGCACACATTTTGGGTTAGGATAGAGGAATTCCAATTTGCAGTCAGCTGTGCTAAAACTGATATGATATTGCTTTGTGCTGATGTTAGGTGCAAAAACTGAGGATATAATATTCTCCACCATTAGCATCACTTTACAATGGAAACATTCACCCAAAAAAGTACACACAGAATTAATGTAAAAATAATCCATTTTTCTGTGATCAGAAAAGCTTATTTATTAGCTTCACCTATGTAATTTTGCATTTAAAAATGATTTCTCTCCCTCACTTAAACTTTTTGATACACTCAGGTTGTATTTGATGGTATTTTTGTATCTGAAAAGTCTCATAATTCTTTTCCTTTCGTGTACCCCAAATTGAAACTATAATGTTAGGTATTGAGATGGTGATATCTTCTTTTCATTTAGTGGTTTCTCATACATCTTATTATGAAGTTACTCTGCTGCACAGCAAATCACTAACATGTTTAGGCTACCAAAGTATTGTCATTGTCAGTGACTGCTGCTATTTGAATAAGAATAGCAGATATAACAACAGCAATAACTTGTGTTTCGCAGAGGCAATTATCAAACAGAATTTGACACCAAGACACATGGATGATATTAGAACAGTGACCACAAGCTTGGTCAAAGAGGTTGGGATTTAAGGGCTATCTTAAAGGAGTATAGAGAGGTTAAGAGGTAATACTGAGCAGAATTCTCATAGTGAATCTGAAGGATTCCAGTGGGTCTATTACACACTAGCCCCATCTGTTTCAACTTCTCTGTAATGAATAGAAAAATCAGAGCATGATTGTTTTGTAAAGTACAGCCTTAACCAGAACATCAGTATCATGTATTAACTTACTTTCCTGATGTTGATGTTTAGCAAAACATATTTCAAAAAGAAATGAAATTGCAATGGGTGCCCTAGATATGATCTTCCAGAGCTCATCTTCAATTACAGTATTTTTTGTCTCTACACTGAGGTCAATAATGGTGAAGTTTTGCCTGAGGCCAAGTGTTCTGTCTCGACTGGTAAAAATCTAGACTTAAAAATTCCAATTCAACAAGAGCTGATGGACAATTTTTGATGGACAGATAGGCAACATCAGCCAATGAGGTCATGATTTTATAGCAGCCAACTCATCTACCAGTCATACAACCACTCAAATAGACAAAAACAACAAACAAGAATTTTATAGTGCTAAATATTTCATTGATATGCACCCAGTGCCTAAGTTTAGAAGGTAACTTAAATCAGACTGGTTATTATAATAAATTGTTGTTGTTATTCGCTATTGGGCAGGATTTTAAAAGCCGGAGGGAGCATGGTCAGTTGTGGACTGAGGGTTAAGGCCCCAAAAATTGGCGTTGGATTGGAAACGAACATAATTCCTCCCACTTCCAGGTTTAACGGGCAGGTTTGCAGACAAGCAAGAAACCCTTGTGCAGCAATATTTAAATAAGCAATTAATTTTGAATTTAACCCAGGAATCCAACTTCAACAGCTAGCACACAGGTTTCCTAAACTATATAGAACTCACCAGGGTAACAAGGCGAAAGCTTTCAATAGTTGTTCCAAGTTGCAAAAGTCTACAAAGAGTGGTATGGCATCTCCTCAAGGACTTTTTACTGACTTCAAAGTTTCTTCACAAGCCAGTTGCTCTGGGACATGAATGCAAAAGTAGGCATTTCCCTTGGAATATGGCAGGACTTGGAGAATGAGCAGAGGATGTGAAGAGCAGGAAAAGCTGCAGGAATGAGGGGAGCAAGAGGAGGAGGGGGGGTGGAAAGGACTCTCAGTGGGAGGCCATATCTACTCATCATGTTCAGGGAGTACCTGGCAACTTGCCCACATGCCGTGACCACACCCAGCCCATGACTGAGTGTTAGAGAACAGCACACTCCAAGGTCCAGGACTATGTACTGAGGGACACACTAAAGCTTGGGGCAGCTGCTGCAAAAGCTTAGTAGAAAAAGGTCCCTGTCTAAGGCCCTCGTACCATAGTACCCATATAAAACCCTTTGAGCTATAATGCAGCAAGGAATATTTTGGCCTGAACCTCAGCAAGGAACAATGGGCAGAAGTTAATGCCACCCACCCCAACCCTGGGAGCAGTCTGGGAGGTCGGAGGGCCATATAAAGGGCTTGGAAGGCATGGGGTGGATAGCCCATCATCTTCCTGACTCTTCCCAAAAAGGTTTGAGGATGGCCAATTAAGGGTCACTTAAGGGCCTCAGCCTGCCACCACTGATATTGTACCAATGGTGGGGGCTTGGGGTAGTCACGCCATGTGGACAAACTGCCAGGTATGCCCTGATGGGTCTGCCTGCAGCCCATGGAGGCTGCTCCTGCTTGGGAACCCTGTGCCCAATGGAGCAATCTGCAGGTGGCAAGGGCATGCCACAGCAGGATGCCCCCTGACTTTTAAACTAACCCCATGTCCCCCTTCTCACTGGGACCTACCTGACTGGCCCCATCAAGGCATCCTGACTTAACTGTATCCCAGGGTTATGGCTGTTTCTGGTCCAGGGGCCTACTGCAGTACCAGCAATGGCCAACACCCACAGTGGCACAGTGATACTGGAGAGCTGCCAGCTTCTGATTGGTCAGGAACTCTCGGAGGCAGGACATCTGTTGTTTAGACCCTGGGAACTGTGACGCCAAGCAGGTGGGTGCCCGATGTCTTTTAATAACACTGAGGTGCCTGGGAATGGCCACAGCAAGATCGCCAAGGCCATTAAATCCAGCGCAATGTGTCAGACATCTGCACTTCAATAAGCACTTTCCCACTGAAACCTGTCACTTGCTGCAGCCACAACTGCAACGTCAAAGCATAACAAGGATCGTATAACCAGTAGCCATGGTATTCAACTTTTATCGGTCTGACTGCTTCCAGGCTGAAGCTGGAGGTACTCGCAGTTTACCATCCACTATTGCATAAGGGACGTCACTGAGGCTCTATTCAGAAAGCCAACTACATTTTATTCTCCCTTGCCAGAGACAAGCAGGAGGAGCAAGCACACCGTTTCTCTAGAATTGCAGGCTTCTCCAGAGTGTTACAGATGGACAGCAGTTTTGTGTAGTCAGCAGAGAGAAGAGCCTTCTTGGCTTTGTGAACCACCTCAGCCCAATGCGGAGGGAGATGGTCTCCATCGAAGAGACGCAGCCTGCAGCCATCTAAGGATTTTGGGAGATTTGTCCAGGCATGGAAAAGGATAGGACCATCGGGACAGGTTTTATTGCTAATAGTGAATTTAGGAAACTCTCTGAAAACTAAGGGAAGCATCTGGGTGCCACTGAATGTGCAAACATTATTTTGCAGGCAGAGAATGCCAACTCTGCCCTATTACAGAACCAAAAGTAATTCCACACTCTCAATGCCCAGCTGATGTGTGACCATACCCAGAGAATCATGCAGATCAATACCCAGTATCCTGGCAGCAGTCCACTGTGCCAGCTGCATTTGAGCCAGCATGGTAAACCAAAGGGTGTTTTTTGGGTGATCTACTGACAACATGGCTGGTGACTCTAGTCATTCACACATTGCCATATGAAATCTAATAGAACAGAACATTAGTGCACTGGGGTTTCCAATGCCTGGAGGAAATACACAGCAGAGCATACCATGGTCTGGAGAGAGGAGGCATAATGGTATTGTCACTGTACTGGTAATCCAGAGACCCAGGGCAATGCTCTGGGGTCCCAGGTTCAAATCCCACAACAGCAGATGGTGGAATTTGAATCCAATAAAAATCTGGAATTAAAAGTCTAATGATGACCATGAAACCATTTCTGATTGTCATAAAAAAACACCCGGTTCACTAATGTCCATTAGGGAAGGAAATCTGCTGTCCTTACCTGGTCTGGCCTACACGTGACTCCAGACCCACACCAATGTGGTTGACTCTTAAATGCCCTCTGAACAAGGGCAATTTGGGACGGGCAATAAATGCTGGCTGAGCCAGCGATGCCCACACCCCATGAATGAATTTTAAAAAAAACATAGACAGACCCTTTCTGGTGGGGCTGTCCATAAAGAACCCATTCGAGTGCAATATCAGTAACCAAAACCCCAACTCCCCATTCACCAATACTGCTGGCTTTCTGTGGGGGAACAATAGATAGCCCTGGATGATGATCTTAAGCAGTTCTGAACCTTGAAAACCCTGCTGCAGACTGCCCTAACTCGGCCTGGGCAACAATGTGAGCTTTCTGGCTAACAGGCAGCAGCAAGGATACTTGGATAGTGGCAGGGACAGGAGGATGAATGCTATCTTCTTAAGTGAGAACAGCAGGTTGTGCTCCATGGAGCGACCGACGCTCCCCTGGGGTGGCAGCTCAGCAATCCCAGTAACTGGTTAGAGGACAGGTTTCTGGACAGCAGTGACACCCTGAAAGTCCCTTTTGAATACTGTAATCCACAATCATGAAGGCGACAGTCTGAGCTTGCATGGCTTGTTTCAAGCTTCCCCTGCACAAGCTGGTTGCGCTGTAATGAAACCTGAAATACCAGCTGACAGCTCGCCACATCATGGTTGGGTCCACAAGTGCTCTTATAGAGTTGGCCACTACTTCCTTGCTGAAGGGATGGATTCCAAGTTCTGCGCAAAGCCCTGTGCCAAGTTAGTGCTGGACTTCTCCATGTTTTTTGACATTGGTCGCAGGCTTCCTGACAGGGTTCTCAATGCACCAAGTATTTTGTTATGCATTCCTATCAACCTCCTTCTAATGGCTGCACCACCAAAGTGCTTAACTGTAATACAATTATTTTACTCTATCTTGCCAGAGACAAGCAGGAGGAGCAAGCACATAGTTTCACTAGAATCGCAGGCTTCTCCGTGGTACAGAGTGTTACAGATGGACAGCAGTTTTGTATAGTCAGCAAAGAGAAGAATCTTCTTGGCTTTGTGAACCACCACAGCCCAATGCGGAGGGAGATGGTCTCCATTGAAGGGACACAGCCCACAGCCATCTAAGGATTTTGGGAGATTTGACCTGGCATGGAGAGAGATAGGATCATCGGGACAGGTTTTATTGCTAATAATGGATCTAGGAAACTCTCTGAAAACTAAAGGAAGCATCTGGAAGTTGTCATTCAGAGAGGTATTACTTGGAAAAATTGAGAAATGTTAACTCATTAAAAGCTGGGAGCTATAGGAGCTGCTATACAGACTGTAATTCCATGGAAAGTGTGATGTGTGATAAGTATTAAAAGTAAATATTTCTTCCTGTAGTTTAAAGTGTAAGTTCCCTACAAAAAGAAAATAGTGCTTAGTCAATAGTGTTTTTTTTTGGTCATTTGATACAGTAAAAGTTTTAAAACATTATATCATTCTTTGCCATTCTTTCAGCTATTAACTGGAAGTGCAATTTTTTTTAACATTATCAGTCTCTACAGGGATCATAACAACTAAATCCTTTGCAACAGAACCTGTGTGCAGCCTCATCCTCAGGTACAATCTGGAACCTGTGCTATTCTTGCCCCTATCCTGCCTGCAGGGCACTTGTGCCCAGTGTCTCATCATGTGCAGATTTCACCTCAATACTATTCTCTAAATTATGCACAGTCTCTGTATCTGAACTTGTAGTTGCAAGTATGAATCGAGTGATGGTTCATGTTAAGCATTACCGTCTTCTTGATCTTCCCCCTGGTCAGGTTGCACTCTTGAAAAGGGAAAGGCACAAGGGGAAGTTGTGGTGCAGGGAAGTAAGAGGTATATGCTTACATCATCTGCATCTTGTAAATTGGGAAAGAGTGTGAGATGAGGGGAAAATGGAATTTGAGGAAGGAGGATTAGGTATCACGATACCGTCATCTCAAATGTTTCAACACCACAGTCTCAGCAACAGTCATCTCAATAATAGCCAGAACTGTCTCTTCCATGGGGGTAGGGCATGCCTGTACACCTCTGGTTAGCTCTTGTTGCCTCCTGTTGTGCTCTGCCTTGTCTGCTGAGAGTGAAGTGCATCGATGACTGTCATGCAATCTGTTTGGTTGATGTGGCTGTCATGGTTGAGGAGCTGAGAGTGTGTGCCAGCCGTGAGATGTGGATGTGAGGCTTGCAGCAGTGGCTTAGTGTGTGAGGTGAAGCATACAAATGTCAGATATGACTGACAGAGATTGTTGGCAGCTGAGTAAAAGGGGTCTGGTGAATTCAATAATGTCTGAGGCTAGTGATGCAGTTGGCAGGATGTGGCACTTTAAGAAGCAGTCACTTGATCATTCATGTGAGGTCATTGAATTTCTTGGGGTACTGCATCTTCAGGTCCTCAGGACTTGACTCCTGATATTGACCTGCATAGAAATATACCCCACTGCCTGAGTGTGTGGCAAGAGGGCCTCCTGGTCTCCTGCAGATACGAGGACATCGCTTCTCCTTTGCACTTTCTCCACCACAGTTTTAAGTTTAGCATCAAGTTTAGGTGATGGTGCAGTGCTAATGTCACTGGACGAGTAATCCAAAGGCTCAAACTTAGATGCTGGGGACAGAGGTTCAAATTGCACCATGGCAGCTGATGGAATTTAAATTCAATTAATTAACAAGTTTAATTGCTTAATAAAAACCGGGAATTGAAAGCAAGTCTTAGTGACTATGAAACAATCGTCAATTTTTGTTTAAAAAAAGGCATCTGGTTCACTAATCCCTTTAGGGAAGAAAATCTGCCATCATTACCTGATCTGGCCTACATGTGGCTCCAGACCCACCGCAAAGTGGTTAACTCTTAACTGCCCTCTGAAATGGTCTAGCAAGCTACTCAGTTGTAGTGATTATGGATGGGCAATAAATGCTAGCCTTGTTAGCAACACCTACATCCCATAAAGGAATAAAAAAAATATTTGAAGTGCGCTCTCTCCCACATTGTGCTATTAATCAATGTTTTTGAAGTCAGATTCAACTCACCAAAGGACTCTCAGCAACTGCTCCAGCCATTACACACCTCCACTTTAATACGTGCAGAACTAGTTTTAACCGGTGCCAGCCACTCAGGCCTGCAGCAAATCAGCAGCACGGTTAGTGCTGGTTGGACGCTGCAATTATGTAAAACCGCAAAACGAAGATGGTGTGCAGTCTGCATTCCAATCAATGGGTGCAGGTTAATTCGGTATCACAATCCCCACACCCAGTTTCAGAGGCTATAGCCCCCGTAATTTCACCAGCAAATTTGTAGATTTGTTGAACTTCTCCTGAATTCCCATCAGGGCCATTAGGCAGAATTTTCCCATTGGCGAGTGGGGGGGCGGGGCCCACTTGCCGACACGGGGTGGGGGGGGGGGGGGTGGGGGGGGGGGTGGGGGGGGGGGCGGACGCTTGCCGATGCGTAAAATGACGCACAGCGATGTTGGGCGGGCGTCCCAAAGCCACCGCGTATCATTGAGATTGCCAGTTCAGCAGGCACGCAGCCGAGTCGACTGCAAGCCCGCCAAACTGTCAAAGGCCTATTAAGGCCATTAACAAAGTAATTAAGGCTGTTAAGAATGCTGCCCGTCCAACGTTGAGGTTGGTAGGCAGGCGAAGAGCCCAGGCGGCCTTCACATCTCTCATGAAACTTCATTGACGGGCAGGATGAGGTTTCATGAAGGGTTTATTAATTTAATAAAAAATTTTCAAAAAATTAATGGACATGTCCCAGCTCATGTGCCAGTTTCACATGAGGGAACATGTCCTTAAAATTTTTTTTCAACTTTATTAAATTTTCCAGAAGTTAAACTAATATCCCTGAGGCCCCAACTCAGGGAATCCCCTCCCGCCCGCAAAGGTAGCGCTCAGCGCTTCCAGGCACGTGTCACACTGGGTGGGCCTTAATTGGCCCACCCACATAAAATGGCGGCACACACCCGGTCAGGGGCGCCGATCAGGTTTCCCGTCTGCCCCCGCACAACCCCCACAACGGAGGGAAAATTCAGCCCATTGAGTTAAATTTAACCGGGCTTTGTGTGACAGGAACACACATCAGGAATTTAGGTTTGGATATCTAATTTGTGGCCCATTGTGATTTTCTGTCCTTCAATCTTCTAGAATGTGGTCGCCAATATATGCTCATGCAAAGTTTAGCATCAGCAGTACAATATAATAAAATTCACCTCACAGTTGCAGTGCAGGACTGCACTTTTCTGGTATTTAATTTGTCTTACAGCCAGCACCAGTCTTCCTGATTTCACTAAGGACTATCCCCAGATTTGAAAGCAAACGTCTCATGACAAAGCACTAACTTTAACCAATATTTATACTATAAAAAATATTCAGGCTTCACTGAACTTGATTAGGCTCAGGTAGAAATTATATTTAGCTGAAATTATTAATCAAATATGCAAAGTAGGAGAATTTCCAATTCAATGGTGGTATTTCTCCATGTGGAGTAATACACACAGTGACTTTAATTAGAATGAATGTGATTATGCAGTCAAAACAGCAGACGCACTTTCAAACAGATCCAACGTCAGGGGTAAAAATAACCTCAAATCAACATCAAGCATGACAAGATGATTGTTTTATTTCAACTAGTTTGAAAGACAGAGATCTTGTGATAAATACAGAGCTATCGAACAAGGAATTCTCAACCCAAGATATTTTCTCTGTGCAAACAGATTATGTTTCATATTGGTTTTCTTCTTTGTAATTTAAAACTAACTTGCTGTGATCAATAATAATTGAAGTCTGCAGTAGTCACATCCTTCTTCTGCACACTCACAGATTCATTTCAGAATGAATTAAGAAAGCAGAGGGTGAATCTGAATCGATTTAAGTTCCCTCCAGCCTGGTATACTGCTGTGCAGCATTTGAAATTTTTAAAAAATCATGAAGCCCTTGCTGAGAATATGAATTGATCAAACGCTTCCTGAGAACTGTTCCTGTTAAGGTGGAAAATTCTTGGATAATTACTACCTAAAGGCCAAAGGAAAATTAGATAAGAAGGGATCAGAGTACACAGGGAGGGGGAAATGGATAGAGACATGAATGGCTGACAGTGAAGGAATGGGAGAAATGAAAGGGAGAGAGAAAGAAGAATTTGGTTTCAATAAAGGGAGAAGTAAATTGATGACAATGGAGGCAAGGGAAAATGGTTGGGAAGTGGCAAAGGGCAAAAAAGCTGGAAATGGTATTTGCGCAGGGTGGCAAGAGGAGAGAAATTACATGGGAACAGTGCTCTGGGCCAAGGAAGGAAGTAAAATACCAGTATTAACTAAGAGGCAGTGCATAAACCGAACTGGGGGTGGTAGGATGTGGAACAAAGAATACAAGCAAGAATCCCAACAGGTGTGGGAAAAGGAAAGGAGTCAGTCTGATCAGGGGTCAGCGGAAGAAGTATAAGAACTTCATTGAGTTAGTAAAGGCAAAGAATAGGAACATACAAATAAGAGTAAACCATTCAGCCTCTTGAGCCTATTCCACTGTTCAATTAAATCAAGGCTGATCTGTACATCAGTTCCATTCGCCTGAAATTCACCCATGTTCTTTATTCTTACCCAACAAGAAGGTCTGTCAAACACAGATTTGAAAATTTCAATTGATCGCCAGCATTCACCGACTAATGGAGGAGAGAATTTGAGATTCCCACTACTGCTTCTGTGAAAAAAAGTACTTTCTGATTTGCCTTATTGATGACTACTTCATAATAGACATGTGCTTTCAGGTTATTACTGGGCCTGTGGGAGGTGAGGTGGCGTTGTTGATGAAGGGAGGGCTTGCATGAGGGGGAAGGCAGGTGAGAGGAGCAGAGAGCACAGGGGTGGGAGAGTCAGTATGTCCACAGTCTAGTCGATGACTAGTCTAGTCTAGTTTGCTTTTGTACTTCTAGGAAGTAGAATTTTCAAATGCATCAGTTTATCCATTCACTTTTCCAGGTTTGTGTATCCAAATTCCCAAAATCTCTCTGCTTTTCCACTCTTTTAAAATTCTGGTGCTTATTTCCCAAAATGCATCATTTCACATGTTTCTGTACTAAATTTATTCTGAAATTTATTTGCCTGATCCTCTTCACACGTAACCATTCTCTGCACTTTAACATTGGGCAGAATTTTACGTCCCAATCAAGCGTAAAATAGCACGCGATGACGTCGGGCGAGCATCCCGAAATTATCGTGCACTCGTGCCATATTTCAGTCGGCAGGGGCGCGCGAGAGTGGGCAGTGCGCCCGCCGACAATTAAGAGGCCTATTAAGGCAATAAAAGTTTCAATTAACTGCCACTTTTTGATGCCTGGGGCAAATTGGCTTTTGTACGAAACCTCATCCACAGGCGGGATGAGGTTTCCGACATTAATTTTTTTTAAAATAAAAATGTTTTGGCATCATTTTTATTATGCTTATGTTCATGTGAGTGAGTCCTATGTGGGGACATTTTTTCCATTTTTTAAAAGCTTTATTTTTGATTTTAAAATTCTTTAGCTCCCTGGGGCAGCTCCCTTGCCTTCAGGGAGCTTTCAGTGCGCCCGCCCGCACCTGCACAGACTTTTGCATTCACACACCTCATGCCCCCACCCCGTAGTGCTGAGCTTCTCAGCGCACCTTTCACACTGGATGGCCATTAATTTATCACACATTTTGAAAGGTTGCACCAACATCCACTGCATTCCATTATTTATTTAAATAACTCTATTAAATTTCAGACATAACTTGCCTTTGACAAATCCTTAATAATATTTGTCTTGATGAGTAATAATTTTATATTATGCCCTCAAAAAGCTTGCCCACTACTAACTTTAGATTGACTAGTCTATCATTACCCCGTTTTCCCTTTCTCCATTTAAGAGCAATTCTCCAGTCTTCTGGCACAACTTCCATATCCATGGATAATGTTTAAAGTAATGTGGTCAGATGCTCTGCTATTTCCTCTCTGACTCTCCTTGGAATTTTAGTATGTAAAGCCATTAAGGTTTGGTACATTTCACAATTAAATTTGAATACTATTTTCCTTTCTAGTTATCCAAGCTAGTTGTTTCACCATTTCCTCTTGCAGTCATCTATTTCCCACGATCATAGACTTATGTGAAAACCAAAGGGAGGACTCACTTAGTGTTTTTGTCATTCCTTCATAAAAACATCTTCAAAATATACCAATTGAATGCTTTCTGGCTATGATTTGCTTTCCAGTAGCAGTGTCTCAGTGGGACTGGACTTCCATTTTCCCCTCTGATACTCCTGTAACCTAAATCAATATCCACTGCTGCCTAGATGCAAAATCCTAGTGGCGTTGCTGCTTGGCTGGCAGTGCAGAACCAGAAGAGATGGCTGGGCAGTTAAAAGGGCATAAGATTGGCACATCAGCCATCATGCAGGTCTTGGCAGAAATTGGGGTAATTGCTGACTAGAGAAGGAGGTGGCTACTGCAAGGCCCTCTCCCTCCACGGTGGAAATCTCAGATTAATTTCCATGGCTTTCCAGAATTTGCCATCATCTTCCCCATGGCTGGCAGGAATCTGCAGTAAAATGGGAGAGCTCACGGGACATCCACCAGTGACCTGAGCCCTGGCCACCACCACCACCATTTGCAATCAGCAGATAGGGAAGGGGTAGCCAGCAGCTGTGTCTGCACACCTAGTGAAACACAGGTTAAGTTGTGAGGCCATATTAGGCCTCACTGTATGAATTTTCCATCACTACCCACCACTATTCTGCCCAATTTTAGACAGGATCGTAGAGGAGAATCCAGTCCATAATATTATTGATCTACTACGAGACTACTGACAAAACAATGAGAAACCTGTACATTTCATTCTTCCTTATTATTTCTACATTATTTCTCACACGCTCTCTGTCCTTGTTTATCTGCCCCTTTTTCATTCTCCTGCTTTCTTTGCTTCTCCCATGCTTTGGTTGTCATCGCTGTTTCTGTAGCTTTGTCTTTAGCTCCCATTCTCACTGTATCCCCTATAGGGTGACTTTAGCAGTGCTCCTGCACCATTTTTGAAGGGAACACATTGGTAACACAACCAGAATTGTTAAAACTGGCAATTCCTGCTCAAAGCTTGCCTGCTGCCATTTGAAAGCAAGTCTTCAAATAGGCGGCCAAAACTCCCACCAGAACCAGGTGGGAGCCCAGGTGGGCTAATTGGGGTCCTATGATGTGGATGGGACCCCAGTATTATTTCCCAAATTAAAATGTACAAGGCCCCAACCATTGACACTGTGTGCTATGTAGCCAAATGAACATCTGTGAAGGTAAAAATAATTGGCCATAATTTGCTACAACAGGTCACCTAATGGTATCTGCTATTAGCTAAACTTGCCCTTGCACATTTTAGGCTTTTCAATGTTTTTGCACAGCAAGTTGCTGAAAGTGTCAGCGGATTTTAAAAATTCTTTTGTGGGACGTGGGTACGCTGGCTAGGCAGCGTTTTTATTACCCATCCCTAATTGCCCTTGAGGAGGTGGTGGTAAACTGCCGCCTTGAACTGCTGCAGTCTATGTTGTGTAGGTACACTCACAGTGCTGTTAGGGAGGAGATGCCTACCAAGAATTTGACCCAGCGACAATGAAGGAATGGCAATATATTTCCAAGTGAGGATGGTTTGTGGCTTGGAGGGAAACTTGCAGGTGGTGGTGTTCCCATGCATCTGATGCCCTTCTAGGCAGTTGAGATCACGGATTTGGAAGGTGCTGTTATGAGTTGCTGTAATGCATCTTATAGGTAGCACACACTGCTGCCACTGTGCACATTGGAGGGAGTGGACATTGGAGGTGGTGGATGGGGTGCCAATCAAGCCGGCTGCTTTGGCCGGGATGATGTCGAGCTTCTTGAGTGTTGTGGGAGCTGCATTCATCCGGGCAAGTGAAGAGTATTCCATTACACTCCTAACTTGTGCATTGTAGATGGTGCACAGACATTGGAGAGTCGGGAGGTGAGTTACTCACTGCAGAATTCCCAGCCTCTGATCTGCTCTTGTAACCACAGTATTTATATGGCTGGTCCAGTTCAGTTTCTGGTCAATGGTAACCCCCAGGATGTGGGGCATTCAGCGATCATAATGCCATTGAACATCATGGGGCGATGGTTAGATTATCTCTTGTTAGAGATGATCATTGCCTGGCACTTCTGTGGTGCGAATGTATTTGCCACTTCTCAGTCCAAGCCTGAAATGTTGTCCAGGTCTTGTTGCATTTGGACATGGACTGCTTCAGTATCTGAGGAGTCGCGAATGGTGCAGAACATTGAGCTATCATCATCGAACATCCCCACTTCTGACCTTATGATGGAAGGAAGGTCATTGATGAAGCAGCTGAAGATGGTTGGGCTGAGGACACTACCAAGAGGAACTCCTGAAGTGATGTCCTGGGACTTAGATGATTGACCTCCAACAACCACAACCATCTTCCTTTGTGCTAGGCATAACTCCAATCAGTGATGAGGTTTTCCCCTAATTACCATTAACTCCAGTATTGCTAGGGCTCCTTGATGCCACATTCAGTCAAACACTACCTTGATGTCAAGGGCAGTCACTCTCACCTCACCTCTTGAGTTCTATTCTTCTGTTCATGTTTGAACTAAGGCTATAAAGAGGCCAGGAGCTGAGTGGCCCTGGCAGAACCCAGACTAAGTGTCAGTGAGCAGATTGTTTCTGAGTAAGTGCTGCTTGATAACACGCTCGACGACACTTTCCATCACTTTACTGATGATTGAGAGTAGGCTGATGGGGTGGTAATTGACCAGGTTGGATTTGTCCTGCTTTTTGTGAACAGGACACACCTGGGCAATTTTCCATATTGCCGGGTAGATGCCAGTTTTACAGCTGCACTGGAACAGCTTGGCTAAGGGTGCAGCTAGTCCTGGGGAGCAAGTCTTCAGTACTATTGCTGGAATGTTGTCAGGCCCTTAGCCTTTGTAGTATCCAGTGCCATCAGTCATTTCTTGATATTACTTGGGGTAAATTGAATTGGCTGAAGACTGGCATCTGTGATGCTGAGGGCCTCATGAGGAGGCTGAGATGGATCATCCACTCGGCACTTCTGGCTGAAGATTGTTGCAAATGCTTCAGCCTTACCTTTTGCATTGGTAAGCTGGGTTCCTCCATCATTAAGGATTGAGATATTTGTACAGTCTCCTCCTCTACTGAGTTATTTAATTGTCCACCACCATTCATGACTGGATGTGGCAGGGCTGCAGAGCTTAGATCTGATCAGTTGGTTGTGGGATCGTTTAGGTCTGTCTTTTGCATACTGCTTCTGCTGTTGGGCATGCAAGTAGTCCTGTGTTGTAGCTTCACCAGGTTGACACCTCATTTTTGGGTATGCCTAGTGCTGCTCCTGGCATGTCCTCCTGCACTCTTCATTGAACCAGGATTGATCCCCTGGTTTGAGTGCAATGGTAGAGTGGAGGATATGCCAGGCCATGAAGTTACAGATTGTGGTTTTATACAATTCTACTGCTGCTAATGGCCCACAGTGCCTCATGGATGCCCAGTTTTGAGTTGCTATATCCATTTGAAATCTATCTCATTTAGCACGGTGATAGTGCTACACAAAATGATGGAATGTATCCTCAATATAAAGGCGGGACTTCGTCTCCACAAGGTCACTCCTGCCAATACTGTCATGGACAGATGCATCTGCGACAGGTAGATTGGTGAGGATGAGATCAGGTATGCTTTTCCATCTTGATGGTTCCCTCTGAGTCCTAAAGGACATAGCTGCTAGACTAGGTCTGCAGCAGGTCACCACCTGCTGCAGACCTAGTCTAGCAGCTATGTCCTTTAGGACTCAGCCAGCTCGGTCGCTAGTGGTGTTACTGGACCACTCCTGGTGATGGACATTGACATCCCTGACCCAAAGCACATTCTGTGCCCTTGCCACCCTCAGTGCTTCCTCCAAATTGTGTTCAACATGGAGGAGTACTGATTCATCAGCTGAGGTGGCAGGAGACGGGGTGGGTCTGTGCTAATCAGCAGAAGGTTTCCTTGCCCATGTTTAACCTGATGCCATAAGATTTCATGGGGTCCAAAGTCGGTGTTGAGAGCTCCCAGGGCAACTTCATCCTGACTGGTACCAAGAGATTGTGGTGGTGGTGTCTGGGACATCGTCTGTAAAGTATGATTCTATGAGTATGACCATGTCAGACTTTGGCTTGACAGCTCTTCCACTTTTGGTCCAAGCTCACAGATGTTAGTAAGGAGGATTTTGTAGGGTCGACAGGGCTGGGTTTGGTGTTTCCATTGATCCGGGTGATCCATCCAGTGTTATTCCTTTTTTGTAGGCTTCATAGCAGTTTGATACAACTGAGTGGCTTGCTAGACCATTTAAGAGTCAACCACATTCTTGTGGATCTACAGTCACATGCAGGGGGCTATAAGGGCCCATAGGGGTAGTGGTTGGCACTGAGTTGGCATGAGGGCCATACGAGGCCATGAGGGTGGATGAGGGGACATGAGTTGGCATTGGGACTATAATAGGGCATGGGGATTGATGGCATGGGTTGGCATTGAGTTGGCTTGGAGGGACATAAGGAAGACCTTTTAAACTTACCTTTCAAAAGATTCCCAAATCCAGACTATTGTTCATGACTCCTCTGAGATCTGTGAATCATGAGTCATGCAGAAATTGGCCTAACTTCATGGAAATTGCAGGGGTCTAGGAGACGCCTACCCCAGCAATGGAGCCAGCTAGGTTGGGAATGCAGTGTGCAGACTTGTTACCCTCACTTTCATCTTATGCCAACAAAAATTGGGAACGGGGTTGGGAATCCTGGAATTGGGTACCGCCTGCTGTTTTGAAGTGGCTCCAGGGCTGTTCCAACTCTGTGAAAATTCAGGCAGGTCAATGCTTCCCATTCACGACTCATACAGAAAATGGTGAATCTGGAATTCTGACTACTGCGCTTGAATTCCTGATTTGTGTTCAAGTTGAACAAAGTTTTGCCAGATTCCTGTTACTTTCCCAGGGAGACAGCCTTCAGGCAGCAACAACCACAGCAGGCTAGTGGGTAACCAGTCCTGGGGACGGTAGGTGACAGGCGATGCTGAGAAGCCCTAACAGACAGACTATGCTTTAGGCAATGCCCAGCATTCATCTGCATATTGATGTGTCTGATTGACTGCAAGAAGTCCAGATATGTTAATGAGACATTTCCAACATGCTCTTTCATCTGAGCCCTGCAATGCTAGATAAGGTGGAGCTCACAAGAATAAACAGAAAGCTGTTAAGTCAGAAAAAGAATACAAAGGAGCTGTTTTATGGCAGATAAAAGTGCAGTGTGAGGGGACTATTTTGTAGAGTGCCCAAAGAAACAAGCACTCTTACAGACCAGGGCACAAATTTGCCTGCCAGTATTTTTCGGTTAATAAACACTCACACGCTGAATGTGTGAAAAGGACAGCTTTTGTTACTGAAGATGATAGACATGCATGCAATGTGTGCAGCTTTCAATCTCATTCGCATAATACTGTTCTTCAAAGCAACCTCCAATTTTTAAAAAAAACTGAAGAACCAACATTGTCAGAAATATTAAAACTTATAAGAGCCTCTAAATATGGGGATCATTTGCAGTCGAGTAGAGACGGCCAGGTTTTAATAAAAATTGTTATTAAAATATTGAAGAGTTTTGATAGATGAATAAAGAAAAGCTTTTTCCTTCTGATTGGGCAATCAGTGTTGAGGTCTCATCAATTTAGGATTGCCACTGAGAATGAGGAGAAGTTAGACGATATTAGGAGGGGTAAAGGCATAGTGATAATGTCACTGAACCAGAGGGCTAAGCTAAAGCTGTAGGGATATGGCTCCAAATCTACCATAGTAGGTGGAAATAGAACTCAATTCACAAATCTGGAATTATAAGGGTAGTCTCAGTAATGGTGACTTTCAAACCATTGTCAATTGTCGTAAAAACCCATCTGGGTTTTTTTTTGCCTTTCACCTTACCTGGTCTGGCCTACATGTGACTCCAGACCCACAGCAATGTGGTTGACTCTTAGCTGCCCTCTGCAATGGCCTAGCAAGCCACTCAGTTGTATCAAACTGCTCCAAAAAAAGTTAATAAAGAATGTAACCAGATGGACCTCCTGGCATCAACCTAGGCACCAGAAAAGACAACGGCACACCCAGACCTGTCAACCTTACAAATTACTCCTTACTAATATCTGGGAGCTTGTGCCAAAATTGGGAGAGCTGTCCCACAGACTAGTCAAGCTACAGCCTGACCTAGTCATAATCATGGAATCATACCATACAGACAATTTCCCAGACACTACCATCATCATTCCTGGCTATACCCTGTCCCACTGGCAAGACAGATACAACAGAGATGGTGAAACAGTGGTATAGAGTCAGGTAGAAGTTGCCCTGGGAGACCTCAAAATTCCACAACCAACAGATCAGATCTAAGCTCTGCAGTCATGCCACATCCAGTCATGAATAATGGTGGACTATTGTGGAGACTCCACAAATATCCATATCCTCGTGGATATGCTGGGGAGTCCAGCACAGCAGTGCAAAGGACAAGGCTGAAACATTTGCAACCATCTTTAGCTAGAAGTGCTGAGTGGGTGATCCATCTCGGCCTCCTCCTGAGGTCCCCAGCAACACAGATGTCAGTCATCAGTCAGTTTGATTCCCTCCAAATAATATCAAGAAATGGATGAAGGCACTGGATAATACAAAAGCTATGGGCCCCGACAACATTTAGCAATAGTACTGAAGACTTGTGTTCTAAGCTATCTGTGCCCCTAGCCAAGCTGTTCCAGTACAGCTACAACACTGGCATTTACTTAGCAATGTGAAAAATTGCCCAGGTATGCCCTGTCCACAAAAAGCAGGACAAATCCAACCCAGCCAATTACCACCCCATCAGTCTATGCTTGATCATCAGAAAAGTGATAGAATGGGTCATCAACAGTGCTGTCAAGCGGCATTTACTCAGCAATAACCTGCTTATTGATGCTCAGTTTGGATTCCACCAGGGCCACTCAGCTCCTGACCTTCTAATAGCCTCAATCCAAACATGCACAAAAGAGCTGAACTCAAAAGATGAGGTGAGAATGACTAGCCTTGACATCAAGGCAGCATTTGACCAAGTGTGGCATAAGGGGCCCTAGCAAAACTGGAGTCAATGGGAATCGGGGAAAAACTCTCTGCTGGTTGGAGTCATACCTAGCACAAAGGAAGATGCTTGTGGTTGTTGGAGGTCAATCATCTCAGTCCTGGGACATTGTTCCTGGAGTTCCTCAGGGTAGTGTCCTAGGCTCAAACATCTTCAGTTGCTTTATCAATGACCTTCCCTCCATTTTAAGGTCAGAGGTGGGGATGATTGCTGATGATTGCACAATGTTCGCCACCATTTGTGACTCCTCAGGTACTGAAGCAATCTGTGTCCATGTGCAGCAAGACCTGGACAATATCCAGGATTGGGCTGATAAGTGGCAAGTAACATTCATGCCACACAAGTGCCAGGCAATGAGCAGGTCCAAAAAGTGAGAATCTAACCATCGCCCCTTGACATTCAATGACATTACCATCGTTGAATCCCCCACTATCAACACCCTGGGGGTTACCATTGACCAGAAAATGAACTGGACCATATGAATACTGTGGCTAAAAGAAAGGGTCAGGGGCTGGGAATTCTGTAGCGAGTAACTCACCTCCTGACTCCCCAAAACTTGTCTGCCATCTTCAAGGCACAAATCAGGAGTGTGATGGAATTCTCTCCACGTGCCAACAACACTCAAGAAGCTTGACACCATCCAGGACAAAGTAACCTGCTTGATTGACACCCCGTCCACCACCTTCAAATTTCAGTGGCAGCAATGTGTACTATCTACAAGATACACGGCAGCAACTCATCAAGGCTTTTTCAACAGCACCTTCCAAACCCACAACTTCTACTACCTAGAAGGGCAAGCACATCAGATGCATGGGAACACCTCCACCTGCTCTGAAGAAGAGCCATACGGAGCCAAAACATTAACTCTGTTTCTTTCTCCGCAGATGCTGTGAAACCTGCTGAGATTTTCCAGCATTTTCTGTTTTTATTTCAGATTTCCAGCATCCGAAATATTTTGCTTTTACCACCACCTGCAAGTTCCTCTCCAAGTCACTCACCTTCCTGACTTGGAAATACATCGCTGTTCCTTCACTGTCGCTGGGTCAAAATCCTGGAACTCCATTCCTAACATTAGTGTGGGTGTACCTACACCACAGGGACTGCAGCAGTTCAAGAAGGCAGCTCACCACCGCCTTCTCAAGGGCAACTAGGGATGGGCAATAATTGTTGGCCTTGCCAGCAATGCTCACGTCCCATGAATTAATTAAAACAACTACACCACATGGACGGCAGCGGTTCAAGAAGGCAGCTCACCACCTTCTCAGGAGCAATTAGGGGTGAGCAATAAATGCTAGCCTAGCCAACACACCCACATCCTATGAAATAATAAAAAAGCATATTTATTTATGCAGAGGGTTGGTTGAGCATGGAATGCTTTTAAAGAGAGGGGATTGAGGCAAGGATAGCTACTTCTTTTACGGTCAATTGGACTAATATTTGAAACAGAGGAAGGTGAGGATAAGGGGAGAGCACAGGTCAGCAAGAGTAGCAAAGAGCCTGTACAAAAAATGGACAAATTGACTTCCTTCTGTGCAATGAGTCTTTAGAAATTGCACTTCCGATGCACTTGCTGGTCTTGTAGATCAAGATCAAGATTCCAGAGTCCCGATTCTCCCATTTTCTGGCCATTGATTTCAATTAAACTTAATAATGACATGACGGTTTAGGAGTGATGGGCCCAGACATTCGGACCTCACTATGTTACTTCTTCTAACAGCAAACTATCTTTTAAGTGTTTTTTTAAAAATACATTCTTGTTTAATTTACAGTTCATGAAAATGTCAGTGCTGGAGGCGGGTGGGGATTTTACTGCTTTCTACACTCAGTGTCAGCATGGAGTAAATGCAGCGCAAGATTCCCAGCTGTGAGCTGTCAGCAGCCATTACACTCATGAGACACCTCTTTATTTAAGTCGAATTCTCTGTGCCCTTCTGCGATGCCACCCATTATACAGGAAGTTAAAAAGGTTCCATCAACTCACCCATTCACCTAGATCTGAATTTTACCTTTGGCGGGCGCGCGCGATTGGCGGGCCCGGGAGCGGTCAGGAAACAGACCGCCGACCGCGATTGGCCCCAACCGTGATTTCACACTGGCTGGCCAACTAACGGCCAGCCAGCGTGAAACACACGCTTAAAAGCTCAGCACTGCCAGGGCAGGGGTGGGAAAGGGCCTTAGGGAGCTGCAGACCTGAAAATGCTAAAATAAAGATTTTAAAAGCTGAAAAAAAATGCCCATGCATCACAATCAATCACCTAAAAATATAACTGATAAAAATACGGTCCACAGATATTTTTATTTTATTTCGTAACGGAAATTTCATCCCGCCTTTAGATGAGGCTTGATGGAAAATGCAAAGGCTGCCTGGTCAATTCACCCTTTCGCCAAACTGTACGGTTGGACGGGCCATGAAAAATCAGAGACAATTGGGCTTAATTGCCCTCTTAATTGTCAGTGGGCGTGCTTCCGACTTTTGCATGAGCCCGCCTAGCGAAATATCATGAGTGCATAATGAGGTCGTGACGCTTGCCCAATGTTTTCTTGCGCGATTTTGCGCCTGCCCGCGGGATGTAAAATTCAGCCCTAACATTCAAACTGGACAATTAAACTTACCATTCAGCAGATGGTGCCATTTAAAAGGGGTGGGTCCTGTTTTCCCCCGACTCTACAGCACGTCGACAAAGCTTTCTGAGGGACAATGCGCTCTGTATTTCTGGAAAAGCCTGGCTCAGAAAGTTCCAGAAGAAATGTGCAGCAGCGTTGATTTGTGGAATTTTCAAGCAGAGTGACTATCTGACGATGATTGCCGCTCCTCAGAAGAAATGCACCCTCTGCAGCAGCAGTCCAGTATCTCTATTTCCATTGTGTTTTCTCCTTCTCTCTAATTGAAGTTAGGGAAGCTCTAAGGAAATTACAACTATTAGTTGATCATTCAGTCATTTGTCATTTATTGGATCTTGCTGTGTGTAAATTGGCTGCCACACAACTACAGTGACTGGATAATGGAAAATCAGCCATCCCCTTGACAGTGACCTTCCTCAGTTTGATGAGTACAAAATTAATTAAGCATTCATTTAATTTATGAAAGAAAGATATGTTTATGAATGACAATGATAGCATACTTCTGTCAACTGTACATTTCAGGCCAATCCACATTCAGCAACCTGCTCTGAAAACCCTGCTCATACTTTGACAGCTGTGACCATGGCAGCTGAAACAATTCACAACATTCTAAAACAATCAACAACAGTCTAAATCAAACAACTCGCAACATTCTATAAAAAAAAAGCCAATCTCCTAATGTTAACAGATCCTTTAAAAATTTCTAGGACGTGGACCCGGATTGGCATCCTCATCAAAATGAATCAGTTCTTCCTTAGACCATACCTTATATGTGTACCAAATTTTGTTGAAATCCGTCCATTAGTGTTTGAGATATCTTGTTTACAGACAAACAAACAAAAAGACTAACAAATAAGGGCAAAAACATTACCTCTGCCCACTTTCAGTGATAGAGGTAAAAGAAATGTACTGTTGACAGTATGCTATCACTGTTATTCATAAACATATCTTTCTTTCATAAATTAAATTGAGGAAGGTCACTGCCAAAGTATTGGCTAATTTTCCATCTTCCAGTCATTGTAGTTATGTGAGTAAACATGGCAGCCAACTCACACACAGCAAGATCCAATAAATAACAATTGACTGAATGACCAAATGCACATCCGTTCCTGATGCCTTTCCGGTCAGCGGCAGAGGTTAATGTGTAATTAAAATGATTATGGCAAAGATGGATCCTCACAAGAATGACTATTTATCATGTGATATCTTTGTAACAATTATAGATAAACAAAAGCTTTACTAGCAATGCCGGGGGTCATATTTAATCAGAGTTGTCAGTTTCAATAACACATCTTTTTTCAATGTCTTCGTCCTTAAGACAAAGGGTAGAATTTTCCATTCCGGGACTAAGTCCCATTGCTGGGGCAGGGGTGCAGAGTGTTTCCTGCCACGGGAGTGGCTGAGAATTCACGCCATATCGTGCAACCCCGGCCTCAGCAAATATGCATTGGGGATTTTGCGGCATATCGCGGGGCAGTGCACGTTGAATGGCTTGTGCCCCACCGTCATATCCGGGCACCATATTTAAAAGGCATCGGGACATAACTGACCCAACGTTGCAGCTAGAAGACGGACCTCCTGAAGATAGAAGATGGACCTCCTGATGATAGGAGATGGACCTCCTGATGATAGGAGATAGGCCTCCAGGAACACTCTGAAGCTGGAAAATCCACCTGGTAGATGCTCGCCCCACCCACTGCTGCATGTTCCAGGGTCCATGGTCGCTGGAGGCCTTCATCCCGAATTCTGGAGGCTGCACCAGGCCCCCTTCAGGTAAGTGCCAATGTGTACACACCACATTGGTCCAGATGTATTCTGGGCCGGCATGATTTCCTGTTGGCGGCGCAGACGATCGGGTGGCGGAAAGGGGATTCGGGTTGGGTCTTCGCCTGCATCCCATTAACGGATGCAAATCGGTTTCATGCTGATTAATGGTGGGAATTACCATGGCGGGCGGGAGTGGAAGATCCCACCATCATTTTACGCCGGCAGCAAACCCGCTGCATTGCACCCCACCACCCCTAGCCCACCATTAAACCAGCTGCAGGGAGGACTGGAAAACTTCACCAGAGTCTTGAGGATAATATTCATATCAGCAACAAGCACTTGATTTTATTTTCTGTCAGTCCACTTATACCACACTGTGCTCCAAGCCATTTCTTGTTTATTTTAGTTTTGCAGCACAAAACACAACTTTAATATGGAATAAAAGTATCACTGAAGTCATTTGTTTCTATTTCTGGTAAATCTTTGCACCTGGATATCAGGATTCTGCATGAGTAGGGAAGGGAAAATGGCTTCACACAGCACAGCATTTCTCCCATGTAACAAATATCCACAGGTAATTTACAGAATAAATTGTAAAGCTGCAAAAGTTACAAAATTGTTTCTACCACTACGATCCCCGCCTTGCAGGAAAATCAGGTGCGAGAAGTCCTGGCAGCTTTGCTCTCCTCTATGGAGTCTTATACTGCCTGCGAGCAACAGCAAATGAGATCAAAATAATCTCGTCGGCTACAGGCTGCAGTCAAAACTTGACTACAGGATCTGCTGCACCATGAAGATACCCCATAGAAGAAATGTTTCTCTAAGCATCATCAAGTTGACTCATCCATTTAAATTGCCTGTGGGAACAAGATAGTCATAAACAAAAACAGAAAATGTTAGAAATGCTCATGAGGCCTGGCAGCATCTGTGGAGAGGGAAGCAGAGTTAGGGGCCTGAATTTTACCCTTGGCAGATGGGCACGATATGTAGGCCCACAGCTGGTTGAGAAACAGGCCGCCACCTGTGGTCAGCCCACAATCGCAATTTCTTGCTGGCTGGCAAACTAAGGCTTGCCCAGCCTGAAACGCGTCCTCCCAAAGGTCGCAAAGGGAGGGGTGGGCGGAGGCAGGGGCCTGTCGGCCACTGGGTCCAAGGGTGACCTGGTGGCCGGTTTAAAAATGGTACAGGCAGCACCTTGAAGGCTGCCAGGGAAGAACTTATCTTCTGCGTTGTGAACACTGAAGTTATGGCATCAAGTACAGCTGGAGACGCCAGGTGGGAGGGCAGGTCGGGTGGGCACTCGGCCCCCTGGTTTTCAAATGAGTGCTTTGCGGTCCTCCTGGAGGAGGTGGCTGCCAGGAGGGACACCCATGTCCCCAGAGATGGAAGGAGGAGGCCATCACACTTGCCAAAAAGAGCTTGGGAGGAGCTGGATGACAGGTCAGCAGCCACGACGTTGCGGGGCGGGCATGGGTGCAGTGCTGCAAAAGTTTTAATGACCTGCTGTGCTTGGCAAGAGTCAATACCATGTTGGCATGGATCAATGTGTTGAAAATTAAGGTCTGGCAGACCCCCATGGAGCTCAGGGGTGTTAGAGTCTGATTGTCAACTGTCAATGACGCCGGGGCTGGCCAAGGGGGTGAGCCCTGGTTGCTTACACTGAGTGCCTTGCAGCTCGAGGCCCACAACTCTGATGTGCCCTGCAAGGTGTTCCTCAGGTGGGGTTGGCCAGGCTGCAATAGCGCTGCAGTTAGAGAGTGGACCAATCATTGCTCCTCTGTCCTTTCAGGAGAAGAGGATCCATTACAACATTGAAAGGTCGCGGACAGGCGGAGGCTCCCCAAACCTCCTAATCCTATCCAGATTCGAGCAGGACACCTTGGAGCTGGAGAGGCGCCATGCACTTCAGTCAACTGGCCGCGGAGAGACTGAGGTGTCAGACGAAGGTAAGAGTGCAGTACACAGAGGTGAGAGTGTTGGATGGTGCAAACATTCTTGTGTAGACTCATCATTGATGGGAGCCTCAAAACTAGATTCCCCTTTGACCATTGAAAGACAATGGCACCAAGAGGCAGATCTCCATTGTCTCACCAGGGCACCTGGCATGCACAGTGACAGTGTGATGACTTAAACTAATCAACATGTTGTTGTTCTCCCTTAGATTCACCAGCACGCACTCCATTGCAGGACCCCGAAGAGCCACCCCTGATGCTAGAGGACCGCCAGGTTTCAGCTGCATCTGCGTCACACCCGTTCCCTGAATTACGCACCAGCGCAAACACCAGCACCTTGGTAGGTGTTAGATCATCGGCTAGAATGTTGGAGTACTGCAGTGAGGGCACTTCACACTCACTTGAGGTGCAGGCGGAGACAGAGAGTACCCAAGATGCCAGGGAGGACTGGAGGCAAGGACAATGCTCAGTCAAAGGCTGATGATGAGCCTCGGGAGTCGTCCATTAGGCGGCAGATGCAGGGTATCCAGCGGGAGATGTTGGAGGATCCAGCAGAGCTCCATGAGGGTCTGCATGCCATGGTCTCTGTTGTGGAGGAATCTGTGCTTGCTGTTTCTGCAGGCTCCTCTCAGGGCACTCTAGATGATGGCAGCAGCTCCTCTGCCCCTCTGCCAGTGACCGTGACATCTGATGAGGCTGCGGTGACTGGGGAGATGCCAACAATGGCACTAGCCACTCCCTCCCAAGTGGGGCCAGCACAGGCTCCACTGGCCAGAGAACGACCGCCAAGGTCATCAAGGCCAAAAAGACAGCAGAGTCAGCAGGCTGTCTCCAATGCCACTGCCAATGAGGGTGGGGGGGTTGGAGGGCATCAAGATGTAGCACTCGCAAACATACGTTTAAGGCACCCTGAACACAAGAGGGACTACTCATGGGTGATCTTCTGATGTGCAATGTTTTGTTTATGTTTTCTGGTCCTGAAAGTAAGTCAGAAAAGGTGATGTTAATTTTTTGGATTGTCAAAATGAGATCAATTTTGTTTTTGTCCTAATGATCTGAGTATGCTTCACCTTTGTGCTTTTTCAGTGCTGGGTACACCAGTATGTGATCTTGGATGTGAGTGGCTCTAAACTTTATTGCACAGGCACTGAGTGGACTTTGGGGTCAAATGAAAGGGTCATTTCAGACAACTGGGATGGAGGCAGTAGCCCTGCCATGAGGTGGGAGCAGATCTTTGGCAGCCTAGCTGAAGGAGTGTTGGATCAAAGCATCCCTGATGCCCTGAAGTATACAGAGGTCTCCCTCCATGCCCTCAGCGGTCTCCTCACCATGCTCTTCTTCTGACTCACCACTGGATTCATTGCCTGTGGCCTGTGGAGCTGCCTCAAAATTCTCTTCCTCCAGTGGGTCCCACCTTGCCAGTGCCAGATTGTGGAAAGCAAACCATGCAACCACTATCAGTGACACCCGCTTTAGGGGGTATTTTAGTGCTCCCGCTGAACGGTCCAGGCATCGGAAGTGCATCATCAGAAGACCTATGGTCCTCTCTATCACCACCCTTGTGGAGGCATGACCCCTTTATAACATTGCTCTGCCTCTGTTCTTGCGTGGCAGCGAGGCATCATAAGCCACCTTTTCAACAGATAGCTCTTGTCACCCAGCAGACATCCATCCAGCTGGGCTGGAGCACTGAAGAGCCTCAGTGCCTGGGAGTGTCTGAGGATGTAAGCGTCATGGGAGCTGCCTGGGTACCTTGCACAGACTTGTAGAATCAGCATCCTGTGGTCACACACTATCTGCACGTTCATGGAGTGGAAGCCCTTCCTATTGATGAAGACACCGGGCTCACCTGCTGGCGCCTTGATGGCCACATGTGTGCAATCGATTGCACCCTGGATGTGGGGGAACCCAGTAATCGCTGCAAACCTTCTGGCTCAATCAGCCTGGCTGGCCTCATCTGTATGGAAATGAATAAATGTCATGACCTGCCTGAACAGAGCTTCTGTCACCAGCTTGACGCGACTGTGGACAGCTGATTGGGAGACTCCATACAGATCCTCCACTGACCCCTGGAAAGAGCTCGAGGCATAGAAGTTGACGGCCACTATGACCTTCAGAGCTACTGGCATAGAGTGTCCACCCACACAGTCAGAGCTGATCTCAGGCCCAATCATCTGACAGATGAAGATCTGTCCTTTGGCATTGCACTTTGGACATATTGAGGTAGCTGCATTGCCGCCTGTAAACTCTGGCAGCAGGATAGTGGTGTTTTCTGCGGCTCTTTCCACCTTGGACTACCTCCTGGTCCTGCACCCCTTGTGCCTGCGCCTCTCCTCCCATAGGCCGCTCCCCTGGAAGCTGCATTGGGACACCTGGCCTCCTCTCCCTTCTGCCCCTCTCTTCCTCCTCAGAGGAGGTGCCTCCAGCAGAAAGTACAATCCCCATTACCGGGGCTATTGAAGGCTGTCTGATACCTGGAAGGGTTCACATGGTCAAAATCCTCCAGGGCCCTTGGTAACACCAATGAGTCCTGAAATGAAGCCTAGAAATGCTAAGAATGAAATTCAGAACAAAGATGAAGCTGTCAAGTTCAAATAAGCAGCCACAACAAACTATCTCCTAAACTCCTCACTACTCACAATGGCAATGCTGCTGAACCTTCTTATCCCGCCCTTGGATGAGGTTTTTGCAAAAAGTGGGCTGCCCGTCTGCCCGTTTTGCCCATGCGATGAGCACGAAATCACACAGGCAATGCAAAATCGGCTTCAATTGGGTTTTTAATGGCCTTAAGTGGCCTCTTAATTGATGGCGGGCCCGGCTGTGACTCCCGTGCATGCCCACCGACTTGAAGATTGCGGGATGATGTTAGAACGTTCGCCCGATGTCTTCTTGCACTATTTTACCCTTGATTGGGTCGGTGAGTATTTCCAGCACTTTCCGTTTTTATTTCAGATTTCTAGCATCCACAGTATTTTGCTTTTAGGCTAAGATAGTCATGGTTTGCGCTATGTAGAATGATAACTGTAGTAATTAGGATTGAATTAAGCGAGATAGCGAGAGAAAGAAGCTAAGAGGTTGGTAAATATTGATTAACAACTCATTATAATTACTTAAAAACAGTAAAAGGAAAACAAAAAAGTTAAATAATATTCAAAGACAGGCAAATAGCAATGATAGACAGGTACGTTAGGAAAACAACAAAATGAACTTGTATTAAAGTAAGGAACAGTAGAAATGAGTGGGTGGGTGGGATGGAGAGGAGGAAAGATTGTATCTATGTACCATCTAATAAAACATCCCAAGGTGCTTCGCAACAGTATTATCAAACAAAAGTTGACATCAAACCAGGGGAGGTGACCAAACGTTTTGTCAAAGAAGTAGGTAAAGGAATGTCTTAGGGGAGAAAAGAAGTAGAAAGGCAGCAAAGTTTAGGAAGGGAGTTCCGGAGCTTCAGGCCTTGGAAACTAAAGGCTTGGCTGCCAATGGTAGAACAGTTAAAATTGGGAATATGCACGAGATCAAAATTGCAGGAGCACAAGTATCTTGGAGGGTTGTAGGACTGGGACAGATTAAGAGTTGGGGAGGGAGATGGCCATGGATGGATTTGAAAGTAAGGATGAGAATTTTAAAATAGAACCGTTGCTTAACTGGGAACCAATATAGTCCAGCGAGCGCAGGGTGCTGAATGGAATAGAGTTAGGACGAGGGAAGCAGGGTTTTGGATGAGTTTACATTTATGGAGGGGGGAAAGATGGAAAGCCGGTCAGGTGCGTTAGTATCTAATAGGTTCTGTTGATGGATGTTAAATATCCAGTATTTTGGGGTAATAAGGTGTTGGGTATTGATTATTTAATTATACTCCAATGTTTATATAAAGTATCAGCCAGAACTGGGGGAGGGTGTTCAAGTGGAGAAGTAAACTCTGTGGTGAGCAATAAACAGCCTCTACCAAAACATCCTAGTCTCAGTGTCTTCTTCACAACCAGGCTTGGGAATTCTCTGACATTGGTAGCAAAGGATGGTTGTCTGCAAGTGAAGGTTAGGGACTAAGATTTACTTCCATGCAGAAGGTTACCATTGGAGTTATTTTTTTTGAGAGAAGACTGCAGTTGGAGACTCTTTGAAGAAAGATGACAGAAACCAGGTGTAAGATGGCAGGATATGATTTTTCACCACTGTTTTGTGAAACTGAACCTTATGATCAATGGAAAAATACAGTCAATGTATGGACACGAGGTACGTCGTTACTGAAAAGAAAGAGAGGGACGGCTCTGACTCCTGCCAGGAGCAAGATCAGCTGCACAATTCTGGGAACTAGACACTCAGGAACTGGACAATGAGGAAGAGTCATACGGACTCGAAACGTTAACTGTGTTCCTCTCCGCAGATGCTGTCAGACCTGCTGAGTTTTTCCAGCTATTTTTGTTTCAGATTTCCAGCATCTGCAGTATTTTGCTTTTATATTAAAGAAGGTTTGGACGTTCTCTTGAAACTCATGGATAAAATGTATATGAAAGATGACTTATTAAAAGGATATGAGGCTTGGCCGGACTTTGATAAATTTAGAAAAATGGATGGTTCTCTCTTAGAAGAGTACATCATGGAGCTTAACCGACTCTATATGAGATTGCAACAACTCCACTTGAAAATTCCTAAATCAGTATTTGCCTTTAAAATATTGGACTGTGCTAGGATAGGATATAAAATATGGATAGGCTCTTGGTTTTAACTGGAATTTGATTCAAAGAGAGAGAAATGCTTTTAGATAAAATGTCCAAAGCCTTAAAAAAATTCTGGGAAAGCATTCATTTCTGGCCACTTTTATAGTGCAAATGGGCTCTTTGGCAGTGACACCAAAAATGGAAGATACAATGCTAGCAGCATCTCGGGAGTGTTTGAATGTAGGGCCCAAACATCTGCATGAAAGAAGAATTACAAACAAAAGATACGAGGTGTCATGAAGCTATTAATGTATATAATATTTTGGAAAATATTTTTCTTTTAAAATAGAGTTTTGGTCTGAGTGTGTGTCTTAACTGGATTAAAGCCAGCTAGCCCTGGGTGCTTTGATGTGTACTAGTTTTGCTATGGAAAAGAGATAACGTGTATTTGCATTTTTTGAGGACAGCATTCAAGAAGTGGGGTAAAAACTTGACGACTGTCTAGCAGCTGCCAAGCCATATGTTTATATTACTAATAAAGCTGGTACTATGAAAGGGGTTTTATTGTTAGAGAGGTTTAGTTCAGAGATTGTTGATATAATGAGAATTAATATTCAATGGGGGTGATAGGTATAACTTCAGCAGTTTTTGGGTGTGCAGAGCAGAGGCAATGTGAGATCAAAAAGCAGCTGTAAGCCTCCAACTGGCTCCACAGCAACCAAAGTGAAAAGAGCCTCATTTTTAATTTGTAAGGTGAAAATGCTTTGCCTGGTGTTTGGTTAAGTCTATGGGTTGCTGTTGCCTTAATGGAAATTAGATTGGGAATTTGTTAAAAGTTATGATAGTAGTCATTTGTAGCCATGTATTTATATATATATATATATTTTTTAACCTGTGTAAATTAATAAAATATTTCATGTAGATTAATGTAAAATCTCGAGAATTGATGGTCTGATCCCTGAATTTAGAGTCGCATCTCAAACATAACACTTAAAAATTACAGGTTATGACAGTTGTTTAAGGTTTCCCTCTGTGAATTTTAAATAACTGAGCATTACCAACTTCATCGGTCATAAGAGAGGACAGAGGCCCTTTTGGGCACTATAACAGGTGACGGGAGTTGGGAAATTATGAAAGAAGGATGAACTCCAGGAATAACCAAGGGGTGGTCAACAGGTGCTTCAGATGCAACTCTAAATTTATCAAAGTCCGGCCAAGTCGCATAGGTTTTTAATAAGTTATCTTTCATATACATTTTATCCATGAGTTTCAAGAGAACGTCCAAACCTTCTTTAACATAAAAGCAAAATACTGCGGATGCTGGAAATCTGAAACAAAAACAAAAATAGCTGGAAATACTCAACAGGTCTGGCAGCGTCTGCGGAGAGGAATACAGTTTCCAGCTGAATTGCCCAAAAATAAAGAATAGGATTTTTGAGACAACACAAGATATGGAAGGTATGGAAAATGAGAAGGACGATATTGACCAATCAAAAGGGATCGTATTGGTCACCAGGTAATGAGTATCCTAATCACAGCTTCGTTCAATTGTGCAGTTCTAGATAGTGGGTGCATGTCATCGGTACTTGGAGTGGACTGGCTAAACTGATACATGGATTCTTTAAGCAAGGAAGACTGAAGTAAAGTCAAAGAATATGATAGTTATACTTGGTAACATATTGAAATCACAAAAAAGAATAGTAATTCAATGTAAAATAGAAGGGGTAAATCACTTTATCAGCACTGATGTTGTATTGAGTGAAATACCTTTACTGTTAAGCCTTCAATGGAAAAGGCCCAAATGAAGTTGAACATGGAGCATGATAAAGCGATTGACCCTGGGAGATCTGTAGATTTGAAATTTACACAGTCAGGACATTATTGGATTCCTTTAAGGTCTATCATCTCTAGACAGAATGATAAAGAAATATTAATGGCAGCTGGGAGAAGAAGCACATTCATAGGTTGAAGATTCTGTTAAAGGATGCAGAGATACTGAATGAGGAATACACTATACTTGTGGAGGATATTAGTGAAAAATGTGATATTTGTAAAAATTACAGGGGAACACCATCGCGACCAATAGTAAATCTTCCATTAACGAGAGACTTTAATGAAACCATAGCAGAGGACCTCAAAGTATGGGATAAAGAACAAAATATTTTTCTTCTACATTTTGTAGACCTAGTAGCTATATTTAGTCTGACAACGGTAATTTATAGTAAAGACAAAAAAGTAATTCTCCATAAGATAATGGAAGAATGGATAGGGATGGAGCTGGGAGCACCAGCTAAATTCTTAACAGACAATGGAGGAGAATTGGTCAATAATGAATTTAGGAGTATGTGTGAAAATTTGAATATTGTGGCAATGTATACAGCAGCAGAAAGTCCTTTTAGCAATGGGATATATGAGAGAAATCACGCTGTAATTGACGAATTGCTCCAAAAAATGTTAGCTGACCAACCGAATTGTAAATTGACAACTTCTCTAGCATGGGCAGAACATGCAAAAAACACGCTTCAAATGGTTGGAGGCTACAGCCCCAATCAATTAGTTTATGGCAGGAATCCGAAGGTGCCTTCAGTAATGTGGGACCATTCCCCTGCTTTGGAGGGGAGCACCATTAGTTCCGTGTTGAATGCTATGCATTTATTAAAGCGGAGATTTCGAAAAAAGTCAGGAGAGCTTTGAAGTATCGAATCAGGCTGTCAGGAATTAATTTTAAGCCTGGGGACATGGTGTATTATAAAAGAGAAGGGCAGAAAGAATGGAGAGGCACAGGATAAGTTATAGGCAAAACGATAATCTTGCAACATGGTAACCAAACTGTTACAGTACATTTCACATGGCTTATTGGCACTGATTACGCTTATGGAACATGAACAGATAATGGAAACTGAAGATGCAGCATGCACTTCGCACACGTATATGCCGGACCTGTACAAACAACAGATTGTGTCTGATAACGGGATAACAGAGTGGACCAAGTGATTGTGAAGATCAGGATAGAGCCATTTATCACAAAAATCAACTACCAAAAGTTGGAACTACGATGGCATATATACCAGAAGGGGCTAGTTAGTGGAAGGGAGCCACCATAGTAGGAAAGGCCACAGGGAAATACAAAAACTGGTTGAATGTACAAGACAAGGGGCAGGATATCAGATCTATGGGCTGGCAGAAGGAAGTAAAAATGTGGAAACCCAGGAAACGTAGTATAAGTTCAGACAATGGGCCTAATGGTGATCACAGTCCAAGGAAAAGATCAAGAACTTGTGAAATGAAGTCTCGTCACAGGAGGACAGGTCAAGTAATAGCAGTCCAGATAGGGACAGGAGATCTAGTAGGGGACATAGTTTAACAAGAGCAAGGACTAAAGAACAGGTGAGGAGGGACACAAGAAGTAGAAGGCCATAAGATAGAGAAGCTCTATTGGCTACTAAGAAGTTAGATGGTAAATCGGTAAAGGAAGCAAAACAAAAAGAATTTGACAGTTGGAGTGGATTCGGCATTTACACAGGCAAAAGACACCCAGCATCATCCCATAGATGCTTATGTACAGAGAAAGCACTTGCCGATGGTATGTATAAAGCTAAGGTTAGACTTGTAGCTTGGGGATTTGATGAGCAACTGGGTGACCAGGACATTAGAACAGACTCCCAAACAGCAGGAAAAGTAAATTTGAGGATTTTCCTAGCACTTTTCGCGACATACTCATGGGAATGTAAATACATTGACATCAAAGCAGCATTTTTGCAAGGGGAACAATTTCAAAGAGAAGTATTCTTAAAGCCTCCAAAAGAGCTGGAGATGTAGAGGGGAAAGTATGGAGACTGAACAAGTGTGTTTATGGGCTAAATGATGCATCTAGGGTATGGCATTTTTCAGTTAGGTCTGTCATTCTAAAAGCTGGTTCTCTGCAGCTAAAAACAGATCCAGCAATGTTTATTTGGAACTATGAAGGAAAACTAGCAGGCTATTTCTTAATGCACGTAGATGATTTCTTGTGGGGTGGGGGGTGGTTGGAATCTACGATATTTGTGATAAATAAAATGGTAAAGAAATTCAAAATTCAAAGTCGGGCTTCTGGAGCTTTTAAGTATATGGAATGGACATTAGGCAGACCAAGTTGGGAATAACCCTGACTCAACAGTCTTACATAGAAAGTGTTAATAGGGCAAGATCCTCAGAAAAGGAAGACTCTATAACCAAGGAAGAAGCAAATCGATTAAGAAGGTTAATTGGGCAATTAAACTGGTTATGCACAAAAACTAGACTGGATGTATGCTAAGATGAAAGCAAAATACTGCGGATGCTGGAAATCTGAAACAAAAACAGAAAATGCTAGAAAAGCTCAGCAGGTCTGACAACATCTGTGGAGAGAAAAAAAACAGTTAATGTTTCGCGTCCAAATGACTCTTCTTCAGTTCTGGAAGAAGAGTCATACAGACTCAAAATGTTAACTTTTTTTTTCTCTCCACAGGTGCTGTTAGACCTGCTGAGTTTTTCCAGCATTTTCTGTTTTTGTTTTGGATGCACGCTATGGTGTATTTGTATTGAGCACCATGCTGAAATATGCTACTTTTGGGGGAAGTGCTAAAAGCAAACAAGACATTGAAGAAGTTAAGTTTAGAAGAATGTACACTCAGATTTCCAGACCTGGGTGACCCAGAAGGGATGAAATTAGTCATTTTTAGTGATGCCTCACGTGCTAATCTTCCCGATGGTTATTTAAGTACAGCAGGATTCATTATAATTTTAGCGGGAAGAAACGATAAATGTTATCCATTAGCATGGGAATCAAAGAAAATAAAGAGTAGTTAAAAACACATAGCTGGAAGAAGCAACAGATATGGCTATGTATTTATTGAATATTTTAAAGGAACTCCTATTTAAGGGGCAACTGAGAAAAATGTGCCTATAGGATGCTATACAGATAACCGTTCGCTCTGGGACAATGTCCATTCAACAGAGTGGAACGGAGAAGAGGTTCAGGATTGATCTCACGAGTATAAAAAGAGATGTTGGAAAGGAAGGAAATTTCCAAAATAAAATGGGTTGATGAAAGTCACCAATTGTCGATTTGTTTCACAAAAAGAACTGCTTGTCCAAAGAAATTGTTGGATGTCCTCGAAGAGGATAGGGTATAGGGGGTAACATATTGGCATGGTTAGAAAATTGGGTGGCTAACAGGAAGCAGAGAATAGACATCCATGTATTTTTTATCAGGTTGGTGTGCCACAGGAGTCAGTGCTGGGACCTCAACTGTTTACAGTTTATATAAATGACTTGGATGAAGGGATGGATGGAATGGTTGCCAAATTTGCTGATGACACAAGTATGTAGGAAAGTAATTTGTGAAAAGGACATAAGGAGGCTACAAAAAGATATAGATAGATTAAGTGTGTGGGCAAAGATCTAGCAAATGGAGTATAATGTGGGAAAATGTGAAATTGTCCATTTTGGCGGGAATAATAAAAGAGAGGCATATTATGTAAATGGTGAGAGATTGCAGAGCTCTGAGATGCAGAGGGATATGGGTGTCTTAGTGCATGAATCGCAAAAGACTAGTATGCAGGTACAGCAAGTAATTAGGAAAGCTAATAGAATGTTATCATTTATTGCGAGGGGAATTGAATACAAAAGTGGGGCGGTTATGTTTCAGTTACACAGAACACTAGTGAAACCAAATTTGGAGTATTGTACACATTATTGGTCACCTTATTTAAAGAAGGATGTAAATGCGTTGGAAGCAGTTAAGAGGTTTACCAGACTAATACCTGGAATGGGTGGGTTGTCTAATGAAGGAAGGTTGGATAGGCTAGGCTTGTATCCGCTGGAGTTTAGAAGAGTAAGAGGCGACTTGATTGAAACACATAAGATCCTGAGGGGACTTGACAGGGTGGATGTAGAGAGGATGTTTCCTCTTGTGAGAGAATCTAGAACTAGGGGTCACTGTTTAAAAATAAGAGGTCACCTATTTAAGATGGAGATGAGGCAAATAATTTTCTCTCAGAGGGTCATGAGTCTTTGGAACTCTCTTCCTGAAAAGGTGGTGGAAGCAGAGTCTTTGAATATTTTTAAGGCAGAGGTAGATAGATTCTTGGTAAGCAAGTGCGTGATAGATTATTGGGGGTAGGCGGAATGCATATTTGAGGTTACTATCAGATCAGCAATGATCTTGTTGAATGGCGGAGCAGGCTTGGGAGGCCCAAATGGCCTACTCCTGCTCCTTGTTCGTATCAAGAGGGACGCCTTGTATTATAATGGAATATAGTTAGTTAATTATACTCCAATGTGTATATAAAGAAGTATCAACCAGAACTGGGGGAGGGTGTTTGAATGGAAAAATAAGCTCTGTGGTAAGCAATAAACAGTCTCTACCAAAGCCTCCTAGTCTCAGTGTCTTCTTCACAATCAGGCTTGGGAATTATCTAACAAGATGTGCATTGGTATAGTCAAGGTTAGAGATAACCAAGGCAAGAATGGCAGTTTTTGCAGTAGATGAGTTGAGGTAGGTGATGTTATGGAGGTGGAAGTAGGTGGTCTGAGTGATGGCATGGATATGTGGTCAGTAGCTTATCCCAGGGTCACATATGATACCAAGGTTGCGGCAGCATGGTTTAACCCCAGAAAGTTGCAAGGAAGAATGATGAAGCCAGTGGCTAGGGAACGGACTTTGAAGCGGGGATCATAGATGATGGCTTTGGTCTCCTCAATATTTAATTGGAGGATATTTCTATAATCCAGTATTGGATGTCAAGCCAGTAGTCTAAGAACAGATGGACATAAGAAATGGGAGCAGGCATAAGCCATTTGGTCCCTCAAGACAGTTTTGAATGCTGGAACAATCACTCCAAATTCCACTTTCCTGCCACTCCCATATGCATTAATTCCCTGAGAGACCAAAAATCTATCTTTCTCAGCCTTAAATTTACTCAACGATGGAGCATCCACAATCCTCTGGGGCACTAAATTCCAAAGATTCACAACCCTCTGCGTGAAGAACTTTCTCCTCATCTCAGTCCTGATCAACCCCTTATCCTGAGGCTGTGCTCCTATGTTCTAGATTCCCTCGCCAGGGGAAACAACATTTCAGTGTCAACCCTATCAAGCCCTTTCAGAATCGTATATGTTTCAATAAGATCACCTCATTCTTCTAAGCTCCAGAGCGTATAGGCCCATTTTACTCGGCCTCTAAGACAACCCTCTCATTCCAGATGCCAAACTAATGAACCTTCATTTTACCACCTCCAATGCAAGCATATCCTCAGATATAGAGAACATAACTGTGCAAAGGACTCCAGATGTAGTCTCACCAAAGCGCTATACAATTAGAACAGAACTTCCTTATTTGTGTACTCCAATTCCCTTGCAATAAAGATTAACATGTCATTTGCATTCCTAATTGTTTGCTGAACTTGCATGTTAACTTTCTGTGTTCCTTGTACAAGTACACCCAAGTCCCTCTGAACATCAGCAATTAAAAGTTTCAAGCCTTTCAAAAAGTATTCTGCTTTTCTATTTGTACTAATGACTTGAATCACCTTACACGTCCGCACATTATATTCCATCTATAATTGTGTTGCTACTTCCTTAGCTTGTCTACATCTCTTTGTAGCCTCTTTGAAAATTTATTCAAGGCAGAGTTGGACAGATTTTTGATAGGCAAGGGAGTCAAGGGTTATGGAGGGCAGACAAGAAAATGGAATTGAGACCACAATCAGATCAGACATGATCTTATTGATTGGCGGAGCAGGCTCGAAGGGCCAAATGGCTTGCTCCTAGGTCCTATGTTCCCACGTCCTCAAACCTTACATTCTCACTTAATTTTGTATCATCAGCAAACTTGAACAGAATTTGTATGTGCTTTTGCATTGGAACTTGCAGTTACTAGAGAGCCAAACAAAACTGCGCCATATACAGGGGAATCTGGGATCTGTCTGAACAGGGTAAGCAATAGTGTGACTGCTTCACCAGTTTGAAGAGCCAAGAGTCTAAACAGGAATGTCAAATCTTGCACAGAAAGTGAAATAAAGGGAGAGGAAAAAAGAATGGAATTAGAAAGGAGATAAAATAATTACAGAATCACAGAATTGTTACAGCACAGAAGGAGGCCATTCAGCCTGTTGTGTCTGAGCCAGCTCTCCATTGGGGCAATTTACCTAGTACCACTTGCCCACCTTCTCCCTGTTGCTTTGCACATTCTTCCTTTTCAGATAACAATCCAATTCCCTCTTCAATGTCTCAATTGAACCTGCCTCCACCACGTTCTCAGGCAGTGCGTTCTAGATTCTAACCACTCACTGCGTGAAAAAGCTTTTCCTCATGTCGCCATTGCTTCTTTTGCCAATTACCTTAAATCTGTGTCCTCTTGATCTCGATCCTTCCACCAATGGGAACAGCTTCTATCTACTCTGTCCAGACACCTCATGGTTTTGAAAAATACAAAAAAAAATTTTAAAGATAGTTTGGATTTTTAAATTTCTAACAATAATTAATATCTAACGGAACAAAACTCCAAACTTGTGAAAGTAAATTTTCAGTGCTAGATAGGTTGTTTGGCAGTTTGACTTATTAGGTTAGTTAAAATTGACTTACACTTGAATGTACAAGCCCCAGCTTTTTCCTCATGTGTTTTGTGTGTATCCAGTGGTTAAGTGCCTCAATGTTCCACCTTTCATTTGTTTGAATGCAAGTACTTTTGGTGGGGGAGGGAAATCGGCCAGTCAGAGTGGGTGGGCTGGGGTGGGGTGGGCAAATTATTTTTCAATCCCTGATTTAAGTTTGGTTCTGTTCTTAAATAATTCATTTGGAAATACTATTTTTCCAAATTTACTTGGATCTGTTAGGGCCCAATTTCCCCCCCCTAATTTGATGTTTAATAAAGAACTGAGGAAACTGTAAATTTTTGCTGATTTTAAAAAAAGTGATTTAAACAATTTGAAATACTGAAAAATGTTGATTTGTAGATATAGTACAGTAAAGGTCACAGTTAATGCAGCCAGAGATGTGAGGCTGAATTCAAAACTATCCTAGTTTTTAAAAAAAGAGACATTTTATATTCCACAATTTTCCTATTCACAGTAAGATCCAATAGTTCTTGGAAAGCTAAAAGAAAGACCATGATCATTCAGTAGAACAAATGGCAATATTTAGTTTAACAAATAATTACATCACATTACACCTGTTTCTCTGCAATGCCCCTTGGATGTTAATGGATGGATGCACATGTTTGCAGCCTCTACCCACAGTGCTGCTCAGGAGTTGGGGTGGGGTTGGTTCCGGCCAGCCGGTGGGTGGAGGTGGTTGGGGATTCAGGGGGGTGGTGGTGGTCGGGCACTCGGGAAGGGACACTCGGGGCGGGGAGGTCAGACATTGGGAAGGAGGTGGTTTGTCGGCCAATCGGGGGGTTGAGTTGTGTTGGTCAGTTGGGGGATGGTGGTAGTCGGGGACTTGCGGGAGGGGGCGTGGTCGGGCACCCGGCAGAGGGGGCAGTGGTCAGCCAGTCAGGGGACGGAGGGGGTGTCGGCCAGTCAGGGGACGGAGGGGGTGTCGGCCAGTCGGGGTATGGGAGGGGGCAATGTCAGAAGCATCCAAAGTTTGTGATTTAAATCGCCATTTTTGAATGGTTCCCAGTGCATTTACCTGGGAACTTCCGGCAGCAGGGATTGTGGTTCCCAGCACATCTTTGGAGTTACCCCAGATACAACGCCCTGCAGCTCTGAAGTTCCAGCCCATTGATTAATTTAAATATGGAAAATTGGACAACTCTATCAAACAAGTTTGATCCTCCCTACCCATTTCTACTGTCTGTGCTAGTGATCATTTACATCCAGGCGTAATAAGAGGAAAATCCAAACAAAGAAGATTATAATTAGTTGCAGTAAGAGTTATGTATCAAACTTTACTCAGTATGAATGCTGCAAAGTTTTACTGGTCATCTCCTAGGCTTGAAGGTGCAGCTCATAAACATTCAAATGAACACATGGAGTGTAGGTTTTCATGTTCTCATCTGAACATTTTGCATTGCCTAATGGTGTTTAGGTAAGAAAATCTGCTGGAAAGGATTGCATTCCCTTAAGAAAATCTGATGGATTTTTCTCTCAACACTCCGTTTAGGCAATCCTTAATGTCCTGCTAAAGATGAAAATCTAACCTATTATGTATGACCTGTTCAACTATGCGGTTAATTTTGAATCTGGCTAATAGTTGTTTAGGTCCAACTCCCAGCAACTAGTTGAGAGGAATTTAGATATGCTAAGTTATTCAAATGATTGACTTCAGCTACATTGGCTCAACTGACACGTTCAATGAAAGGTTAGATCGGTTTAGCTTGGGTTAATTGGAAAGACTAGAAGAAGAAAAGAACATTATGTAGACTAAGATTAACTACAAATTATAACTGAGCATTGGTTTGTAACATTTGCTGTTTTTGATTTGACAAACTGGTTTGTATCATTTTACCATATTTCAATAAATTCTCTTGTTAAAGTCTGCAGCATGGTCTGATATGATGCTTTATTACTTTTCAAAAATGTGAGGGAGGTCCTGTGAAAGCATAGGGTAAATTCAGCAATTCATTGTATTCTTGGGGCCAGCATGACACAAATCTAAAATACAGAAGGCACAATATCTAGGAAAAGTAGGAACAGAGTCAAAATGCCTTTTCTGGCCATATGTCCATCAGGCACCATCCAGTTCTCTCTTCTCTCTGTGTCACTTATGTTCTTTCAGCCATCTTCCCCTTCCCTGTTACCTCTCTTCCTGGCCATAGAAAACAGTAAGAGCTTCTACAAGTTTATAAAAAGGAAGAGAGTAGCTGAAGTGAGCAGTGGTCCCTTAGAGGGTAAGATTGAGAAATTAATAATAGGAAGGAGGAAATTGGCAGAGATTTTGAACAGGTATTTTTTATCTGTCTTCATGGTAGAAGACACAAAAAGCATCCCAATAATAATAGAATAAAATCAAGATGCAAAAGGGAGGGATGAACTTAAAACAATCACCATTACTAGAGAAAAATAGCTGACAAGTCCCCTGGACCTGAGGCCTGCACCCTAGGAGTGGCTGCAGAGATAGTGGATGCATTGGTTTAATCTTCCAAAATTCCCTAGATTCTGGAAAGGTCCCAGTAGTTTGGGAAATCGCAAATGTAACACCTCCGTTCAAGAAAGGAGGAGACAAAAACAGGAAACTATAGGCCAGTTAGCCTAACGTCTGTTATTGGCAAAATGCTGGAATAAATTATTAAAGTAGTATCAGGACATTTAGAAAATCATAATACAATTCACTAGAGTAAACATGGTTTTATGAAAGGGACAAATTTATTATAGCTCTTTGAGAATCATTAGTTGTATTGTATTTGGATTTCCAAAAGGATTTCAATAAGGTGCCACTAAAAGGTTACTACACAAGATAAGAGCTCAGGCCAGGATTTTATGGTTCCACCGCAGTGTGCCTCCCCCTGGCGGACGCAGCAAGCCACTTAAATCTCCATTCAGCTCGATGGGACCGTAATATCCCGCCAGGCGGGAGGGGCCATAAATTCTTGACCATGGTGTTAGGGGTGAAGTGTGAACATGGATTAGAGGATTGGTTAACTAACAGGAAACACATGGGATAAATGGGTCAATTCAGGTTGGCAAACTGTAACTAGTGAAGTGCTGCAGGGATCAGTGCTGCAGCCTCAAATATTTACAATCTATGTTAATGTCTTGGATGAAGGGGCCAACTGTTTTGTAGCCAAATTTTCTGATGAAACAAGAATGAGTAGGAAAACAAGTTGCGAGGAGGGTATAAAGATCAGCAAAGGAAAGTAGATAGGTTAAGTGAGTCAGCAAACGTTTGGCAGATGGAGTGTAATATGGGAAAATGTGAGGTTGTGCACTTTGGCAGGAAGATTAGGAAAACAGAAAATTATCTAAATGAAGAGAGATTGTAGAATGCTGCAGTACAGAGGGACCTGTGTATCCTTGTACATGAAAGTTAGCATGCAGGTACAACAAGTAATTAGAAAGACAAATAGAATGTTCATCTCAATGATAGCATTCTCACCTTTCAGTCAGAAGGCTTTGGGTTCAAATCCCACTCCAGAATCTTGGGGTGACACCCAATGTAGCCCTAGGGAGTTCAACAGTGTTGGAGGAGATGAGACCTCAAACTGAGGCCCTGACTGTTCTCTCAGTTGTATGTAAGAGATCCCATGACATGGCCGTGATCGTATAGTGGTTGGTACTCCACGTTGATAGAGAGATTGGACCATTTTCCCGACGATGTATGATATGATTTCAGAGCAGTCGACGGAGAAAATCAGCAGAATGAAGAAGTTAATTACAAGGGGGATGGAGTATGAAAGTAGGGAAGTCTTGCTACAACTGTACAGGCATTGGTCAGGCTGCAGTTGGAATACTGCGTACTGTTTGGCTTTCCTTATTTAAGGAGGGATATAAATGCAATGGAGGCAGTTCTGAGAAGGTTCACAAGGATGATTCCTGGGCTGAAGGGGTTATCATATGAAGAAAGATTGAGTAGGTCAGGTCTGTACTCGTGGAGTTAGAAGAATGAGGTGTGATCTTATTGAAACATATGACTCTGAGGGAACCTAGCAGGGTAGATGCTGAGAGAATGTTTCCCCTCATAGGGGAATCTGGAAATAAGGGGCACAGTTCCAAAATAAGATGTTTCCCATTTACGCCAGAGATGAAGAGGAATTTCTTCTCTCGGAGTAATTAATATTTGGAATTTTCTTCCTCAGAGAACAATGTGGGCTAAGTCATTGAAAGTATTCAGGGCTGAGGTAGACAGATTTTCGACTGACAAGGGAGCTAAGGGTTATGGAGGCGGGTTGGGCATGCAGGAAAGTAGAGTTGATGATCAGCCATGATCTTATTGAATGGTTGAGAAGGTTTGAGGAGCCAAATGGTCTAATCCTGCTCTTATTTCTTATGTTCCTTCCTTTGGGTTGCATTTTTACCCCTTCCCAACTCTCTTTCCCTATCTCCCTACTGCTTAGTGCCTACTCACTATCCACTACCCTATAAGGTGCCTGGGGACATTTTTCAATGTAATAAATACTATAAAAACGCAAGTTCTTATTGTAATAATTGTTTCTGACACAAGATTTTTTTAAAAAGGCATATGATGAGTAGTTTAATCAAACAAACAGTGAAATGGAACATGAGCTGAATTTTTCAACATGAATGCTAAATACCACATTGCAGCAGGATCAGCACTTGAATACCACAGAGGGTTTTCAGGTGTCATTTCCATTCCCGCCTGGATTAAACTTCTCTCTAGGAGTTCAATGTTAGTACAGGAGAATTGCTACAAGGTGCTTTGCAATTCCCCTAGCCATTATTTTATTTGTTCTATTTTATCTAGCAACACACATTACTAGATAGAGAAGCTAGACTGAATATTCAGAGGCCAATTCATTTCTATTTCTATAAATCTTTGCCTTGGGCATTAGAAGTATGTGTGAATGTTAGATGAATCAGTTTCAAACAGTACATTTCCTGACACCAACAGATATCAAGGAAACGGGATAGCTCAATGGGCTAGACTGTGGCCCAGATTTTTCCCAATGATGAAGAGCCTCTCTGTCATGCATGTTTACAGAGGTAGCTGGCCATTTAAATCAGAAGCTTCCTCCACTCTAGTTGAATTTTGGTAGCCCAGGGGTGTGGATCATGAAGCGTGCAAAGTAAACTTGGTAAGAGCAGATCTAAACTTGGTGAGGTAGGGTACTCCTGTAGAATTTGCCTCAAAAATGTATTTGCAGAAGCAGAAGAGGCACAAAACAAATTCCAGCTGTCTTCCCTTAACCCAAGGGAATAGGAGAGTGGGGCTCCTGGTGTCACAGGGCAATTACTTTTGCCCCTATTGACTTGTGCACCCAGTTGCCAGGAAGAGCTTTGTGCTAGGGAAGGGTGCATAGTGCTCCTTGTGAAGGAACATAGAAGATGGGCACGGAAGCCAGTCACTGTGAGCAGCTGGGGGCCAGAGGGAGGGCATAAGGTCAGGAGGAAGAGGCTGCTGCATGTGCACCAGGAGGGAGGAGGAGGAGATGCTATGGGAAGGGTGTATGGACCTAGGGCATCCTACCTCAGTATGACAGAGAATCAGTGCTGAAGGTGACTGAGGTTAAGCCATGAGGTGATGACAAAAATATGCTGAATGATTCAGCAGCAACTTGAGCCACAATCCATTGACCCCCCCATGCCCTGCCAATGGCTGTGAAGGCAACGGTCACTCTCAACTTTTGTGCCTTAAGTTCTCTCCAGGGATCATCAGGAGGCCTGTTCAGTATATACCAGTCAGCAGCTGCATTAAGGTTGTAACCAATGTCCTGTTTGTTTGAATGGGGGAGCACATTGATGTCCCTATAGATTTGATGTCTCAGACACAGAGAGCCATTGCCTTTGCCAAATTAGCAGGCTTCCCTCAGGTGCAGGGTGTTATTGATTGCACCCATGTTGCCACAAAGGCCCCAACTCAGCAGGCGGACACCTTTGTCAACCGGGCGTCCTTCCACTCAACATACAGGCAGTTTGCGACCACCACAAGGTCTTCCTTCATGTGAGTGCAAGGTTCCCTGTCAGCTGCCGTGGCCTCTTCATACTAAGGAGTTCCCAACTCCCTCAGTTGTTTCAGCCACAAACGTGGATCTGTTGTTGGCTTCTAGGGGACAAGGGCTACCTGTTAAGAACTTGGACAATGACCACCTTCAGGAATACACTAGCTGAAGCAGAACGCACCTACAAAAGCAGCCATGTCATCACCAGGAGTACCATCAAGCAGGCAACTGGCATTTTAAAAACGTGCTTCAGGTGCCTCGACCACTCAGGTAGAGCACTGCAGAATGCCCCAGCAAGGGTATCAAGAATAATGGTGGTGTGCTGCATGCTGCACAGCATTGTGGAGCAGAGGGGCCTACAATTCGATGATGACGATGCCACTCTGAGGAGGAGGAAGATGAAGAGCAGGATGAAGGCCTTTTCCATTCGGAAGATTCTGAAATGAATGAGGATGAGGAGGTCGCCAATGGCAGAGCAGCTGGGAGGCATGGCCACATAGACAGGCTGGCTCTGTGCAGGAGGGGATTATCACCACACTGGTCCTTCTGCAAAGTAGATTCTCATAAGGTCCTCCCATATCCCAATTGCCATCATCCAGTCCCAAGTGACATACTTAAAGTACTCTGTACATTGACTTCAAAATTACTCAAGGGACTGCCCATCCCCCACAAGGAGAGAATAAACATCCATGAGTTTGACTCATAGAAACATAGAAACTTGGAAAATAGGAGCAGGAGTAGGTCATTCAGCCCTTCGAGCCTGGCTCCACCATTCAAGATGATCATGGCTGATCCTCTATCTCCTTTCTCTATTCTGCTGGTTAGCATCTTGCATAAGGAGCCCATAGGCGTGCAACAACGGCTCTCTGAAAGATCTTGGACACCATCCATTCCGGCCAGTGGTACAATTCCTGATGTGGGCACCACATGCAACACTCTTGGCTTCCATATACCTCTGCTTCCCGTACAAAGCATACCTTGTGGCACCTGGAATGCAAATCCAGCCAAAGTAGTGGGCACAGCTGAAGACCAATATTAGCTGCACAATACGTGGCCTCTCAAGCTGAAATGCCTGCACCTAGACCAGCGTGTAACACTGCAGTTCAGGTGAATGCCTTACATCCAGCACTCATGCATGAGATGCATCTGCTTTCCAGCAGCTCCCCATGGAGTCTGATCAGTGAAACTCCATTAAAGTCAAGCTTGGATGGACAATGAAAGAAACAAGGAGCATCTCAGTGCTTGAACTTCTGAACTCTAGAATCTTATGTGATACAGCAGAGAAGGAAGAAACCGTATAAAGCATCACAAATCAGCTAACAACACTGATCCTCTTGAAGGCACTTTGAGATGGACCTCAGCATGCCGCCCTTTTCATTCATTTTGAGCTCTCCAGTGCACAAACACACACTGAGTCATGTACAAGTGTAAGTAAATAGATTAAAGAAGTGCTCAAATGTGCTATGTATAATGCGAAAAGTGTAACCACAGTGAGCCCATTAGTGCTCTAGGTGAGACAGTGTCCTTCACTCTCACACACTCCCAAGAAGTGCTCCCCGTGTTGCCTCGGAGGAGGTGGAGGCAGCCTGCTCATTTCTTTGTCTAAACATCAATGAGGAAAGTGGTGGCCTGCCTCGTCCCTATTGGGGACCTTCTTCAGACTGCGGCCTCTGCGTCTCTGCATGGGCAGCCATGGTCACTAGCACATGTGTAGCAGGTGAGGGCTCTAATGGAGGGGTAGGGGAGATGGAGGAAGTTTAGGTTGCTAAGGAGCTCTTGGTACCTTCACCCTCCTCACCCAAAAGGAAAAAAACAGTTCAGACCAGTGTTCTTGTTTCCCAGATTTTGCTGGTTTTTTTTGTTCTGGGGTGCCCTGCATTGCCCTAAAATGGCCTGCAGGTGGGGTTGTTGGAGCTGGCTGCTGGGGTGCAGCAGTCATCCATTCCAGAAACTGCTGGGCCAACAGTGCGACCGTCCTGTTAAGGGTACACAGCTCCTCATGTAGTCCGTGGATGTCAGCGCTCATACTCTGCTCTTGCATCCACTCCGAGTGTTGCTGCATATGTTTTTCCACGAGAGGGGCCAATATCTCATGATCAGCGCTCATGCAGTTGAGGCCATGGAATAATCTGGAACTCATAACAGCAATAGACTCCTCCATTCGCAGTGCAAGAGATTCCACTTCCCCAGGAACTCCACCAGTGTCCACACATCTGCTGCTGATTATCTAAATACCGTGATCCAAAAGGTGACTCCTGAGATTCCACATTCCTGCCCACTGCAGCATCATCGTGACTTTCCTCCCTCCTCTGAGGGAGACTGTGCACAAATGTCTCTGACTCTGACATCTTCTCCTGCACTCTGGTGTGGTGACTTTCACCCTATGCTGCTGACTCTACACACGCACTACATCCCTCCGAAGGACTTGTATCTGAGCTGGCGGAGTGTGGGCTAGTCAGCTATAACGCTGCCTCCTCGGACATGTCTCCCTCCTTTTGATCCCAGGGAGGGGTTTGGGGGGGTGGTGTGGGTGAGGGAGCAGAGCTGGGATTGTATGAGACACAAAAGGAGTTTAGCCATTCTTATTGTGAAAACACACTGCTATACCCGCCATTGCCATGACCATGCTTGCACTGCCCATATGATGCAACCCCCGTCGTTGTACTCTCTTTCATGCCAACATCCCATTGTGCTCAGTGAAGTGACAGCACGACCTCCATTATTACCACCGTGTTCCAAGGTGATTTCAACACCATCTTCGGCACCTGCTAATGGTGATTCACCATCACCAACAGATGGCTGCTTAGGCATCCTGGCAATCTCCATTGCCATCTGATCCATGGAACTGATCGATCTCAGCCAGGCTGACCCACCCCTAGTCCAGGCCATCTCTGTGGTGTTCTTTGCCCTTTGGCTCCACAATGGCAATATGATTTCATGTTAGCCTGATATATATAGTGCACAGAGGAATATTGCACTTCACTGTGTCTGTACATAGCTGTGTTCATTCATATGTGTTCTGTGCACATGTAGCAGCATACACATACAAGCCTCATTGCTGAAGCAGGGGTATGTGTCAGTCTTGCACCTTATCTGCAGCGTGCAGATATGACCCTTCCCTTGGAGCTCAGTGTGACTGAGCCGAGCTCCTCACCTTGCCAGAAAGCAGCAGATCGTTGAATCGTTTTCTGAACTGAATCCATGAGTGGTGATAGTCTCCTGCTGTGCTCAACACAGCTGCAATTTGAATCCAGGCCTTCGTGGTAGCTGCCAGCGGCCAGCAGGGTAGAGGACTGGCCTCCTCTCCCGGACCTTTTCAACCAAAACTTGAAGGTCCTGATCAGAAAGTGTGGGGCAGCTGGACCCATCCCTTTGCCTCCCCGTCGTCTCCTCTGTATGACACCCCATGAATAAAAATGTATGGTGACAAGGATGGTGAGCCATTCAGGTTACAATGCTCTCATTCACTTATGTGTTCTTACATGCATCAACCATTTTCACCATAACATCAATGATCACTGGTCAGGTGTAGTGGAGAAAATGGCTCCACACAAATGCTTGATGCCATCTATGTTGTGGCTGTAACTGTAACTGTTGCAATGCATACATTAATTTCTTAAATATTAGCCATTGTCCATCCACCTTTTAATGGTCATGCCTTTTAATGAAGTTCCCCAATCTATTCTAGCCAACTCACGCCTCATAGCTTCATACTTTCCTTTGTTAAGATTTAGGACCCTAGTTTCAGATCAGATTACTTCATTTTCCATCTTAATGAAGAATCCTATCATGTATGGTCACTGTTCCCTAAAGGACCCCACACAAGGTTATTAATTAAACCCTTCCCATTGCACAACACCAAATCTAGGATAACTTGTTCCCTAGTCGGTTCCTGGACATACTGGTCTAAAAAACTATCTCGTACACACTCCAGGAATTCATCCACCACAGTATTATTGCTAATTTGGTTTGCCCAGTCTATATATAGATTAAAGTCACCCATGATTACTGTTGCACCCTTGTTACATGCATCTCTAATTTCCTGTTTAATGTTGCCCCTACCTTATCACTACTATTTAGAGGCCTATAGACAACTCCCACTAATGTTTTCCACCCAGTCTGATTCTACATCTAGATTTTCTGAGCCAATATCCTCTCTATGTACTGATTTCAATCTTAATTAATAATGCCATGACACATTCTTTTCCTTTTTGCCTGTCCATCCTAAATATTGAGTATCCTTGGATATTCAGTTCCCAGCCTTGGTCAACCTGGAGTCATGTCTCCGTAATCACAATCATGTCGTACCCGTTTATATCTATTTGCGCTGTTAATTCATATGCCTTATTGCAAATGCTCCATGCATTCAGATACAGTGCCTTTAGACTTGTTTTTTTAACATTTTTACATTTTTTTTGTACTATGACCCTATTTGCTGCTAGTCCTTGTTTCCTCTGCCTTCCTCTTTTGCTTTCTACTTTTCTGTCTTTCATTCCTGTCTTTGTTTCCCCTCTCTTGTATCTCCCTGCTCAGACTCCCATCACCCTGCCAATTTAGTTTAAACCCTCTCCCACAGTATTAGCGAATACCCCTGTGAGGATAATGGTTCCTGTCCTGCCGGGGTGCAACTCGTCCAGTTTGAACATGTCTCATCTTCCCCAGAATCGATCCCAATGCCTTAGGAATCTAAATTCTTCCCTCCTACACCATCTCTCCAGCCATGCATTCATCTGGTCTATTCTCCTATTCCTGATCTTGCTAGCATGTGGCACTGGGAGTAATCCTGAGATTACTACCTTTGAGGTCATCTTTTTAATTTATTTCCTAGCTCCCTTTATTCTGCTTTCAGGATTCATCCCTCTTTTAACCAATGTAATTGGTACCGATATGGACCATGACCTCTGCCTATTCACCCTTCCCCTTCAGAATGTCCTGCAGCTGCTCAGTGACATCCTTGACCCTGACACCAGGAAGGCAACATATCATCCTGGTGTCATGCCTGCGGCCGTAGAAATGTCTATATGTTCCCCTAACGATAGAATCCCCTATCATTATTGCTGACTCTCTCTTCCCAACCCGTTGTCCCCCACCACCTCCTCAGTGCAGCTGCGCCACTTGTGGTGTCACAGAGTTGGCTCTTGCTGCATTCCCCTGAGAAACCATCTCCCCCAGCAGTAACCAAAATGGAAAATCTGTTGGAGAGGTAGATGGACCCAGGGGACTCCTGCACAACCTGTTTGGCGGTCACCCATACCCTTTCTGCTTGTGAACTCTTTACCTGTGGTGTGACCACCTCACTGTACATGCTATCCATGAAGATTTCATCCTTGCCGATGCCCCACAGTGAATCCAGGTGCAGCTCCAGCTCCAACACACGGATTTTGCGTAGCTGCAGCTGTACACACTTCCTGCAAACACGGTCACCCTGGACACTAGAAGTGTCCCTGACTTCCCACATTGCACAGGATAAGCATTCCACTTGGCCAAGCTGCTCTGCAATGATTTACCCTTAAATTACTTTCTTTACTTTTACTTACTCTAGTTTAGAGAATATTAAGGACAGAAGAAATACTTACCAGGTCCTACTTACCAAGGCCGCCACTCTTCTTATTGATAAAAGGTAGAAAATGAAAGGATCACCTCCTTTCCTCTTCAGCAAACTCCCTCTTTCACCAAACTCCAACTGAAGCACTCTAATGCAGCCCAAAGCAGCAGTCCGCTGCAGACAAAAGCAACACTGTCGATGGCTTGCTTTTATGCTGTCTGAATCTAGCTTCTGAAAACCTTTTTAAGCGAGTTAACTAATTTACTAGCTGCAGCTGCAAGCAGCACCTGTATAGCCCCTGTTTTAAAGCTGGACTAAATTTCACCTACTCCCAACCCAAAGAACAACTTTTAGTTAGTTGCTAAAGAAAGATTAGACTTTAGATAGAAATTAACCTTTAACAGTCCCTCTCTCACCAAACTCCAACTGAAGCACTCTAATGCAGCACTCCAAACATGATAAATTCATTTCAAGCTTTATTTAAATCACAGATACATTGAATCTTGACCGAAGATTATTAAAACAGCTTGGTAAAGGTAATATTCAATTGAACAATTTCATCAAGTCTTTAAATGGGCATGACATCAGGAGAGAAATGCATGTTCAAGCTGATAAGTTGGCATCCATCCATCTTGGGAGACAATGGAGTGTGCCCAGGGTGTATGTCACTTCTGTTTTGAACATCGTTTGATGTGGTGGTCAAGGCCAATTTGAGAGTGGCAATCCCTTCTGCAGCTGGCACGGATGAATAGCATTGGCCCAAGGTCGACTGATTTTTTTTTCCTTCCAACTGGTTCTTTTTTCTGCCATCTGGTCATTTCTTTTGTTCTTTGCTTTTTCCATGCCCTTCCTGACTGCTTGTCTCCTGGCATTCCGGTCAGCAGCAAGGACTTCCCATGTATTGACTGATCCCAGTCAACTTGAAGTCTCGGAGATATGGGTGATATATTGGTCTCGTGCCAATAGCAAGTTCAAAATAGAGCATGTCTTTGGGGATGCAGTCATCATGCATTCAGCTCACAGGACCCAGGAGTCGGCACTGACCCAAGATAGCAAACATGCTGGGGAACCCTGCACATTGGTGTACTTCCATATTTGGCACTCTGTCTTGCCAGGAGATACTCAATTTTCATCTGAGGCGGCGGAGGGGGAAGCTGTTCAGCACCTTTCTTGGCTTGATAAGTTGTCCATGCCTCACTACTGTAAAGGAGAATGCTGAGAACATAAGCCTAGTATACATGGAGTTTTTTATTTTCGGTTGGTTTGCTGTTGGTCCACACTCAACTTCTCAGCTTTGACATGACAGTTACAGCCTTGCCAATCCTGATGCTGATATCAGCATCAATGGTCAGGTTGCTGATAATTGTTGATCCAAGATATGCAAAGTTGTCAATGACCTTTACAGTGTTGATGAAAGGTGGAATCTCCATGTTCTGGCCAATAATTTTGGTCTTCCTGACGCTGACTGTCAGTCTAAGTTCCTTGCAGGCCTTGGAAAACTGATCTACAAGGTGTTGCAAGTGAACTTCAGTATGGGATGCCAGCACAGCGTACCCAGAAATCAGCAACTCATGAACTAGGACATTATGCACTTTGGTCCTGGCGCATAGTCTTGCCAAATTGAACAGCTTGTTCTCAGCCCTGACATGCAGATACACAACATCGTTTGTGTCGGTGAAAGTATACAATAGCAACATGGAGAAAAATACACCAAAGAGAGTTGGTGCAGCCTTGCTTTACCCCGCCAGTGGTCTTGAAAGTCTCCGATGATGGTCCATTGTAACTGATGAAACTGCATGTTCTTGTGGAAAGAAGAAATGATACCTAGGAGTCCAGGCGGACACCCTATTTTCTGCAGCAGTTTAAAGCTGATAAGGACTATCAGAAAACAGATGAAAACTACAGCATATGCTTGCACATGAAAGCATCATTAATCATTTATATTGGACTTTACTCATAAATCCTAGTGTCCAAGAATTATAAATACAATATTAGAACGGAGCCTTACTTAAAATTGGAAATGATGTTTGCTATTACTGGACCAGTGTGTAACCCATTTGTTTGGCATTCCTTGGTCTACCATGTTATCACAGGCATTAACCCATTTAAAACCAATGGGTTAAAACCCACAATTACATAGACGCAAGTAAAAGAGTATGGTAGTGTAGTGGTTATGGATTTGACTACCTAGCTTGTGAATTCAAAATCTCACCATGCCAGTTATGAAATTGAATCCAAAAAATCTGATCAATTATAAGCTGGCACCAGAAAAAAAAACAATGAAAACTGACATAAAAACACAACTGATTCAGTAGCATGGTTTAGGACCTTCCATCCTAGCCAATTTTGGTCCAAATGTGATATCAGTCCACATTACATGAAGCGACCTAGCAAGCCACTCAATACACACACTAAGAAACCCTGGGCCAACCCTGGGTTGCTCCAACTCTACCCTTTTCCTCCAGTCATAATTTCTCATTGCAGTGGGGTGGGCACGCCTCCTTCCGTGCATAGAAAGAGAGTTGATGGGATGATGCAGAATGGCTTCTTAGAGAAACCACCATAATAGGGAGCTCGGGTTTTTCAAAAAAACAATTGTTTGGACTGTAGGAGTCCTCTTACGCTGAAGTGGCCTCATGCCCCCCACCTGATGACGGGGAGGGGTGGGGTCGGAGTGGAAGGTTAGGTTGCCAGCTGCACATCATAAATTGGACAAACACTTAACAGAGGTGAGCCAGAGTCAGGGTCACAATCAAATGCACAGTGAGGTCTCACTCCACTAATGATCCTATGCCACCCCAGCAGTCAGGAAATCCAGGGCCAAGGCTCCTTTAATAATATCATTCATTGTTATTTTTGTGATTGAGACAATAGTGCCAGTGAAATCCATGCTCAGCTCAACTGTTCCTTACCAAAACAATTGTTAACACTTAAACAAAAATACCTGGAAAAACTCAGCAGGTCTGGCAGCATCTGCGGAGAGGAGCACAGTTAACGTTTCGAGTCCGCATGACTCTTCAACAGAACTAAGGAAAAATAGAAAAGAGGTGAAATATAAGCTGGTTTAAGGGAGGGTGGGACAAGGAGAGCTGGATAGAGGGCCAGTGATAGGTGGAGATAACCAAAAGATGTCATAGACAAAAGGACAAAGAGGTGTTGAAGGTTTATTGCTTTTATCTAATTGTTAACACTTGCCCAGTTCACTAAAAATTGGTCTTGAGAAAGAGAAAACGAGATGGCAGATGACAAATGTCATCTCTGTTCACAAGACAGGTTATGTTTGGATCCCTGGAACTACTGTTTAACCTATCTTCCACTTTATACTTACAGCCAATGAGCAAAGGTTTTAAATCCTATCAGTCTAGGTCAGTTCTCAGAAGTAAAGACAAATAGAACCATGTCTAGTTTGTAGATTCATATCACGATGCAGTAGCAGGGCATGCTATCTGTTGAACTGGAGTAACCTACTTTAATCCCACGTCCTTGTCTTTTTCCCATATCCAATTCCATTTAAATGATACCATAGGGGTAATTTTCCAAGTGCATGCAGATCAGGAATATGCAAGCATCGCACCAGGAATTTTGGGTGATTCTCTTTATCACTAGCTGTAGAAAGAAATTGGAGGCCACAATCTGCCATATTGTTCCTTGTGGTAAAACATTCCAAATGATTTCATATGCAATATTTTGTTAAAAAGCTCAAGAATGTGAATTTTATAAATCTCATCATAGATCAAAAGATTCTTCAGAACACACTGACCTCCATGCCCAAATTGCCAATCTGTCCTCCAGGTGGATGAAGCTCAATGACTGAAAACACCAATTAGTAAATTCTGCCCATATAGCTGCAAATCTTCATTTTTGTTTGCACTTGGGCCCGGATTTTCATGCCTCCCACCTTGTCAGAAAGGAGGAGATGTGGTGTGGGGGGCAGGCGGCAGTTTGAAAATTGCAGACGGGACCCAATTTTTGGATTCCCACTCCCATTCCCAGTGGCCCTATTTTCGGTGGTGTGGGATAAGGGTGGAGTGTCGAGCCTGCACCCTGCACTTCTGACCTGGCTGGCTCTATTCTGGGGTATGCATCCGCTAGCGCACCACCCCCCCACAATTTTTGTGGAGTCAGGCCAAGTTTTTCATGACTCATGGTTCATGGCCCCCCAGGAGTCATGAACCATAGTCTGGATTCAGGAGCATTTTAAAAGGTTAGGTCACCCTTACACTTGCGCCCCATACCCCATCCATGCCAATTCAGGCAACTCATGGCCTCGACCCACTCCCATGGCCACTTATACTCTTGATGCCAACTCTGGGACATGGGTGATAGATATGTTTCTCTGAGTATGACTATATCAGGCTATTTATTCACTAGTATGTGAGACAGCTCTCCTGACTTTGGTACCAGTCCCCAGATGTTGGTGAGGAGCTTTCTAGGGCTACTTGGGCTGGATATACCATTGTTATATCCTAATTTGATGCCTAGGTCGCAGCCAGGTGGTCCACTCAAAATTCTTATTATTCATTGTAGCAGTTTCAATAAAGCTGAGTAAACACAGCCTGCACTATGTTTTCATGCGATATCATCTATCAAAATCCTGAAAAGACTTCGAGCCTTAAGTAAATTGCGTAATTTTATTTTTAACACATTCAAGTAATTTAACCACTATTTAAAAAAAATGATTGTAACCTAATTTGCAGAAGGTGCTTAAGAGTCAACAATGTTGGTTTTTATTTCAGATTTTCAGCATCCACAGTATTTTGCTTTTATCAACAATGTTGGTGTTGGACTGGGGTCACATATAGGTCAGGCCAAGTAAGGGCAGTATTTTCCTCCCTAAATAATATTAGTGAAGTAGCTCAGTTTTTATGACAATCTGATAGCTTCTGCTTCATTTGCATTGGTGTCACAGACTAACATCTGTATTCCGCCAACATTTACAAATGTGCTTAACAATGTGATAATGACCATATAATCTGTTTTGTGATGTTGGTTAAGGGATAGGTGTTGACCAGGACGCAGGGGATAACACCCCTGCTCTTATTTGAAACAGAGTAATGGGATCTTTTACATCCACTTGAACAGGCAGATGGGAACTCACTTAACATCTCATCCAAAAGACAGCACCTCCAATAGTGTAGTACTCTCTCTGTATGCACTGGAGCATCAGCATTGATTTTAATGTACACAAGCCTTGCATTGGGGCATGAACCCAGAACCTTGTGGTTCAGAGGTAAGAATGCTCCCAATTGAACCACAACTAATACTTCTACTGAGTTCACTGACACAGGTTATTTATTCCCAATTTTCTTCTTCTAAAACTGAATTCACCAATGTGCAAGTCAAAATGTAAGTTGTCAGTACTCACATTCTAGCATGTGGCTAATTTATTGGTCAGAAATTGTTTAAAATGGCAGGTTTGGCAGCAAGCAGCATTACAATTGGATTTTCATGCCCACTACTGACACTGTACTATATTTGCACTGTAAACATCAATCCAATAACAGAACAACAATGTCAATATTGCATCTGGGACCTCATGAACGTTTTGCCCAAGGGTTTATCTCCTTAACCAATGAAATAAGAGGATAGTAAAAGAAACAGAGAGAACAACAAAGAAGGAGCTAGGGTGAGTTAGAGTCAAACGAAATATAGACAGACATAGAAATGGAGAAGGAAAGAAATAGAACGGATTATGAGAGGGAAAGGGAGATACTGGATAAGAAAGAAAAAATGTAGGAAGAACAAGCAGAAGAGTGCATTGTAACTCAGTTGTGTTTGGGAATTGACATACTGGTTCTTAAAAAGTTAATGAGTAAATGGCAGGGTAGATGTGACCCAGGAAGTACAGAATCAGAACCAGTGTCCAATACCATGAGGAACAATAAAACATTGCTTTCATGCGAACGTAAAATTGCTGCACAAAAGAGACCAAGGTCCATCTAGTTCACCTTCGACTATCCTGATAGTTGCATCATATAATGCCAAAGAGTTATTGATGCATCATAACAATCAATCTATAACAGACCCAGAAGCGACATGAGAAACCCCCAGTGCTGGAAGCTTTGGGAACCATCGTCCAAAGTCGCCTTTTCCTTCCAAGCATGCCGCACTTAATACTCCTTCCATAATACTCTGCTTTACCCAAAACAGAGGATACACATCAGGTGCATAAATATCTGTAAAAGAGATTAACCCTTTGAATGTAAGGCCTGTTTCAGAACGCAGGGAATGGAAATGGTTACATTAAGGTCCCGAGGCACAGTCCAACATCCCAAATGTTAGTTTGTTGTAAAGCTGCTGACAGGCCTAAAGTGTCTCTCTAGCATCTTCACTCTAGCATCTTAGTATTCACACACTGTATCCCAAACTGTTATTTTCTGAAAGAAATCCACATAAAGCTGCATTTAAGTGAGGGACCAGTTTTGGATATTGAAACAGCTTTCTTCCAATACCAACAGAGCTGTGGACGGCAAGACTGGCAAAAACATTTTTTTTAAGAACAATTCTTTACCAGCTAGAGTGAGACTTCGCATCTTCATTGATTACTTTATGGGCCTCCAAGTTTTAGTCCTAATTTCAGGGCCATAGTTCATGTCATTTGCAGGGTTCTCTTACGATATTAATTCCCAACCCTAAATGGCTGCGGCAGAGATAAACCTACTAGTATCGTAAATCAGCAATTTCACGATCGCCATCAAGTTCCCTGGAGAGCCTCACGCGAGAATGTAGTTTTGGTATTTAAGGCTTAATATGAAGTGATATAAGTTGTCCAGCAATTGCAGGGGATCGGAACTCCTGCCGTAACTTTTTTACTTTGCAAATTGCTGGATTTTTAAAAATGAGTAATTGTGAGTGAAATTAATGTGCGATTGTAATGACGTGACCAGCGGTTTCTAGCTCATAATCTTGCCTGAGTTAAACAATATGGTTAAGGGCAGACACTATTCTGCCTTGTTTCCCACGAGAGCCAAGCCTCGAGATAATCTGAAATTTCAGTAAACCCCAAATTTTAAAAAAAATCCCATTTTCGAAGGACTCGTTCCATAATTACATAATACTGTTATACTCAAAACAGAGGCTACACATCAGGTCCATAAATGTCTGTAAAAGTGATTAATCCTTTGAGTGTAAGAACGCAGGAATGGAAATGGTTACATTAAGGTCCTGAGGCACAGTCCAACATCCCAAATGTTAGTTTGTTGTAAAGCTGCTGACAGGCCTAAAGTGTCTCTCTAGCATCTTCACTCTAGCATTTTCGGTTTTTATTTCAAACCTGCTGTTTTAATTGTCTCCTTTTTATTTTGGAGCTTTGCCTAGTCTGAGCAAAAAGATCAATTACCTCGAAGAGGGCAAGGAATATAGATACCTTGGGAAAAGCCTCGTATTTTTGCACATGAGCAAACCATGAAGTTAAACCAGTTCTAACAGCGGGCGGGAGGGGGACAAGTGTCAGAGCAACATTTACAGGATATTGGGCTGCAGAGAAATAGCAACGAGCCCAAGATTCTGTCACTTTACTCGGAGTCTAACCATCCGCAGCTACAGGTGTGGGACTGGTTGGCTTCAGTTGTTTGTCGCCGAACGGGTGTCAGGAGCTCGAACAGACAACAAAGTTTCATCAGCAATAGCCCATATCTCCTCCTCCTTGCCCCCCATCTCTCTCTCCCTCCCTCCCTTTCACTCTCTCTCTCTCTCCCTCTCCGTTTCCCCGGGCTCCACTCTCTGTATTGACGCCTCTCCTCGGCTGTTTTATCGATCACGCAGCCGGAAGTACGTGAGGAGCCGGAGGGTAAAACCCACCAAAAACTCCAGAGAGTTGGAAAAGCGATGGGACTTGTGGCCATCGACGCGGATAATCGGGAATAATTAAAGAGGAAGGAGCGAGCAGTGAAACCGGGACCGAGCCGGGGACTGATCGGTCACGGCAGCTCCTGTCATCCCAAGCGGCTGCGAGCGCCCGGGACGCGCGGCAGGTGCTGTGGAGCCGGGGGACGGCGGCTCTCCCGCACTGGCCGCTGCCTCCCCGGCTCTGGGACGGAGCCCGCTGTCGGTAATCGGTAATCCCCCCCCGAGCGGGACGCTGAGGAAAGTGAAAGATGCCGAACCGAGAACTGGCGGCGGAGGAGGAGAGCGGGACCGGGACCGAGACCGGGACCGGGACCGGGATCGGGACTGAGACCGGGACCGGGACCGGGACCAACCCCGCCACCGATGAGATGGAGAAAGAAAACGAGCGGGTCGGCGGAGAGACACCCGTGTCACCGGTTTCAACCCTGAGCCAGCGGGAGTCCAAGGTAGATGGGGGAAGTAATGGGGGTGGGGGGCAGTGGGGTAACTGCATTGCCTAGGGGGTGACTCAGTGCGTGGGGCTGAGTCGCCTTGAACTGCCCCTGGTACCTGTTTACAGCAGAGATTATCTTATGTCTGGGAGATGCTTCAGCAAAGTCCCGAATCCAATGGGATGACAGGCAGAGGGGAGAACCGGAGAGAATACCCACCCCACCCCCCCCCCCCCCAGCGAGGGCCCGCATGGGGAGACTGCGCCGCCCCAAGTGAGGGGCTGCGGGGAGAGACTCCCCCCCCCTCCTCCCGCTGGTGGGGGGGGCTGTGGAGAAATGATCCCCCGCTCCTGAGAAATTGAGGAACTATGTTGGAATCTCCAGTCATCTCACTGGGTTTTTTTTTTGGAATTTTTGTTATTCTAAAGCCGAATGATTAGAATGGTGCTTCTTCCTCAAACCACATGGAAATAACTGGCTGCTGCTTTTTCAAATGTTGCCTAAAGTTTCCCAGGAACGTGACCAGTTGAATTCAAAGAAACATTGAAGGTGGAACATCCGCCAATGCGTTTATTCTGTTTTAGAACTTCTTCAAATTGTTGGCCCATCAGCAGTTGCTTCCAGCATAACAAAATTCCGAGCTAATGTCTTTCTTTTTTTTAAAAAAAAGAACGAGGATTCCACAGGTAACATAAATCTAACCATTCTGAAATTCAATCCCAGAATCTGATGCATGGCCCATCTGACAAAGTGGTAAAACCTGCATCAACATTGTAATTGGGAAGCAGATCAACTGTTTAAAAAAAAACTGGAGTTGGGTTATGAGCTTTTTTAAAAATTGTATCTGTAATATATTTGTATACGAGAGAGAGACTGGTCACTGTGAGGTCCTGCTTTCATCAGCCAAAAGGGCTTTGGTTTCCAGGATGATCCTAGAATAGTGAGATAAACCCAAGCTGTTTTTCTCTACTGTAAACAGACTTCTTAAAACCATCTCTCCATCTCCTTCACCACCCTCACCTCCAAAAACAAGTGCAAGGGATTCATTACTTTTGTCACTAAGATCGGCACCATCCAGTTAGCGGCCTCTGCTACTTCTCTCCTATCCCTAACCCACCGGGCCAAACTTCCTCCAAAGTTCTCTCCTGCCCTAGCCCTGAACTCACATTATCCACTAGTTACTGTCACATTTCCCCTCATGACCTCTCTGAGCTCAGCTTGTCCATGACCTCTTGCTCCCTCGATCCAATTACTGCTAAACAGCTGACCATCTAAGTTCCCTTCATGGTTACCATGTTAATTGATTTTGTTAATATTTCTCTTTCTCTTCCAAGTACAGTCTTGCTCTCCTTTGAATCTGCAATCACACCCCTCTCCTCAAAAAAACCCTTGCCCATACTCTCCTCGCAAATTGCTGCTGCATTTCCAAACTCCCTTTCCTCTCCAAAGCCCTTGAATATGTTGTTGCCTTGCAAATTCGTGCCTATCTCACCCAAACTCTATTTTTGAATCCCTCCAATCAGGTTTCCGTCTTGCCACAGCTCTGAAACAGCTCTTATTAAAATCACAAATTACACCTTTGTGGCTGTGACACAAGTAAACTATCCTTCCTCATCCTTCTCAGACCTTTCTACAGCCTTTGACAAGGTTGACCACACCACCCTTCTCCAACTCCTCTCCACCACGACCCAGCTTGGTGGGACTGCATTTGTCTGGTTCCATTCTTATCCATATAATTGTAGCCACGTATCTGAAGCTTGCAATGTTGTCTCTTCCAGTTTCTGCATTGCTTCCTGTGGCATTCCCCCATGATCTATCTTTGCACTCTATTTCTCATCTACATGTTGCTCCTTGGTAATCATTCAAGAAAAGTGTCACTTTTCACATGTGCACTCACGACATCCAGCTCAACCTCATCACCATCTCTCTTGACTCCACCACTATCTTTAAATTAGATTGGTTGTCTGACATCCAGTACCAGATGAGCAGAAATTTCCTCCAATTAAATATTAGGAAGACCAAAGTCATTGCCTTTGGTTCCCACTACAAATTCCATTCCCGAGCCTCTGACTCTATCCATCTCCCTGGCAACTGCCTGAGGCTGAACCACTGTTTGCGATATTGGTGTTGTATTTGACCTCGAGATAAACTTCCAACCATATATCCGCACCATAACTAAGACATATTCACCTCCGTAACATTGTCCAACTGTACACCTGCCTGAGTTCATCTGCTACTGAAGCTCTCCTCCGCATCTTTGTTGTCTCTAGACTATACTATTGCACTTCTGGCCATCCTCCCACATTCTATTCTCAGTAAACTTGAGGTCATCCAAAACTTTGCTGTCTGCATCCTTACTCGCACCAAGTCCTGTTCACCCATCATTCCTGTGTTCGCTGACCTACATTTACTCCATGATCTTGCCCTTCCCTATTGCTGTCATCTCCTCCAACCCCCACAACCTTCCAAGATATCTGTGCTCCTCTAATTCTGGCCTCTTGAGCATACCCAATTTCAATTGCTTCCTTGGTGGCCCTGCCTTCAACTGTCAAGGCCCTAAGTTTTGGAATCCCCCCTTAAACCTCTCCAATACGCTACCTATTTTTTTTTCTCTCTCTCTCCAGACACTCCTTAAAATCGAATCATTTGATCAAACTTTTGGCCATTTGCCCTTTTGGTCTTCTACTCTAATACCTCCTTATGTGGCTCAGTGTCAAATTTTGCCTTATAAGACCCCTGAGAAGTGCCTTGAGATGTTTTATTGCATTAAAGGTGCTATATTAATACAAATTGTTATCATTGCTTTTGGGAGTTTTTTTGACAAACTTGGAACATTCTTGGAACACATGGAAATATCTTGCTCTTAAAAATTAACTTTAGGTGTTAAATAGGTTAAGCATTGGGCTGATTGTCTTACAGCTGATATTAAAATGCACAGCAAACATAACATTGAGACCAAGTTCTAAAAAGGAATTCAGCAGGTCACTCGTAAATCATTATTTAAAAAGCTTGTAAATGTATCTTACTAACAGCTGGTAAACTGTTTCTAGCTCCATAAAATGGTTTCAGTTTGTACCTGGGGAGATACAACTTTTAAAGTCAGTATTTTATATGATAATTGGTGACAAACAATTATTTTCTGGTTCAAGGTTACTACCCACTCATAATCAAGGAGTGGAAAGTCTAGCCTGAAGAGAAAACAAAACAGTTTTACCTTTTTGGATTCGATTTTAAAATTAAACCTTGAGATTTTTTGTTCTTGCATTTTGAAGCAAGCGTTTAGAGATGTCTGTCCTTGTATTCAAAACACTCACTTTGCCTAATGGGACTGTTTGACAGGACATATCAGTGTCTGACTACAAGACATTGCTAAACTGCACAATCTGATCCTTTCTATCAATTAATTCATTGCAGCAGTTCTTTCTATTATAAGACATTGGAGCAGAGTAGACCATTTGGCCCACTGCAACTTGACCATGTTTACAACTAAGGTTTCAAATTAACTTTCTATATAACATGTTACACAGTCTGCAGTATTTTAATCATCTATTCAATGATAGCAACCAAAAGGTAACCGTGAAATAGTTGGCATGTCAGAAAATCTTGCATGACATTTGAAAGTATGCAAAAAGAAGTCTGTAGCAGATAAATAATTACTTCCCAATTAGTATACGTAGTGTGCACTAAGTAGTTTATCCAGCAACATGCAGCTTTCTTGATAGAAATTTCTGGAAATACACAGGAGATCAGATAGCATCTGTAAAATGATAAGACAATGTAATATTTTCAACATACAACCATTCATCAGAACTGAAGACTGGAGCAAGAACTGAAAAGTGAAGATATATACTGTATGGGGGTAACGCAGCATTCCCATGATTCAATTGTCTGCCCATTTTAGAACCTGCTTTGATTTTCATTTCATGTAAATTGATGCAATGGGAGGTTCTACAATGACTGGGCTTGCGCTCTGCCAATTTACCACCCAGGGGGTGCAGTTGAAAATTACCCCCGTATTGTCAAGATGCTTTCATTGTCTTTTCAGAAATGAGAGCTGGAGTTGCCCCTTCAAGCCTGGTCCACCATTCAACAAAATCTTAACTGATCTTTTACATCAAGTCCACCTTCCTGCACAATCCCCATATCCTTTACTCCTCCTAGTGTCCAAATATCTCTCAACTTCTTGTCTTGAACATACTTGATGACTGAGCATCCGCAGCTCTCTGGGATAGAGAATTCCAAAGATCCACAACCCTTTGAGTAAAGAAATTTCTCCTCCTCAGTCATAAATGGTCAACCCCCTACTTATTCTGAATCTGTGACCCTGTGTTCTAGATTCCCCAGTCAGAGGGAAGATTTTCTCTGCATCTGCCCTGTCAAGTCCCTTAAGAGTTTGATATGTTTAAATTAGATCACCTCTCATTCTTCTAAACTTCAGAGAATATAGGTCTAGTCTACTCAATCTCTCCTCATAAAACAATCCCCTCATCCCAGGAATCAGTCTCTTTGTTGCGCTACCTCAAGGGCAAGTATGTTCTTCCTTGGGTAAGGAGACCAGCACACAGTACTCCAGGTGTGGCCTCAGCGATGTTCATTATGATAATAGAAACATTTCTTTGCTCTTGTACTCCGAGCCCCTTTTGACAGAAGTCAACATACAATTTGCCACGTAATTGCTTGCTGTACCTTCTTGTTAACTTTCTATGATTAACATGCAAGGACATCCAGGTCCCTCTGAATGCACACATTTCACAGCCTTTCACCACTCAAAAAATATTCTACACTTTTATTTTTTCTACCAAAATGGATAACTTAGCTATTCACCACATTGTATTTCATTTGCCATGTTCTTGCCCACTCACCCATCTGTCTATTTCCCTCTTCAGCCTCGTTGCATCCTCCTTGATGCTTACTTACCCATCTAACTTTGTATCATTAGCAAACTTAGAGATGTTGCACTCAGTCTCCTCACCTAAGTCATTATTAGAGATTGTAAACAGCTGAGGCTCAAGCACTGATCCTTGCAGTACCTAACTAGTTAGAGCCTCCCAACCCTAAATTTACTGTTTATTCCTAACCTGTTTTCTGTCCATTAACTAGTCCTCAATCCATGCTAATATATTACCCCCAGTCCCATTGGTACTAATTTTGCGTAATAACCTTGTGTGCCACCTTAATGAATGTTTTTTGTTGTCTAAAGATGCTGTATCCAATGATTTCCCCTTATCTATTTTACTAATATCACCCTCAAAAAGCTCTTAACAGTTTCATCAAACACTATATCACTTTCATAAATTTGTGTTGACTCTGCTTAGTCATACTCTGATGTTCTGTGTGCCCTGTTACCACATTCTTGAAGCATTTTGCCTACTGCTGATCAGCTAACTAGCCTATAGTTATCATATAATCAGGCAGAGTCAACATGGCTTTGTGAAAGGGAAATCGTGTTTGACAAATTTATTAGAGTTATTTGAGGATGTGACAAGCAAGGTCGAAAAAGGGGAACCAGTAGATGTAGTGTATTTGGATTTCCCAGAGGCATTCAATAAGGTGAAACACCAAGGTTTCTACACAAGATAACAGCTTATGGTGTTGGGGGTGATATGTTAGCATGGATAGAGGACTGACTAATTAACAAGAAATAGAGAGTCAGGATAAATGGGTCATTTTCAGGATGGTAAGCTGTAACTAGTGGAGTGCCACAGGGATCAGTGCTGAGGCCTCAACTATTTATGATCTATATTAATGACCTGGATGAAGGGACCGACTGTATTGTAGCCAAATTTGCTGACAATAAGAAGATGGGTTGGAAAGCAAGTTGTGAGGAGGATATAAAAAATCTGCAAAGGAATATAGATAGGTTAAGTGAGTGGGCAAACATTTGGCAGATCAATGTGGGAAGATGTGAGGTTGGCCGATATGAGGTTTGGCAGGAAGAATAGAATTCAGAATATAATTTAAATGGAGAGAGACTGCAGACTGCTGCAGAACAGAGGGATCTGGATGTCCTTGTACATGAATCACAAAAAGTCAGTATGCAGATATAGAAAGTAATTAGAAAGGCAAATGGAATGTTGGCCTTTATTACAAGGGGGCTAGAATATAAAAGTAGGGAAGTCTTGCTACAACTGTAAAGAACATTGGTGAGACAACACCTGAAATACTGTGTACAGTTTTATTTACTGTACCTAAGGAGGAACCTACTTGCATTGGAAGCAGTTCAGAGAAGGTTCATTAGGCTGATTCCTGGGATGAAAGTTTTTCTGATGAGGAATGGTTGAGTGGTTGGGCCAAACTCATTGGAGTTTAGAAGAATGAGAGGTGACCTTATTGAAACACACAAGCTTCTGAGGAGACTTTACAGGGTAGATGCTGAGAGGATGTTTCCTCTCATGGAGGAATCTAGAACTAGGTGGCACAGTTTCAAAGTAAGGAGTCTCCCAGAGGAATTTCTTCTCTCAGACAGCCATTGGTGTTTGGAATTCTCTTCCACGATGTGTAGTGGAGGCTGGGTTATTGAATATATTGAAGGCTGTGTTTGACAGATTTTTGATTTGACAAGGGAGCCAAGGATTATGGGGATTATGGGGGGGGGGGGGGGGGGGGGGGAGGCGTGGGGGGGGGGGGGGGGGGGACAGGCAGCAAAGTGGTGTTAAGACCACAATCAGATCAGCCATAATCTTATTGAATGGTGGAGCAGGCGCAATAGGCTGAATGGCCTACTCCTGCTCTTATTTCTTATGTAGTTCCTAGTTTTCCCCCCTCTTTCCTCCTTAAATAGCAGAGTTATGTTTACTACCGTCCAATCCTTAGGAACTGTTCTAGATTCTGAGGAATTCTGGAAGATTAAAACCACTACATCCACTAACTCTGTAGTTACCTCCTTAATCTAGAATGCAGGTTGTTAGTTCTAGGGGATTTGTCGCCACTTAGTCCCACCAATTTATACAGTACTGTGTTTTTACTTACACTGATTTCTTTAAGTTTCTCATTATTGTTAGATCCCTGGTCCTCCATTATTTCAGGAATGTTTTTTCTGTCTTCCACTGTGAAGAAAGGTGCAAAGTATTTGTTTAATGTCTCAGCCATTTTCTAATTTTCCATTATAATTTCACTGGTTTCTGCCTCAAATGGACTCATGTTTCCTTTTACTATAGAATGTTTAAAATCTGTTTTTATGTCTTCTACTCTATTGTCTTTTCTTATTGCTTTCCCTTGGTCCTCCTTTGCTGAAATTTAAAATCCTCCTATTCAAGCTTACCACACTTTTTGGCAACGTTAAGCCTCTCCTAATACAATCTGTAACTCCTGCTGCTTTTTCTGCAGGGTTTTTGGAATTAAAGGAATGTATATTTGTCACAAATTATGTGTTAACTCTTCAAATGCTAGTCGTTACTTGTCCACCATCGTATCTTTTAATGTAATTTGCTAATTTTTTTTATGTTCATTCACGGGATGTGGGCTTCACTGGCTGGGCCAGCATTTATTGCCCATCACTAGCTGCCCTTGAGAAGGTGATGGTGAGCTACCTTCTTGAACTGCTGCAGACTGTGTGGTGTAGGTACACCCACAGTGCTGTTAGGAAGGGAATTCCAGGATTTTGCCTCAGTGACAGTGAAGGAACGGTGATATATTTCCAAATCAGGATGGTGAGTAACTTGGAAGGGAACTTCCAGGTGGTGGTGTTTCCATCTATTTGCTGCCCTTGTCCTTCTAGATGGTAGTGGTTGTGGGTTTGGAAGGTGCTGTTGAAGGAGCCTTGGTGAATTCCTGCAGTGCATCTTGTGGATGGTACACACTGCTGCTACTGTGCGTCGGTGGTGGAGGGAGTGAATGTTTGTGGATGTGGTGCCAATCAAGCGGGCTGCTTTGTCTTGGACAGTGTCAAGCCCCCTGAGTTATGTGGGAGCTGCACTTATCCAGGCAAGTGGGGAGTATTCCATTACACTCCTGACTTGTGCCTTGTAGATGGTGGACAGGCTTTGGGGAGTCAGGAGGTGAGTTACTTGTTGCAGGACTTCTAGCCTCTGACCTGCTCTTGTAGCCACAGTATTTATATGGCTAGTCCAGTTCAATTTCTGGTCAATGGTAACCTCCAGGATGTTGATAGTGGGGGATTCAGTGATGGTAATGCCATTGCACATCAAGGGGCAATGGTTGGATCCTCTCTTGTTGGAGATGGTCATTGCCTGGCACTTTTGTGACATGAATGTTACTTGCCACTTGCCAGCCCAAGCCTGGATATTGTCCACTTCTTGCTGCATTTGAACATGGATTGCTTCAGTATCTGAGGAGTCACTGAACATTGTGCAATCATCAGCAAACATCTCCACTTCCCACTTTACGATGGAGGGAAGGTCATTGATGAAACAGCTGGAGATGGGTGGGCCAAGGACACTACACTGAGGAACTCCTGCAGTGATGTCCTGGAGCTGAGATGACTGACGTCCAACAACCACAACCGTCTTCCTTTGTGCTAGGTATAACTCCCACCAGTGGAGAGTTTTTCCCCTGATTCCCAACTCCAGTTTTGCTAGGGCTCCTTGATGCCACACTTGGTCAAAAGCTGCCTTGATGTCAAGGGCAGTCTCTTTCACCTCACCTCACCTCAGGAGTTCAGTTCTTTTGTCCATGTTTGAACCAAGGCTGTAATGAGGTCAGCAGCTGAGTGGCTCGGCAGAACCCAAACAGGGCATTAGTGACTGGATGTCAGTGAGCAGGGTATTGCTAAGCAAATGCCGCTTGACAGCACTGTTCATGACCCCTTCCATTACTTTACTGATGATGCAGAGTAGACTGATGGGGCGATAATTGGCCGGTTGGGACTCATCCTGTTTTTTGCGTACAGGACATATCCTGGGCAATTTTCCACATAGCCTGGTGAATGCCAGTGTTGTAGCTGCACTGGAACAGTTTGGCTAGGGGCACAGCAAGTACTGGAGCACAAGTCTTCAGAACTATTGCTGGAATACTGTCTGGGCCCATAGCCTTTGCGTATCCAGTGCATTCAACTGTTTCTTGATATCACATGGAGTGAATTGAATTGGCTGATGGCTGGCATCTGTGTTGCTGGGGACCTCCAGAGGAGGCCGAGATGGATCATGCACTCGGCACTTCTGGCTATAGATTGTAGCTAATGCTTATCTTTTGCACTGCTGTGCTGGGCTCCCCCATCATTGAGGATGGGGATATTTGTGGAGCCGCCTCCTTCAGTGAGCTGTTTAATTGTCCACCACCTTTCACAACTGAATATGGCAGGACTGTAGAGCTTAGATCTGATCCGTTGGTTGTGGGATCGCTTAGTCCTGTCTATCACTTGCTGCTTATGCTATTTGGCATGCAAGTAGTCCCGTGTTATAGCTTCACCAGGTTGACACCTCATTTTTAGGTGTGCCTAGTGTTGCTCCTGGCATGCCCTCCTGCACTCTTCATTGAACCAGGGTTGATCCCCTGGCTTGATGGAAATGGTACAACGGGGATATGCCGGGCCATGAGGTTACAGATTGTGTTCGAGTACAATTCTGCTGATGCTGATGGCCCACAGCTCCTCATGGATGCCCAGTCTTGAATTGCTAGATGTGTTCGAAATCTATCTCATTTAGCATGGTGGTAGTGCCACACAACACAATGGAGGGGATCCTCAATGTGAAGATGGGAATTTGTCTCCACGAGGACTGTGCGGTGGTCACTCCTACTGACACTGTCATGCACAGATGCATCTGTGGCAGGCAGGTTGATGAGGATGAGCATGAGGTCAAGTATGTTTTTCCCTCTTGTTAGTTCTCTCACCACCTGCCACGTACCCAGGCTACCGAGCCACTCTTGGTGATGGACATTGAGTTGGGGACTTCAGAGTACATTCTGTGCCCTTGCTGCCACCCTCAATGCTTTCTCCAAGTGGTGCTCAACATGGAGGAGTACTGATTCATCAGCTGAGGGAGGGTGGTACCTGGTAATCAGTAGGAGGTTTCCTTGCCCATGTTTGACCTGGTACCATGAGACTTCATGGGCTCCAGAGTTGATATTGAGGACTCCCAGGGCAACTCCCTCCCAACTGTATACCACTGTGCTGGCACCTCTGCTGGGCCAGGACATACCCAGGGATGGTGATGGTGGCATCTGGGACATTATCTGTAAGGTATGATTCCATGAGTATGACTGTGTCAGGCTGTTGCTTGACTAGTTTGTGAGACAGCTTTCCCAATTTCGGCACTAGCTCCCAGATGTTAGTAAGGGGGACTTTGCAGGGTTGACAGGGCTGAGTTGCTATTGTTTCGGTTGATGTTGGGTGGTCTGTCTGGCTTCAATCCTTTTTTGTGATGTTGTAGTGGTTTGTTACAACTGAGTATCTTGTTTGGCCATTTCAGAGGGCATTTAAGAGTCAACCACATTACTGTGGGTCTGGAGTCATGTGTAGGCCAGACCAGGTAAGGATGGCACTAAAGGACATTAGTGAACCATGGGTTTTTACACAATCGTCAATGGTTCCATCATTAGACTTTTAATTCCAGATTTTTATTGAATTCAATTCTTGAATCTGCCATGGCGGGATTTGAACCCAAGTCCCCAGAGTATTACCCTGGGTCTGTGGATTACTAGTCCAGCAACAATACCATTATGCCATCACCTCCCCCCAACCTTTAGCCAACTCATCCCTCATACTGACGTGGTTTGCTTTGTTTAGATTTAAGACCTTAGTTTTGGACTTAACTAAATCACTTTCAAACTCAACATAAAAAACTATCATAATTCCTTTTTACAGATGCTTTTTATTCCCACCATTTGCAATTTAATAACATCACTTTTTTACAATACTTGCACGGTTCCACTTTAGATTTGTGCAAAAAGTATTCAAAAGAAGCGTCTGGCTGATTAGGGACTAAGAAGGAGGTTGCTTGATGGAGGCAGAGGATATGTGTCAGAACTCATAACCTGGTGGTGAAGGATAGAATACTGGATAACAACAAAAAGCTAAAAGCTACTGCGGATGCTGGAAATCCAAAACAAAAACAGAATTACCTGGAAAAACTCAGCAGGTCTGGCAGCATCGGTGGAGAAGAAATCAGTTAACGTTTCGAGCCTTCACAGCCCTTCGGCAGAACTGAAGCATAGTTAGGAGAGGGGTGAAATATAAGCTGGTTTAAGGTGGGGGGGGCGGGTGGAGAGAGAAGTTGAGGGTGTGGTGATTGTGGAGATAAGCAAGCAGTGATAGGAGCAGATAATCAAAAGATGTCACAGACAAAAGGATCAAAGAGGTGTTGAAGGTGGTGATATTTGTCTAAGAAAAGTGCTAATTAAGAATGGAAGACAGGACACTCAAAGTACAGCTCTAGTGGGGGTGGGGTGGAAAAGACTAACAAGGTTTTAGTTTTAGATTTAAAAATAATGGAAATAGGTGGGGAAAGAAGAATCTATATAAATTATTGAAAAAAAAGGGGGGGGGGTGGAGAAACGGGGTGGGGATGGGGGGAGGGGGAGTTTAAGATCTAAAGTTGTTGAATTCAATATTCAGCCCGGAAGGCTGTAAAGTGCCTAGTCGGAAGATGAGGTGCTGTTCCTCCAGTTTGCGTTGGGCTTCACTGGAACAATGCAGCAAGCCAAGGACAAACCCTAGTTTCTATACACTTATAAGCTTTTATTTGCAGTGATGCAGACAGAATACTGTGTACTGCTATCCAACAATTACACTTCTAGCCTACTCCTATATGTAAGAGCACAGTTACGTCCCCAATTAATGCCCACCACCTGAATTCAATCATCCCCAATTTATATACTGTATATACTCAAGTAATGGCCGATCTTGTGTAAAAGTCGATCCCCGACTTTCGACAATAGAAACCAAACTCTTTCGGCTTGGCAGCTGCTCACCACCGAAATCCAACTCACCCTGGTGCAAACCTACTCATTCATAGAATAACACACCTTCGAAGGTGGCTGTTTAGCTCCTTGTGTCTGTGCACATCAACATTTGCTTTCAAGATTACCACCTCATTGGCGCATGCTGCATTCTTGCCAATCCCGGCCTTTTAATATGACAATATGGCATCGAGAAGGAATGGCAGATTCATAGCCCAGTTCAAACTTAACTTGTTGAGATTGCAGAGCAGAAAAATAATCGTGCAGCAGCTAGAGAGTTCAAGATATCGAAGTTCAAGATATGTCAGAAATTGGAAGAAGCTCTCTACACAGCTTAGGCAGATGCTTAAGCATAAATGTGCAAACAGAGGAAAGCCTAGCGTGTGGCTGCAGTTGGAAAATGAAGTTGCAAAGTAAGTCACTGAAAATTGCCAGAATGGACTTTCAGGTTCTCGTGATCTATCTGAAACTTTGCCCTGAAACAAGCAAAAAAATCAGGCATTGCCAATTTCAAAGACAGCCCTGCTTAGTGTGTCATCTTTCTGAAGAGAAACAATTTTGTACTGTGACAGAAGACCTAAATTTCACATTTTAAATTAAAATACTTTTTGGCTCCTTTTGTGTTACTTTTGGGGACAGGGTTGGTAGGGACAGACTCCAACCTGGCAACTCTGTGATAGCGAGACGGTGGGAGAGAGGGATTTCAACCCCTCTGATATGACTTGTGTAAAATTTGAACCCCTACTTCTTAGCTAAAAATTTAATCTTATGTACTCGTGTAAAAGTACAATTAACAGCATGGCTGAGGCGTTAAAGTAATACTTTGTATCTATCCGTCTTCACTAAAGATGACGATGCTGCCAATGTAGCAATAAAAGAGGAGGCAGCAGTAATATTGGATAAGTCCATGAGATGTAGGAGCAGAAGTAGGCCATTCGGCCCAGATAAAAATAAAGAAAGAGAAAGTTGGCAGTCCTTGAAAGTAGAAAAGTTAACCAGTCCAGATGGGATACATCCTCGGTTACTGAGGGAAGGAAAGGTTGAAATTACAGAGGCTCTGGCTGTACTCTTCCAATGCCCCTTGGCTATGTGGGTAGTGTGGGAGTGCTGTACGGTTGCAAAGATTGCACTCCAAACACAGAAACCACAGGCCAATTGGTCTAACATTGATGGCATGGAAACTTTGAGACAATAATCTGCAGCAAGATTAATTGGCATTTGGAAATATACCAACTGAAAATGAAAGTCAGCACAGATTTGTTAAAGGCTAATCCTGTTTGACAAACGATAGAGTTTTTTGATGAAGCAAAGATTGGGATTGAAGAAGGTAATGCAGTTGATTTTTTTTTTCAATAAGTCATTTGACAGAGTGCCACATATATAGACTTGATAGCAAAATATAGCTCGTGGAATTAAAGGGACAGTGGCTGAATGGATACAAAATTGGCTGAGCAACAGAAAATAAAGCGTAGTGGTGAATGGTTATTTTCCAGACTGGAGGGAAGTATTCAGTGCTCCTAAGGGATTGGTATTTGGAATGGTTATCTTTTGATTATATATTAATGACCTGGACCTGGGTATATGGGACATTATTTCAAAGTTTACAGTTGATACAGAACTTGGAAATGTAGTAAACAATGAGGAGGACAGTAACAGATCACAGGAGGACATGGACAGACTGATGAAATGGACAGATACTTGGCAGATGTCATTTAACACCTAAGTGTGAATTGATACATTTTGGTGGAAATGAGGAGAGGCAATATAAGCTAAATTTTAAAAGGGGTGCAGGAACAGAGCAATCAGGAGGCAAATGAACACAAATCTTTGAGGTTGGCAAGACAGGTTGTGAAGACTCTATGGGATCTATGGCTTTATTAATAGAGGAATAGAGTATAAAAGCAAGCACATTATGCTAAATCGTTAGAAATCACTGGTTAGGCCTCAGCTGGATTATCATGCCCAAGACTGGCACCAGAGTTTTTTAGGAAGGATGTTGAGGTTTTGGAGAGGGCGCAGAGGACATTTAACACAATGGCACTTGGCATGCAGGTCTTCACTTAGGGTTCTTCTGACAGCAGAGAAGGTTAAGAGGAGATTTAATAGAAGTGTTTAAAAGAGTAAATCAGGCAAAACTGTTAATAGGGTTAGAAGGGTTGATTGAGGACACAGATTTCAGGTTGTTGGCAAAAGAACCAGAGGTGTAATGGGAAGAATTTTTTTCTAAACAAATTTAATCTGAAGTGTGCCTGAAAGGGTGCTAGAAGCAGATTCAATAATAACTTTCAAAGAGGAATTTTGGATGGATACTTGAAGGGGAGAAAAATGCAGGATCATAGAGATAGGGCAGAGGAGTTAGACTTACTGGGTAGTTCTTTCAAAGAACTGCCATAGACACAGTGGGCTGAATGGCCTTCTGTGCTTTATCATTCATGGTACAGAAGATAATTGATCATCTATTGTTTGCAGCACTACATACATAGTTTCCAATGGCCTCTCAGCATGATTCTGATGTTATGGTTTCTTCTATTGGAAAGCTGAAGCCCTAAGTAGTGTGTTTGGAAACAATTCTTGAATGTCAGTCAGTAACCTGTGCCTCCACTCTGCACCTGTGATTCCATATTGGGCGCTACCTTCTTTCAGCCCTAATTGCCCAGTAGAGAATGTTCTTTCCTCCTCCTCCTCAAATCTGATAAATCTAAGATGTTTGTTTCCGAGATGGTAGATGATGTAAGCATGAGTGATGAGGCCTGCAAAGAGAGGTGCTCTCTTAAAGGCCTTGCTACAAATCTTTGCAGTTTCTGTGTGTGAAGAGAGCAAAACTGACACTTGTGAATATTTAGGTTTACTTGCTCATTGCAGTATTGTATTGCTATTAAAGGAAAAAATGCATTTTAAAGTGCCTTTCATGGCCACTGGACATCTTAAAGCGCTTTACAGATTTTTTTTTTATTCATTCACAGAATGTGGGCTTCGCTGGCTAGACCAGCATTTATTGCCCATCCCTAGTTGCCCTTGAGAAAGTGGTGGTGAGCTGCCTTCTTGAACTGCTGTGGTCCATGTGGTGTAGGAACACCCACAGTGCTGTTAGGGAGGGAGTTCCAGGATTTTGACCCAGGCAACAGTGATGGAACGGTGATATATTTCCAAGTCAGGATGGTGAGTGACTTGGAAGCGAACTTCCAGGTGGTGGTGTCCCCACCTATCTGCTGCCCTTGTCCTTCTAGATGGTAGTAGTCGTGGGTTTGGAACGTGCTGTCTAAGGAGCCTTGGTGAATTCCTGCAGTGCATCTTGTAGATGGTGCACACTGCTGCTGCTGTGTGTCGGTGGTGGAGGGAGTGAATGTTTGTGGATGTGGTGCCAATCAAGTGGGCTGCTTTGTCTTAGACGGTGTCAAGCTTCTTGAGTGTTGTGGGAGCTGCACTCATCCAGGCAAGTGGGGAGTATTCCATCACACTCCTGACTTCTGTCTTATAGATGGTAGACAGGCTTTGGGGAGTCAAGAGGTGAGTTACTCATTGCAGGATTCCAAGCCACTGACCTGTTCTTGTAGCCACAGTATTTATATGGCTAGTCCAGTTCCATTTCTGGTCAATGGTAACCTCCAGAATGTTGATAGTGGAGGATTCAGTGATGGTGATACCATTAAATGTCAAGGGGTGGTGGTTAGATTTTCTCTTGTTGGAGATGGTCGTTGCCTGGCACTTGTGTGGTGCGAATGTTACTTGCCACTTGTCAGCCCAAGCCTGGATATTGTCCAGGTCTTGCTGCATTTGGACAGGGACTGCCCAGTATCTGAGGAGTCATGAATGGTGCTGAACATTGTGCAATCATCAGCGAACATCCCCACTTCTGATCTTATGATGGAAGGAAAGTCATGGATAAAGCAGCTGAAGATGGTTAGGCCAAGGACACTATCCTAAGGAACTCCTGCAGTGATGTCCTGGAGCTGAGATGACTGACGTCCAACAACCACAAGCATCTTCCTTTATGCTAGGTATAACTCCAACCAGCGGAGAGTTTTCCCCCAATTCCCATTGACTGAAGTTTTGCTAGGGCTCCTTGATACCACACTCGGTCAAGTGTGACCTTGATGTCTAGGGCAGTCGGTCTCACCTCACCTCGGGAGTTCAACTCTTTTGTCTATATTGGAACTAAGGCTGTAATGAGGTCAGGAGCTGAATGGCCCTGGCGGAACCCAGACAAAGCATCAATGAGCAGGTTATTTGCTAAGCAAATACTGCTTGATAGAACTGTTGATGGTGCTTTTGAAGCATGGTCACTGTTGTGATGTAACAATGTGATAATGACCAAATAATCCGTTTTGGGAATGTTGATTGAGGGATAATAGTGGCATGGGATATTTTACGTCATCCTGAGTGGGCAGATGATTTAACATCGCATCAGGAAGAGGTCACCCTGGACAGTGCAACACTCTTCCAATACTGCACTGAGTGTCAGCCTTGATTTTTGCGCTCAAGTGCTGGAGTGGGACTGTGAACGCACAGCCTTGTGACTCAAGAGGTGAGATTACTACCAACTGAGCCATGGCTGTTCAGTTGTATGTTATTCATGGAATGTAATTATATGTTGCTCAAAAAAAGAAAAAATTGCACATATTTAGTGATTGACAGCTGACCTGATTCAGCCTTCAAATTTGTCAGTGAGATGGCTTTCCACCCATCTAGACTAATGTAAAATATCACCCTTCAAGAAGCCATGCCATTTTAGCATTATTTGCACAATCTATGGTAATTTGTGCTCGATAGCTATATGCTATTTTAGCTTTAAGAATAACATCTCTGAGTGGAAACAAGGTTGCATGGGCCATGATAAATGCATTCTGCATTCATTTGACTTTACAATCATCATTTACTAATCAGTGCATATCAATCTGCTGTTTTGTATGGCTCTTTATTTCTGTGCTATTCTTTTTAATTTAGGTCTGTGGAATTGTAACATTTGCCTTTATTGTGCATGATATCTTACACTTGACAGCGTATGATAATATATTACTTATAGTGCTGGACTAATGACCCAGAGAATTGAAGTTCAGATATTTCCAAGGCAAGTTATGCACTGGAATTCAATGAATCTGGCAATTTGTGGCCTGGCACCAAAGCAAGTGGCCACAAAAGCTGTTCTTTTGCTTAAAAACCCAACTGATTCAGTAATATCTGGAAGGAAAGGGAACCAGCTGTCCTTGTCTGACCTGGCCTACATCTATCAGTCCAACACTTCAACTACAATTCAGGAATAAAAACAGAAAATGCTGGAAAAACTCAGCAGTCTGACAGCATCTGTGGACAGAGAAACAGAGTTTTAACATTTCGAGTCGTCTTCAGAGCAATTACAATTCGGGCATTGACAATAGGTGTGGCTTTTCCATATTCAAAACAAATTTAAAATATATATACTCGTGTATAAGATGATCCATATAAGATGATGCTCTTACTGTTGAACCAATTTAATAGTGATTATTTTTGCTTTTGCTTTTACAGCTTTCTATGACAGAAGCAGCCCTAACATAATATATTTTGGTATGCAGTATATGAGTAAATTTAGGCATGGTAAAGGTAGCATGTGAGGGAGAAATAGGTGACTTTGGATCTATGGTTCCCAAAGCTCTCCACCAGAGGATTTTTCTTGTCTCATGCCTGGGTCTGCTGTCAGCTAACTAACTAATAGAGATCGATGAGAGAATGCAAACCCTACCAACTGGGTCTTTCTACATCTTGCAATTCCTATTTTCTAATAACAGGAAGTTCAAACTTCCCAAGTTCTGGAGACCACCAGACACCAGGCTTCCAGCAGGGTAGGAAATTTGATTAATCTGCTCCAAAGTGGAATGGGAAACCAAAACTACACAAAATGAAATAAAATGCACATCTGTTCCTGCTGCTGAGGAAATGCTAAATAAAAAAGCATGGGTGTGAACCCACAATACACACACTCCATTAAGTAGTCCTTCCTGCCATGATTGCTTTCAAATGAAGGCAAACAAGTAATAGGAAAATTCTAAGGTATGGGTTAAATCTGCAAAGCTTTGGTACCAATGTGAAGTATTGCTAAACAGGACCACGTATTGGAGACTGGGCTACAACCCCAGTTCTCCAACCTATGCTTGCCACCAGAAGGGATCTGCAAAATTACTTGTAGCACCTAACCTTCTTGGTATCACCATTATTATTTTCTAAATATGAATTGGCTAACACAGAGTCTTTCCACTGTATTGCAACTATGACTGAAATGAGAAGGAAGGTTCCCTGAAGAGTTACCTTTTGTACATGTCACTTAAAGCAGAGATCCTGCAACTGGCAGGATGAAGTGTAGAACTTGGGTATCAGGAGGATGTTGGCTGCAACTCATGAACAGGTCGTTTCTTCAATATCTATATATATTCTCCATTGGCGGCTGTAGATCTTTTCTCCATTCTCTCAGCTGATTCCCAACTCTGCTCTTCAAAACTGCAATGTCCCCGGAAATATTTCCAGATTAAAATATATTTTTCAACACCCCTCTATTTAAGTGAGTTTCTTTCAACTTCAAAAAAGGTGTCTGCGTTCTAATCTCTGTGCAACATAACTTTATTTTAGAAAATGCTCATGAAACCTAAGATACCCAATGAGAGAAATAAATAAAAGCGTCAAGATGGTGGCTCCCACCCTTGACTCTACTGCTTTATCTGAGTTCTGCAGCTTTACAGAAAACCTTTTTTGTTCTATCATTGAAGTCCTCATGTGCCCTTGGGACCTCTGACATCGAGGGGGATTAGATAAATGACTTTTTTGGGGGGAAAAAAGAGGATTGTCTTGGCTTCAAATTTAATTTTACTGCCCAGTGCTCTGCACCTTTCTAGATTTTGTGTCGCTGCTGCCTTGGCATCATAAATTGCGAAATAAGCAAATGTTTCAACCCTACACACATGGGTCCTTGATATTTGCACAAAAAACCTAGATTACCTCCTCCAAAGTAGCCCACAGATGTATTACATGCACAAGCAAACAAACTGGCCCAGACGCATTTCAGTTGTGCTGCAGACGATTGTTTGCTCTGTACATTGTACCCAGAGAGAGCAGAGGCGGCAAGTTTCCTTTCAATGAGCTTGTTTAGGTTGTCAGGCAGGAAAATTCCTTCGATCCGCCGATGCTTTGCTAGTGTTACTTCAGCAGACGATTGTTGTTACCCTATTTACACGCTTCAATAAGGTTTCCTCCGCACATTTGCCACTGAATTGCAACCAGACCCGTGGATTTCCCGTCTGTTAGTTCTAATGCGACACCAATGAGTGTTCGGATGAAGTCCAATTGTAAGAGAGCAGAATTAAAACAACCTCGGTGACAAAAATGTTGAAATATCCTGGATTCCCAACTGTGCAAAAATAGTTTGAAATGGAGGGGAGTGGTGGGTGGTCACACCTGGGACAGGAATCTCCAAAATGGCGGGGGGGTGGGGGCAGGGTTTCAGCATAAAAAATATCGGAAAGTTCTGGCTTACAGTCACATTAATTTTCCAGCTTCTCCAGGAGAACTTAGACTTGTATATGTCTCTGTAAGCTAGTTTAAGGCAGGTATACATTTCTGCTTTTTGCTGGTGTCTTCTGAATTTTAAAAACCTGTTGGTGGAAGGTAGGAGACATTGACAAGTCAATGTTTATTGCCCATTTCTGGTTGCCTAAGGATATTCAGAGTCAATCATACTGTGTGATACTTTTGGATGTAAGCTAGACCAACTGGATGTGGTAGGTTCCCTTCCCTGAAAGACAATGGTTATCTAGTTGCGATTTACATCAATTCAGCAGCTTCCATGGCAATTTGTTTTCTGGTTTTAGTACATAAATTAGCATGTTTGTTGAACTTGCCATGGCTTTTAACTCGCAACTTTTCACCTGCTAGTCCATGAAGTGATCATACCCTCCTCAAATTTTAAGACTTTTTTCCCTAAGTTCTTCCCAGGTTCTAAGTGTCCTAGATCCCAGGTTTACACGACTCTGTAATCTCCTTCTTGGCAGCAGTCTTTCTGAGAGGGGTGGCTCTCCTTTGCATAACTTTAAACTGTTTGTCTTGCTTGTTTAAAATGTCATTCAGAAATACAACCAAATCTCCACTGTATGAAGACAGTGAATCTAGTGTAATTCACGACGCTCAGCTACTGCAGTAAAAGTTAGGCTTGTTCAATACACAGCTGGGTTAGCAACTTTGGCTTGTTAGTTGCTTAGGCAACATAAAATGAATATAATTGCAGTTGCGTGTAGATCTGATGGTTGTTGCTGGGTGTGCTATGGAGATTTGTAGATCAGGAAGGAAACCTGTTCCCATGAGACATTTTCATTGGGCATTGCAAAGGTTTTAAAAAAAACATCAGTCACAAAATATCAGTGCAGGGGGAATTTTGAGGCAGTGTCTATTCTGCAGTTGGCAACTAACATCCCTTGAGAGCTGTCTTGCAGGAAATATTGGCCCAGATCTTACAGTCTTGGACATATTCCCCAAAATATGTGTTGAGACCCCTCCAAGGCCTCAATGCACTGACTCCGTAGGAATTTCTCAGGAAGTTTGAATTTCAGATGGGTAATTCCCCTCTCCGAGAAACATCTCCAACACTGAGCTACAGTCAGAGGCTTTGGACGGTTGTGACTTATTTATCTGAATAGTTACCCAAGAAATGTTAAACAGAAAAATCCTAGTCTAACTCCTGGTGAACTATACAACTGAACCACACCCCCCACCGCCCCCCCCCAATCACTCAAACTGACCCACCCCGACCCCTCAACAACCCCCCCACCCGGCCTGTCTAGCTCCCACCACCCAGCACCCACCCTCCCCTTGACCTGAACTCACCAGTCGAATCCGCCCCCTGACCCAACCTGACCCCAACTGCCACCCTGCCCACCCATACATTAACACACTGAAAAGCTGTTTAAATGTCCCAGTTTTTCAGTGTGTTACTGAACACTTACCAGAATATGGCAGCTGGTGCTATAAAAAAGGGGGGCACGGCTTATCTTCCCCCAACGATCCGACGCTACGAGGAAGCAGTTGGATGGGAGATGCGTTCCACATTTCTGAAGAAGCCACGATCAGAAATCCCGATCAAAAATCCCAGTCAAAAATGTGGAGCTCCGGTGTGGTGCAGAAAAGTCGGAATGAGAGAGGCAATCCGATGGAGGTTGCCGCTCCTCAGAAGAGTTGGGCCACTGTGCCCAGTATTTCTGTGGAGAAGGCTGCATTAGCATTGCAGGATTGAAATAGCATGATCATGCAGCACCCAAAATTAATGGTAACGTTTGCTGCTAATAATTTCAGCCGCTCACCTTATCACATGTAGTAGCTACTCCGAGTCTGTTTACTCAACCTGGGTTGAGTATTTCCAACCACTGTTCAACTATTCCTAGAATCAACAGAAATAGTAATAACAGAAACAAGAAGATAGTTAAAATGTTCCCCTTCCTTTCAAATCTTCCATCATCCCTCTCTTCAAAAAACCATACTTGAATGCCCTCTGTCTTTGAAAACTAGCACCCAATTTCCACCCTCCATTTCTCCACTGTTCCTGGCAACTCCATGTTTGAACCTCTCCAATTAGATTTCTGCCCCAATGCTGAAATGGCCCTTATCAAAGTCACAATGTCATCCTATATGATTGTGACAGTGGTTCATTGTGATTATCACTCCTCCTTATCCTTGTAACCCAGTCTGCAGCTTTTAACAATAATATAAAAGCAAAATATTGTGCATACTGGAAATCTGAAATAAAATCTGAAATAAAAACATGAAATGCTGGAAAAACTCAGCAGGTCTGGCAGCATCTGTGGAGAGAGAAAAACTGAGCCAGTGTTTTGAGCCCTCATGACTCTTTTTCGGAACTGGAGAGAGGTAGAAATGTGATGGGTTTTATGCTGTTGAAAAAATGACGGGGGGGTTGCGTTGCAGGTGGAGCAAAATAGAAGATCAGAGATAATTTAGAGAGCAGGGAATAGTAGAATGTGTTAATAGCAACTAACAGGTCGGCGTTGTCTGAAAGCAAAAACATGAGAATGGGGGGGTCAGGGTGGGGAAAATTCAAAATGGAGGAGAGAGTTCGTGGTCTGAAGTTGTTGAACTCAATGTTGAGTCCAGAAGGCTGTAAAGTGCCTAATCGGAAGGTGAGGTGCTGTTCCTCCAGTTTGCGCTGGACTTCACTGGAACGTTGTAGCAGGCCAAGGAGAGAAATGTGAGCAAGATGGTGAATTAAAATAGCAAGCGACCAGAAGGTCGGGATCATGCTTGCGGACTGAGCGAGGGTGGTCGAGGTGGGGTGTTGGTGTGGGGTGGGGGGGGCGGTGTCGGGAAGGTATTCAGGTGCGTGGGAGGGTATTCGGTGGGTGGAGGGGGTAGTCGGGGGGCCAGGAGGGTAGTCGGGTTGGGGTGAGGGAGTAGTTGGGGGTTGTCGGGAGGGCAGCAAAGGGTCGGGTGGTTAGTCTCGGAGGTGGGGGAGCTGGTCGGGAGGTTAGTCAGGGGTTGGGCGGTAGTCTGAGGGTCCCGTGGTGGCAGTCAGGGGGTGGGGGAGTAGGGAGGAGTCGTCGGTCCTGTAGGGGTGTAGTTGGGGGGTGTGAGTACAATAGTTACCCAGGAGTTAGATGTGGCTTTATTTCTTCTAACTTTTCCTGCGTAATTATTCTGGTAAAACAATTGGAACCATCCAAAGTATCCGATTTAAATTGGATTATCAGATGGTTTCCAGTGCAGGGTAATTGCCCAGTGGAACTTTGAACTTCCAGGACAATTGCCATGCAATTTTTTGCGGGGACTTCTGGTTGGGTCTCCCAGTGCATCTTTGGGGTACCTCCTAGTTATGATGCCCTGGAGATCGGAAGTTATGGGCCCATCTCTCTTTCTCTGTCCTAAATCTCTTGCATTTAGTCCTTTTTCATGTCCTGTCATTCCTGATCACTTCAATCACTAAAACAGTTTATTCCTATCTACTTTACCCAATCCATTCATAATGTTAAATATCTCTATCAAATTACTCTGCCATCTGAAGTTCTGATAAAAGGTCAGCGACCTGAAACGTCAACTGTTTCCCTCTCCACAGATGTTGCCTCACCTGCTTAGTATCTCCGGCATTTTCTGTTTTTATTACCCCTGTAATCTCTGTTCCAATGAAAACAGACCCAATTTTTCAAGTACTTGATGTTTACACCACAATTATGTCAGTGTAAAGCAGCTTAACCTTACACTATCGCTGCTGTGTAAATGTAAATTGAATCCAGAGTTAGGGTTAAACCTGCATGCAGTGAGGCTTTCTGGAAGAGATGGTCAAACTTCATGTCATACTGAGTATAGTGGTTATGTTACTGGCCTCATAATCTAGAGGGCTGGACTAATGGTCTGGAGACAAAAACAGAAAATGCTGGAAAAACTCAGCAGGTCTAACAGCAGAGTAGATGATCGAGGGGTGTTTTTGTGACTGGATGCCTGTGTCCAGTGGGGTTCCACAGGCATCGGTGTTGGGTCCCTTGCTGTTTGTGGTATATATAAACGATTTAGACTTGAATGTAGGAGGGTTGATCTGTAAGTTTGCGGATGACACGAAAATTGGTGGGGTGGTAAGTAGTGAGGAGGATAGCCTTAGAATACAGGAGGATATAGATGGGCTGATCAGTGGCAAATGGAATTTAATGCGGATAAGCGTGAGATGATGCACTTGGGCAGGACAAACAAGGCACAGAATTACACGATGAATGGTAGGACCCTGGGAAGCACCGAGGATCAGAGGGACCTTGGTGTGCATGTCCACCGGTCCCTTAAGGTAGTGGGACAAGTAGATAAGGTGGTTAAGAAGGCATATGGAATACTTGCCTTTATTAGCTGAGGCATAGAATATAAGAGCAGGGAGGTTATGCTGGAACTGTATAAAACGCTGGTTAGGCCACAGCTAGAGTATTGCATGCAATTCTGGAATCCGCATTATAGGATGGATGTGATTGCAGCAGAGAGAGTGCAGAGGAGATTTACCAGGATGTTGCCTGGGCTGGAGAGTTTTAGTCATGAGGAGAGATTGGATCGACTGGGGTTATTTTCCTTGGAGCAGAGGAGATTGAGGGAGGACATGATTGAGGTGTATAAAATTATGAGGGGCATAGATAGGGTAGACAGGAAGGAACTTTTCCCCTTGGTGGAGGGATCAATAACCAGGGGGCATAGATTTAAGGTAAGGGGCAAGAGGTTTAGAGGGGATGTGAGGAAGAATTTTTTCACCCAGAGGGTGGTGGGAATCTGGACGCCACTGCCTGAAAGGGTGGTAGAACTAGAAACCCTCATAACATTTAAGAAGTATTTGGATGTGCACTTGCGATGCCATGGCATACAAGGCTATGGGCCTAGTGCCGGAAAATGGGATTAGAATAGTTAGGCACTTGTTTGACTGGCGCAGACTCGATGGGCTGAAGGGCCTTTTTCTGTGCTGTCGACCTTTATGACTCTATGCCTCTATGATCATCTGTGGAGAGGAAAACAGAGTTAACTTTTTGAGTCCACATGAGTATGCTGTTAAACCTGCTGAGTTATTCCAGCATTTTCTGTTTTTATTTCAAATTTCCAGCATCTGCAGTATTTTGCTATTATCTTAATGATCTGGAGGTATAAGTTCGAATCTCCATGTGGCAGCTGGAGAATTTCAATTCAGTTATTTAAAGAAATATGGACTTAGTATTAGTGATGAGCATGGAATTGCATGACATTGTAAAAACCCATCTTGTTCATTAATGTCAATTTAGGAAATCTGCCGTTCTTACCCAGCCCGGCTATATGTGACTCCCGACCCACAGCAATTTGACTGACTCTGAAATTGCCCTCCGAAATGGCTTAGAACACCACTCACTTGTATTCAGGAAAGTTGTTCACCACTATCCTCTCAAGGACAATTAGGGATGGGTAATAAATTCTGGCCTTGCCAGTGACATCCACATCCATGAATGAATATGAAAAGCAATACAGAGTATGTTTGTGTCTTGACAACTAATTCTCACTTGACAAGGTTAGAATCTGCATGAAGCAAAAAACGGATTTCTTAATTGTTCTCTTAAAGGTGGACTGATGGTAACACTTCATTTTTTTACGTGGACTACTTTAAACAGTGGGCCTTGTCACATATCCAGACAAAAGAAGAATTAATTATGACTGATGAAATGAACAGTGCTAACTTTAGCAAGGGTTGTGTTTTATTCTATAAGTGAAAAGCAGTGAAAAAAGTTTTGTTTTGCCTGGGAAAGGTCATGACTTATCTTGCTAATGTCAAATACAGGGGATAATGAGGAGAATCAGCAGAAGATGTCTTTTTCTCATCTTTTACTGCCAAAAAGCCACATTCTCAGGATCTAAATGTTTCAGAAGGCTATGCCCCTGTAATGGCAATTAGAAACTTCCAAATTAGAATTAAGAACAAGGATTTCTCCTTTTTAAAAAAAAATAAACCTATAACTGCTAACATTTTCCCATTCTTGGGAACAACCTTTTCTTTGGCAGAGGTAAAGCCGCCAGGACTCAATCTATCTGGGAAATGGGGTTCTCCTTTTATGTATCCCAGTTGTTCACCCAGTAACAAGTTTGGAGCTGTGCTAATCTTTCTGGATGGCACAGGTAAGGTGAGGTCAGTAACTTAAATAAACTGTGGTTTATCATTATGCTATATAATTGGCACAACCGCAAAGGGATGGAAATTAAATTTAGCATGCAGTAGTGTATCAGGATTGAGCTTTGATTTATTTGTAGCAAAAGTAGGACAATGTCAGCACAAGGGAAGAATCCTGATACTGGTGGTGGAAAGAATAAGGCTGCTATCGAAGAAAAAAGTCATCCCAGAGATTGTGGGCAAAATTTTTAGCTCAGCAGGCGGGCGCACACCCAACCTGCTCGAGCGTAAAATGACACACATTGACGTCGGGTGAGCGTTCTGACGTCAACGCGTAGTCACGCAATATTTTGGTCGGCGGGCATTGGCAGCGCATCCACAGACAATTAAAAGGCCTGTTAAGACCATTAAAAAGACAATTGACTGACATCTTTCATTGCCCTGCCAACCGTAAGGCAGGTGAAAAGGCCAAATGGCCTTTGCGCTTTTCAGGAAACCTCATCCATGGGTGAGATTAGGTTTCCTGAAGCAAATAAAAATAACATAATTTTTTTTTATTCACGGGACGGGGGCTCCGCTGCCTAGACCAGCATTTATTACCCATCCCTAGATGCCCTTGAGAAGGTGGTGGTGAGCAGCCGCCTTGAACCTCTGTAGTCCATGTGGTGTAGGTACACCCACAGTGCTGTTAGGAAGGGAGTTCCAGGATTTTGACCCAGCGACAGTGAAGGAACAGAGATATATTTCCAAGTCAGGATAGTGAGTGACTTGGAGGGGAACTTCCAGGCGGTGGTGTTCCCATCTATCTGCTGCCCTTGTCCTTCTAGATGGTGATCATGGGTTTGGAAGGTACTGCCTAAGGAGCCTTGGTGAATTCCTGCAGTGCATCTTGTAGATGGTACACACTACTGCTACTGTACATCAGTGGTGGAAGGAATGAATGTTTGTGTATGTGGTGCCAATAAAGCGGGCTGCTTTGTCCTGGATGGTGTCAAGCTTTTTGAGTGTTGTTGGAGCTGCACTCATCCAGGCAAGTGGGGAGTATTCCATCACACTCCTGACTTGTATCTTGTAGCTAGTGGACAGGCTTTGTGGAGTCAGGAGGTGAGTTACTCGTCACAGGATTCCTAGCCTCTGACCTACTCTTATAGCCACAATATTTATACAGCTAGTCCAGTTCAGTTTCTGGTCAATGGTGATCCCCAGAATGTTGATGTTGGGGGATCAGTGATGGCAATGCCATTCAACATCATGGGGCGATGGTCAGATTCTCTCTTGTTGGAGATGGTCTTTGCCTGACACTTGTGTGGCGCGAATGTTACTTGGCACTTGACAGCCCAAGCCTGAATATTGTCCAGGTCTTGCTGCATTAGGACATGGACTGCATCAGTATCTGAGGAGCTGCGAATGGTGCTGAACATTGTGCAATCATCAACGAACATCCCCACTCCTGACCTTACGACGGAAGGAAGGTCACTGATGTAGCAGCTGAAGATGGTTGGGCCAAGGACACTACCCTGAGGAACTCCTGCAGTGATGTCCTGGAGCTGAGATAACTGATGTCCAACAGCCACAAGCATCTTTCTTTGTGCTAGGTATGACTACAACCAGCGGAGAGTTTTTCCCCTGATTCCTGACTCCAGTTTTGCTAGGGCTCCTTGATGTCACACTTGGTCAAAAGCTGCCTTGATGTCAAGGGCAGTCTCTCTCACTTCACCTCACCTCAGGAATTCAGTTCTTTTGTCCATGTTTGAACCAAGGCTGTAATGAGGTCAGCAGCTGAGTAGCCCAGCAGAACCCAAGCAGGGCATTAATGAGCAGGTTATTGCTAAGCAAATGCCACTTGATAGCACCGTTGATGACCCCTTCCATTACTTTACTGATAATGGGGAGTAGATTGACGGGCTGGTAACTGGCCGGGTTGGATTTGTCCTGCTTTTTGTGTACAGGACATACCTAGGCAATTTTCCACATGGCTGGCTAGATGCCAGTGTTGTAGCTGTGCTGGAACAGCTTGGCTAGGGGCACAGCAAGTTCTGGAACACAAGTCTTCAGTACTATTGCTGGAATATTGTCAGGGCCCATAGCCTTTACAGTATCCAGTGCCCTCAGCCGTTTCTTGATATCATGTGGAGTGAATCGAATTGGCTGAAGACTAGAACTAAAGACTAGACTAAAATTTAATTAATAACATGTCCCTTCTTGTGTGACAGAGTCACATGAGGGAACATGTTTTATTACATTATTCATTTCTTCTTTGTTTGAAATTGCTTCATCTCCCTGAAGCAGCTCTGTGCCTCAGGGAGATTATGAAGCGCACACTCGCACGCATGCGCAAAGTTTGCGGTCGCTTCACTTGCCCTCCTCCCCTCCCATCCACACAGGCAGAGCTGAGAACTGCCGCTCCCGTTTCATGCTGGGCAGGCCTTAATTGGCCCACCAGCGTGAAATTGCCTTCCGGCCTTGATCGCGGGCAGCAGTCGCTTTCCCGCCCGCCCCCGCCAGACAAGGGCAAGATTCTGCTCCGTGAGTTCTTAGGAATCCTGGACAAAAGTGTAGGAAGTGTCAGTTTTTCACTATATTAATGAGTCATAAATTACAATCACAGGAATGCGAAGTTTTGAAATGTTATTTCCATGGAATATGATTTGTGTGAAATAAGAGCAAAAGATCAAGATGCACTTGCAATAATGATTCTTTAGCACCTTTCAAGCAGTTAACAAGCCACGTAGCCAACATAAACATTGAAATGTTTGTTAACCCAGTGGTACTGTGCACAATATTTGTAGATAATGATACAGTCTAACTTTGAGAAAAATTCAATTGTCCAACAGGTCTCTACAAGTGCTGGTAACTTGAAGCATCATGAACAGAGTTTGGTGGAGGACCTTAAATATCCAAAGGGGACAACAAATGTGGCAATTTATCACCAGTTATAGAAAGTAAACATAGGGCATGAATGTGACTATAAAATAGCACATGGTATGTGTGAACTTGAAAGAAAGTCACTGTAGTTAAAGACATAAGGATTGAATTCCATGGGCTGGATTTTCATCTTCGAGGTAGGTAGGGGGAGTCAGAAAATTTCCCAACTCAGCATGTCCAGCTTAGGAGAAAGTGCTATAAAGATCGGATTTTCATTCTGAGGTGCAGGTGCTAACAGGAGTTGGGCCCGCCACCCCTTGGAAGAGTTCAGAGGCAGTCACAGGGGCTGCCAGGTTCCACAGTGGGCTGTTTAAGAGGCCTGACATGATGCATTGGGACTTCATTCCAGTTATATTAAAATAGTAAGGCCCTCGCTTCTTACATCCACTCACCCCAACCACCATGCCCCACGATTCCTCATTCCCTCCATGCCAAGCTATGCTCCCCACCAACCCCCATGACTCCTCTTACTTTCCATCCCAAGCTATGGCATTTGCATACCCGTTCACCCTTTATACAGTGTGTAGAGAACCAACAAACCCTATAGTGACAATAGGATGTGTCAAAAAATACTTTAAAAAGTCATTCATTCATAAAAATTGCTTTTATTACAGTCCAATGAAAATGTCAATCATCAAGACCCTCCAAAATATCAATGGCAGAAGCTGCAAGCACTTGAAACCTCTTTACCCTGTGTAAATAAACATCGTGATATTGACAAAATAGTTCAGAGAGCTGCAGCTGTCAATCAATCAATGTTTTTGCTGGGGAACAGCTGATTCACCACTCTAATGGATATCTGGGCTCTCAGCCATGCTTCAGGATACCATTGACTGCACACACATTGCATTGTATGCATCTCATATCAATTCTGCCATTTTCCTGAACCAAAAGAGTTTGCATTCTTAATGTGCAGCTGGTGTGTGACCACAGGCAGCACATCATACAGGTCAATGTCTGCTATCCTAGCCTTTAGTCATGAATCCTTTTAGATCTAGTATTATGTATTGAAAAAGAGCTAATTAATAATCTTGTTGTAAAAGAACCTTTAGGGATGAGTGACCATAATATAATAGAATTTTACATTATGTTTGAAAGTGAGGTAGTTCACTCTGAAGCAAGGGTGTTAAAGCTGAATAAAGGAAATTATGAAGGCATGAGGGACAAATTGGCTGAGATGGATTGGGAAAATACATTAAAAGGTATGACTGTACATGGCAATGGATAGTCTTCAAAGAACTATTACATAGCTTACAGCACCTATACATTTCTTCAAAGTGCAAAACCCGAAATAAGTCAGTCAACCGTGGCTGACAAAGGAAGTTAAAGATTGTATAAGATTAGAAGAAAAGGCTTACAAAGTTACCAGAAGCAGTAGTAGATATGAGGATTGGGATGTTTTTAAAAATACAGCTACGAAGACAAAAAAACTGGTAAGGAAAGGGAGAATAGAATATGAATGCAATCTTGAAAAAAACATAAAAATGGACTGTAAAAGCTTCTATAGATATGTAAAAAGAAGTGTTTGGCTAAGACAAAGGTAGGTCCAATACAGGCAGAGTCAGGAGAATCCATAATGGTGAATAGAGAAATGGCAGAGAAGCTAAATGATTACTTTGTGTCTGTTTTCACTGAGGAAATTACAGGAAATCACCCAGATTTAGAGATCCAAGGGATTAGGGAGAATGAAGAGTTGAAGAAAATTAGTATAAGCAAGAAGGTTGTGTTGGAGAAATTAATGGGGCTGAAAGTTGATAAGTCCCCGGGACCTGGTATTCTGCACCCCAGAGTGTTGAAAGATGTTGCTATAGAGATAGTGGATGCGTTGGTGGTCATTTTCCAAAACTCTATAGTTTCTGGAATGGTTCCTGAAGATTGGAAGGTAGCAAATGTCACCCCACTATTTAAGAAGGGAGGGAGAGAGAAAACAGGGAACTACAGACCTGTTAGTCTTACATCAGTAGTAGGGAAAATGCTAGAATCTATTATAAAGATAAATGGATACTTGAATAATCATGGTCTGATTGGGCATAGTCAGCATGGATTTGCGAATGGGAAATTATGTTTGACAAACTTGTTAGAGATTTTTGAGGATGTTACTAACAAAATTGATAAATGAGTGTGGATGGACATAGTACACTTGGATTTTCAGAAAGCTTTTGATAAAGTCCCCCACAGGAGATTGATAAGCAAAATAACAACACGTGGGATAGGAGGCAGTATACTGGCATGGATTAAGGATTGGCTAACACACAGGAAACAAAGAGTTTCTCTCTTTGAACGGGTCATTCTCACGGCAGGCTGTGACTAGTGGGGTACCGCAAGGATCAGTACTTGGGCCCCAGCTGTTCGCAATATATTTCAATGATTTGGATGTGGGGACCAAATGTAATATTTCCAAGTTTGTGATTGATACAAAGCTAGGCGAGAATGTGTGTTGTGAGGAAGATGTAAAGCAACTACAGGCGGATTTGGACAGGCTTAGTGAGTGGGCAAGAACGTGGCAGATGGAATATAATGTGGAAAAATGTGAGGTTATCCACTTTGGTAGAAGGAACAGATGTGCAGAGTATTTCCTAAATGGTAAGAGATTAGGAAGTGTAGATGTACAAAGGGACCTGGGTGTCCTTGTTTATAAGTCACTGAAAGCTAACGTGCAGGTGCAGCAGGCAATTCGGAAGCCTATTGGAATGTTAACCTTTATCACAAAAGGGTTTGAGTACAGGAGTAGTGAAGTCTTGCTTCAATTGTATAGAAGCTTGGTTAGACCGCACCTGGAGTACTGTGTACAGTTTTGGTCCCCTTATATCAGAAAGGATATTACTGCCGTTGAGGGAGAGCAACAAAGGTTCACCAGTCTTGTTCCGGGGATGGCGGGACTGTCCTGTGAAGAGAGATTGGAGAAACTGGGCCTGTATCCTCTAGACTTTCGAAGAATGAGAGGTGATCTCATTGAAACCTACAAAATACTTCAAAGTATAGACAGAGTAGCAGCTGGTAAACTGTTTCCCCTGGTTGGGGGGTCTAGAACCAGAGGACATAATTTAAAAATAAGGGGGAATATAGGACTGAGATGAGGAGAAATTTCTTTACTCATAGGGTTGTGAATCTTTGGAATTCTCTACCCCAGAGGGCCATGGAAGCTCAGTCATTGAATATGCTTAAGGGAAAAGATTTCTGATTAACAATAATGTAAAGGGTTATGGGGAAAGGTATTGAAGTGTTCGATCAGCCATGATCATATTGAATGGCGGAGCAGGCTTGATGGGCTGAATGGCCTTCTCCTGTTCCTATGTTCTTATGTCCTACGTTCCTTCATTCTGTGGCAGCACTCTGTGTGAGCTGTATTTGATCCACTGTGGTAAATTAAAGCGTGACTGCTGGGGTGGCAGATGTTATCCATCCATGGCATAATTGAAGATTGTGATCTAGAATCCACACACATGTGCCCAGCAGACATACAATAAGTGCCTAGCTGCTACAAGGAATATTACAGAGCAGACCATCAGCATGTTCAAACTATGTTCTACGGACTGGATCGTTCTGGAAGAACCCTGAAGTACTCAGCTGAGTGGTCTCAAGATTTGTGGTTGTACGTTGCAGAACCTTGCCATTATGAGGGCATAGCCATTGCCACCACCTATCGAGTAAGAAGTGATGGAGGAACAGGAAGGGAGGCTGCAATGTAAAGCCCATTTCATCCTGGGCTCTATAGGATGAAATAATTAGTGAGCGATACCAGTAACCTCAACCACAACTGCCCATTCACCCAATAGTTCCTCATTCCTTACCTTTCCTTTACATTGACCATCACATTGTCCTTTTCCCAAAATGCACAAAATAAAAGCCAATATAAAATATGCATTTTAATGCAAATTTATAAATTAAATCATGATATAATGCACACAAAAATAAACTAATCACCCTTGTACATTCCTTTGGTGTATCTTCTGTGTGCTTTTGCTTTTCCTAGTGCTTTTGTAAGTTGCTTTCCCATTGGCTACACCATGGCTGGGGGAAGACTGCGGACAGCCCTTGAGGCCAACGTCGAGCAGCTCTGGGCCTAGAAGGTGCAATTTTAGACTACACTATCTTGATCTGGGCCGGCTGGCTGGCATGCAACAGCAAAGGCACTGGCTGAGTGATAAGGGTGGGAGCATGTATGCTGTCACCCTGAGAAAGGAAGGAAGGGTCATGCTCCATGGTGCCACTGCCCCTCTGTGGGACACCCCTCAGCAATCATACTGATCTGTAGGAAGAAAGATTGCTCAAGTGCTGTGATATCTGGAAGTCCCTATGAACACCAATATCTAGAGCCATGATGGCAGCAAGCTGAGATTGCATGATAACAGTCTTGGCTTCTACTGCAACACACTGACTTTTGGTGGAAGCTGCTTGGGTTACAGCAGAAGCTGAGACATTAGACATCATATACTTCATCATGGTGGTTCCACAGGTGTGCTGATGGAGGTGACCACATGATCCATGTTTGAAGGGATGGGCTTCAAGGTTGGGTCTGGACTCTGGAAAGCCCCTTGACATTGAGTGTGGGCTTTCTGGCTGGCTTTCCAGTGCAAGAAGTATTTGATTATCATCAGCTGCCTTCTGTAACCTGACCCATTGAAATCCTCATCTGAGTCGTCTTCAGCAAAGTTATAATCAAACCAATATTTAATCAAGATTCAGCTCATCAGTACTGGATCTCTAACAAACAGCCTGATAAAACAGAGAGGATTGAATGGTGATGTTGAAGTAGAGCTGGGTATTGTCAGCCTATAGGTGTAACCTGATGCCATATCTTTGGACAGTGTTACCAAGGGGCAGCATGTATATGAGGAAAAGGAGGGGACCATGAATCAAATACTAGAGATAACAGTGCAATGATGGGAAGAGAAATCATAGCAAGAGATTCTTTGGTTGTGATTAGATAGCTGAGTGAAACAAACTAGACAATGGTGGCATTGGAGGAGGATGGGGTGGTTAATCATGTCAAAGGCTCCAGACAGGTCAAAAAGGGCACAGAGTGATAGTGCATGGAGAGTATGATTTTTGACTTTGATTTGGACTGTTTCAAAGCTGCGTCAGGGGTATGAACCCGTTGTGAAGTTCGATCATGGATTTTCAGGAAAGATGGGTACCAATTTGGGAGGCAACAACACCTTCAAGTACTATGAAGAGGGAAGGGATGTTGGAGAAGGGGCAGTAATTTTCAAGGGCAAAGGGGCGCATGGTGGGTTCTTTGAGAAGAGGAATGATGATGGTAGCAATGTAAGATCTGGGGTTCATTCTAACCTCAGTTGTAAGATTCAAAGTCGATTACAATTGCTAGAATAAGTTGGGAGAGTTATCTAAAAGAAACCTGAGTTCAGACTAGCTGCAGACCACTCTGGGTGTAAGTACGTTGTCACAATTTTCACAGAATTTATTAAGTTAATTGCATTAAGTGCAAAATGCAATACTTAGCAAAGACAGTAGATCGGTCAGTTTACTCTGCAAAACCAGCTCATGACTTCTGCTTGACTGTGGTGCTGTCTCTTCTTTCTTCTTACTTCATGTTGCATGCCTAGCTATTGAAAATTGCTGTTTATTAATGCTTGCTAGCCACTACCTCTATGCATGGTCAATAGTATCCCTTAGTTTTGATTGGCCCAAGAAGCACATGATCAGTTCCTGATTGGTTAAGTGGTGCATGATCAATGTCTGACTGGTCTCTTTAGAATGATGGTCACCTTATTGATGTCACTTCCCATTAACTCCTGACTGGTTCCCTAAGATGCCAGTCATTGTGGGAACATCTCTTTATAGCTTTTCCCTGTTATTTTATTAAGTGTATAGCTTTCCACTAAGATAACAAGGGACAACAAGATAATTTGTGTGTTTTTTTTAAATTCATTTACAAGATGTGGGCTTCACTGGCTGGGCCAGCATTTATTGCCCATCCCTCGATGTCCTTGAGAAGGTGGTGGTGAGCTGCCTTCTTGAACCGCTGCAGTCCATGTGGTGTAGGTACATCCACAGTGCTGTTAGGGAGGGAGTTCCAGGATTTTGACCCAGCAATAGTGAAGAAACAGTGATATATTTCCAAGTCAGGATGGTGAGTGACTTGGAGGGGAAATTCCAGCTGGTGATATTCCTAATTATCTTCAGTCCATGTCCATCTAGATGGCAGTGGTCGTGGATTTGGAAGTTGTCTATTTATTTGTGATATTAGGAAGTGACACCACACATCCTCTTGATTGATGCTCGGGCTCATCGTCCCAAAAGACCTAACTGATACATCTTGGGTGTTCTGGAAAGTTCAAACCTATATGTAACTTCCTAGTGATTGCTGGTGCCAGAAGCAAGTTACTTAAAAAATAACTAAAAGTCCAAGAGGTACACAATCTTAAACTAATACGCCAATTCCAAAATTACTACAGTACATATAAAATCAGTGCATAGAGATGATAGGTGTGTTAAAGTTGAGATAGCAAAATACAAATACAAGATACAGCATAATACATTACATGTTCATAAGGAATAAAAGTCACAAAAGCTACATAACTACAACACTGATTACATTACCTGAACATAAAAACCACAGTAATGCATAAATTTGTTGTATACTTTGAAGGAAAGTGACTGTTTCTCTTTGAGGCATTTTAAGTTAAAAAGCTAAAACAATTTAAGATATAGAACTGTAGTTTGAGACCTAAAAACATTTTAGTTCACATAATAGGCTTTTGAGAGGAATACAGCATGATAAGAGTCAAAACATTTACCAGAGTCTAATTCCACAGCATTAACTTTGACAATCAAGCTACAAGAGACCTCACATATGCCCTGTAATCCAGTCATAAAATGTAACAATGGGTTCCCTTCAACATCTCTTCTATAGTAAAACCATAAAATATACTTACTTTGACCTAAGGTAATATGGCACACTTCACTTGTCAAGTATGAATGCACCTAATGACAATATCTACATAGGATGATACTAGTGCTTTACATATTGAATTAATTTTATTCCTAGATAATTGCATGTAACTAAAGTAACAATTATTAAAAATGGTCCTCCCTACAGCAAATTTGAAAGGAACATAGGAACAGGAGTAGGCCATTCAGCCCATCGAGCCTGCTCCTCAATTCAGTATGATCATGGCTGATCATCCACTTCATTGCCTTTTTCCTCACTATCCCCATATCCCATTGCTATTTAGAAATCTGCCAATCACCACTTTAAACATACTCAATGACTGAGCTTCCGCAGCCCTCTGGGGTAGAGAATTCCAAAGATTCACAATCCTCTGAGTAAAAATATTTCTCCTCATCTCGGTCCTAAGTGTTTTCCCCCTTATTTTGAAATTGTGTCCCCTGGTTCTAGACTCCCCAACAAGGGGATACATCTTACCTGCAGCTACCCTGCCTATCCCTTTAAATATTTTGTATATTTCAATGAGATCACCTCTTATTCTTTGAAACTCTAGAAGATACAGGCCCAGTTTTCCCAATCTCTCTTCACAGGACAGTCCTGCCATCCCGGGAACAAGTTTGGTGAACCTTCGTTGCACCCCCTCTAATATCCTTCCTAAGGTAAGGGGACCAAAACTGTATACAGTACTCCAGGTGCGGTCTAACCAAGGTTCTATACAATTGAAGCAAGACTTCACTACTCCTGTACACAAACCCTCTTGTGATAAAGGCTAACATTCCCTTAGCCTTCCTAATTGTCTGCTGCACCTGCATGTTAGCTTTCAGTAACTTATTGACAAGGACACCCAGGTCCCTTTGTACATCTGCACTTCCTAATCTCTTACCATTTAGGAAATACCCTGCGCGTCTGTTCCTTCTACCAAACAGATAAACTCTCATTTTTTCACATTATATTCCATCTGCCATGTTCATGGCCACTCACTAAGTCTGTCCAAATCCTCTTGAAACCCCCTTACATCTTCCTCACAACACACATTCCCACCTAGCTTTGTGTTATCCGCAAACTTGGAAATGTCACATTTGGTCCCCACATCCAAATCATTGATATATATTGTGAACAGCTGGGGCCCAAGTACTGATCTCTGCGCTACCCCATGAGTCACAGCCTGCCAATACGAGAAAGACTTGTTTATTTCTACTCTGTTTTCTGCCTGTTAGCCAACCCTTAATCCATGCCAGTATATTACCTCCTATCCCAAGTGTTTTAATTTTGCTAACTAACCTCCTGCGGGGGACTTTATCAAAAGCCTTCTGAAAAACCAAGTATACTATTTCCACTGACTCCCCTTTATCAATCCTGTTAGTAACATCCTCAAAAAACTCCAACAGGTTTGTCAAACATGATTTACCATTCATAAATCCATGTTCACTATGCCTAATCAGATCTCTAATATCCAAGTGTCCATTTATCACACCCTTTATAATAGATTCTAGCATTTTCCCTATTACTGATGTAAGGCTAACAAATCTGTAATTCCCCGTTTTCTCTCTCTCCCTCCCTTCTTAAATAGTGGGGTTACATTTGCTACCGTCCAATCTGTAGGAACCATTCCAGAATCTATAGATTTTGGAAGATGATCACCAACGCATCCACTATCTCCATAGCTACCTCTTTCAACACTCTGCAATGTAGATCATCAGGTCCTGGGGATTTATCAACCTTCAGTCCCACTAATTTCTCTAATACAATCTGCTTACTAATACTAATTTCCTTCAATTCCTCATTCTCCCTAGTCCCTTGGATCTCTAATTCTGGGAGATTTCTTGTGTCTATCCTTAGTAAAGACAGACACAAAGTAATCATTCAGTTTTCTGCCATTTCTCTATTCCCCAGTATAAATTCTCCTGACTCTGCTTGTAATGTACCCACATTTATCTTAACCAAATGTTTCCTTTTTACATAAGAATCTTTTACAGTCCACTTTTATGTTTTTTGCTAGTTTACATTCATATTCTATTCTCCCTTTCTTTATCAGTTTCATGGTCCTTCTATTCTAAAATCCTCCCAATCCTCAGATTTACTACTATTTCTGGCAACTTTATAGACCTTTCTTTTAATCTTATACAATCCCTAACTTCCCTTGTTAGCCATGGTGGACTGTCTTTTATTTTTGGGGTTTGTGCCTTAAAGGAATGTATAATTGCTGTAAACAATGTAATAATTCTTTAAAGACGATCGGTTACATACGTACGGTCATTCCTTTTAATTTATTTTCTCAATTCATTTCAGCCAATTTGCCTCTCATACCATCATAATTTCCTTTGTTCGAATTTAATATCCTGGCTTCAGGTTGAACTAGCTCACTTTCAAACAGCATGTAAAATTCTATCCTGTTATGGTCACTCATCCCTAAAGGTTCTTTTACAATAAGATTATTAAATAGCCCTTTTTTTGTTACACAATATTATATCTAAAATAGCCTCATCTCTATTCGGTGGTGAATAATACCAGAGGATAGGGAGCTATCATCCCAACTAACAATGGGATCAAGGAGCAAAATGGAATGATCAGCAGTTTAGTTGGAATAGGATAAAGAGACAGGAAGTAGATTGCATTGGCAAAAGTAGGAATAAACTGGACATTTAGAGTTAGCAAGCTGTAACTAGTGATGTAGTGCACGGATCGGTACTTGGACCTCAACTATTTACCATCTATTTTAATGACTTAGATGAGGGGAACTGTGTAACATATCCAAATTTGCTGACAATACAGTTAGGTTGGAAAGTAAGCGGTGAGGAGGATACAAAGGAGGCACAGAATTATTTGACAGGTTTGGTGAGTGAACAAGAATACGACAGATGAAATGCAATGTGGTAAAGTGCGAAGTTATGCACTTAAGAAAAATTGGCACAATCTCCATTGAGACCGATAACTTTTAAAAGAAATTTGAACTTCCTGTTAATAGTTGAAAGGATAACATGAAAGATTTTAAGAGGTTTACAGTGACAAAAGGCTAAAAGCGCTAACTTTGTAGGCAACTTATACTTTAGATCACAGAACAGAATACCCTCATTTTTAGTACACCTGAAAAGGCACACTTCACAGGTGTATGTTACACCATTCTTGAAGTATACATTCAGTTCTCCCAATATAAGTCAAAATTGATTCTTAGCTCCCAAGGGTTTAATTCTGTGCTTTTCCTTTCCCAGCCTGGTAACTTCTAAACTCAGAATTGTCCTTCAATATGAGAGTCTTAGTGGAAATTCTCCCTCTAGTGGAAACTCGGCAAATTTTCCAGCTTTTTACTCTTCATGAATTTGTTTTCTGTCGGAGCACAAGCTTACACCCGCATTCTGGCATAGTGAACCATAGAGACTTTGGGCCTCAACCTGCTCTCGCTCCTGGATCCTGGCAGACTACCCTATCTGTGATATTCTATGATATTTTAGGAAAGCCTGGAACCTGATATCATAATGGCTTTCTCTGTACCCTTCCCATCTCAAAGCCCATCAGGGCAAATGTGAATCATATGGGCCTCGTATCCAGGTAGAGATGCTGATTAGCTGTCCTTGAGACCCACTGTCTCTTATCTTGGAAGTAAAGGGATAGTTTAAAGCACAAGTGTTTAAAAACCAACATTCTTAACACTTTTCTGTGACTTTGGAGACTCACAGGCTATCTACTGTTAACATGCAGCCTGCTGCCATTGTCTCCAAGCATCAACAACTTGCACCTTCTTTCCAGTAAAACAATCTGGGCCCCCTTTGATTTCTAACAATTAAACTACCCTGGCTTGCTGTCAGGCATGCTAAGGCAGGTCACACGATCCCCTTCATTTTACCTTAAATTAACAACACAGTCCCAAAACATAACAATCTTATAAACCTCACAATTGTAACATCTCCCTATAAAGAATGAAAAGTTATTATCTTAGTGATGAGTTTTCATAAACACTGTCCAAAATATAACAACTCCAAACATTTTATACACCTTAAGACCTAACATACTACATACAGTACAAGAAATATTCTTCCAGTGGTGTCACATTTTCCAATAAACAGTCTATCTTGGCAGCATCATAATGTTTAACCTGTATTAACCCAAATGCATGTAACAGTTGAGGTTTAAAATCCTCTTTACTGCAACTGTTAAAGTTCTTCCTTCCATATGACTGAGAATTGCTTCCGCTGTTAATAGCTTCACATTCTAAGATGCATTGAAGAAAATCTCCTTTCTCATGACAATTAATGTTCATAACACTTCCATGTATTTGGTTAGACAATTTTACCCTTGGTCTGGTTTGGTTAACCTTGTCAAGAACAGCACTGCTGATTTCTGATAGTGCCTCTGGCTTTTGAATACTAACAGGTGTAAATTGTAGACCCAGAAGAAATTCTCTGTTTTAATGCTTTTTACCCTCTGGACTCAGTAGTTCCTTTGGTTCGTCTTTAAAACCAAATTTTATATTGTCATCAGAGTGTTAACTTTTTAATTCCGTCTTTGGTTCACCCTGTTCAGATTTTATCTTCTGATCTTCATTCTCTTTCAGGTCTATAGGTTCTTTAATATCCAGATTTGAAAAATAATGTCTCAGCTAGCCAACCGTGTGAGTCATCTTTCTCCTGTTTCAAAGCAGGATTATCGTTCTCCTCCTTTTGTACAAGCAGTTTGTTTATTTGCTGAGTAAAATCCTCTTTAGCTGCTCTAAGAACTTAGTTGAGGTTGTGTTAATGTTTTGATAAGACTCCTTATATTCTGCTTTAATCAGTTCTTGATTCCTTTTACATTCGTTCTGTTTCTCGTCCCATTTAGCATGAACTTTCTCCAGTTCATTCTGAGCAAGAGCCGCAGCTTCATTTTGAAGCTTCATTTTACACGTGAAAACTTTAATGGGTCCTCGTAATTCCACAGTAACAGCCATCAGTTGGAGCCAAGTCATTTTGGTTTAAAGCATTTACTCTCTCTCTCTGTCTTTATCCATTAGCCTGGAATTCTGCTGCTGTATTCTCTTTTGACGCCTGTGGCTTGCTTAATTGAGGCAAATCCAATTCATTTCCAGCTGTTTTAACTCTTTGATGTCCATCAGAGGCTTCAGTATGTTTTCAATTTCTGAAGTTTGAGCTTTTGATTCTTTAGGTAACCCTTGAGGCAAGCCATTGACTTTTGCAATAGATTCAGAGACAACTATATGTTTTTCATAGTTCATTGATCTGGTTGATACATGGTTATCTTTGCCCACTGCAATGAATTTTGTGGAAACATCTGGAGGCAGGACATGGAGTCCAGCTAAATTGTTTCACAAGATAAGCTCAACATTATTAATAGGCAATTTCGACACCACTCCAACAATAACAGACCCACTGACTAAAGCACAATTTAAATTCACTCTACACAATGGAACAGGTAAACAATTGCCATCAATACTCTGTATCAATGTACAGTACTTTTATTTAGCAAACTCTCTGGAGAGAAATTCATGTCTGTTGGTAACATCCAGCTTTGAGCTGACCCCATATCCCTAAGAATAATGATCCTTTGGCTCTTTTATTAGACAAAAATGGAATTACTTCACCCTCACATATAAAACCTCCATAATCTTTTTGTTTCAATTTATAGCCACTATAAATATATTAGAAGGCATTGGTTCATTCACTGGTACAGCATTTTCTGAAGAAACGCTAGACACCCCATAAAAGCTACCATCTTAGCTTTCAGCTTTTACATACCCTGTTTTATGGCAAAAATAACAAGTTGGTCCCCTTGAATCATCAATGTCTCTTTCCCTGCTATGCCCTCATTATAATTAGTGTTCTGTTCATCATCAAATCATTTATCTCTCCAGTTTCTTTGTGGTTTTGCAAACAAAGATTTGCTGCCCCTATGTATCTGTGGGATAGTTCGTAACCATCAACCAAAACTGCAACTTCCCTTATTTTAGAAATGTTACGGTCTTCAAGGTTGGACCTGATTCGTAAAGGAATATTGTTTTTAAATGTACCCATTAACAACACCTCTCTTAACGTTTTCAAAATCTTGATCAAACTTCTTCGCCGCATGCCATTGATCAAACACTATTACTTTTACTCTAGCAAATACCACAGAAGCCTGATTCTGTCTCTTCAGATTTCTAAATTTTTGCCTTTAAACTTATGGGACTAACTTACGCACATAAAGTACAGCAGTCTTAAGTGTATCATAATCTGCAGATTGTTTACCTAAAAGGGTTAGATAAAGCTCCAACGCTTTCCCTATCAAAACACTAATAAAATCACCTAAATTTCTTTTGGTCATTGTGACTTGTAGCAATTTTTTCAAATGAGACAAAAATACATTTCAACTCCTTCTTCACTGAATTTAGGCACTAGGTGAATAGTCCTTGCCAAATCAAAATCAGGGCCCAGGTTTTTACTACGATGGAGAGCCTCGTCATTGTAGCGAGAAAAGCAGAACTGTCTGAAAATCTTAAGGCCCGCCACCGAACACAGCACTTCCCATTTTTGCCGAGGTGGGCATTGGGACGTTCTGCGTGTATGCGTTTTAGAGGCAGCTGGCAACTTAAGTGATCAGCTGCCTCCACTCTAGTCAGATTTGGTACATTAGGAATGTGGAACCTAAAGTGTACATACTAGACCTGGTAAGAGCAGGTCTGAACTTGGTGTAATTCTTTGGATAGCCAGGAAACTCTTTTGGAGAGGTGGGGTACCCCTGTTGAATTTGCTTAAAAATTTTATTCACAGTCCCTGAGGAGCACAAAACAAATTCCAACAGTCTTAGCTTAACTGAAGGGAGTAGGAGAGTGGGGCTCCTGGTGTCGCAGGGCTATTATTTTATCCGCTATTAACCCAGGTGCCAGGAAGAAGGGGGATGGGTGCATAGGACTCTGTGTGAAGGAACACAGAAGATGGGCAAAGCACCCTTGCACATAGAAGCTGTTAGAGTCAGTCACCTGAGCAGGCAGAGGCTAGAGGGAGGGCAGAAATTCAGGAGGTAGAAGCTGCTGCATGTGCACCAGGGGGAGGCGGAGGAGAGGCAGGATAACTAGGTACTACCCTGTGTGAAGGGTGTACAGACCTTGGTCATTACACCTCAGTTTAATGGAGAATCAGTGCCCAAGGTGACGGAGGATAAGCCATGAGGTGGTGACAGGCATATGTTGCATGGTGCAACAACTCAAGCCACAATCCATCGACCCCCATGCCTGTGGCTCTCAACTTCTATGCCTCAGGATCTTTCCAGAGATCATCAGGAGACCTGTCTGGTATATCCCAGTCAGCACCTCACAGCTACATTAAGGCTGTAACTAATGACCTGTTTGTTTGTATGGGGGAGCACATTGATGTCCCTATAGATTTGACTTCTCAGCCACAGAGAGCCACTGCCCTTGCCACATTGGCACAATTCCCTCAGGTTATTGATTGCACCCATGTTGCCATAAAGGCCCCAACTCAGCAGGCGGACACCTTTGTCAACCGGACGTCCTTCCACTCAATGTCCAGGTGGTTTATAACCACAACAAGATCTTCCTTCATTTATGTGCAAGGTTCCCTGGCAGATGCCAAGACTCCTTCATACTAATGAGTTATCAACTCTCTGAGCTATTTCAGCCACCAATGCAGATCTGTGGTTGGCTTCTGGGGAACAAGGGCTATCCCTTAAAAACTTGGATAATGGCCCCCTTTGGGGATACACAGGCAGAGCGCAACTACAACAGCAGCCATGTTGTCACCAGGTAATTGGCATTTTAAAGATGTGCTTCAGGTGCCTCTGGTCGCTTGGGTGGAGCTCTGCAGCATGCCCCAGCAAGGTTATCAAGAATAGTTGTGGTGCGCTGCATGCTGCACAACATTGTGAAGTGAAGGGGCATATATATCAATGACGATGATGCTGCGAAGATGATGATGAGGAGGAAACCCTGTCCATTTGGAAGATTCCGAAGCGGAGGAGGAGGTTGCCAATGGTAGAGCAGTTGGGAGGCATGACCATGTTGGCAGGGCTGACTCTGTGCAGGAGAGGATCATCACCAGATGGGTCTTTGTGTAAAATCAGTTCTCATAAGGTCCTCCGCTATCACAATTGCCATCAACAGTCCTTGGTAACATCCTTCCACCTAAGACTCCACAAGAGATTGCCATCTCCCACAAGGGAGAGAATAAATATCTATGAGTTTGACTCAGTCACATTCATATTGCTGAAACCCTGTCATCATAACCAGGGGCCTCACCATATTGCAAACACACATGATAATAAGTCCTTCACAACCTGACCCCCTTACATGGACGCCAATGACTGTAAATAAGGGCCCATGCTGTCATATTGTCCATAATCACACCATGCCCACAATGCTGAGAGTGACACAATGTTAGAATTCAAACTCTATACATGCTGATAGGATTGTACGTTGTAACATAGATGCAGATAAGACATCTCGTGCACTGTGCAACAACGGCTCTTTTAAGAGAACTTGCACAACATCCATTCTGGCCAGTTATCCAGTTTCTGACATGGGCACCACATGCAACACCCCTGGCTTCCATATACCTCTGCTTCCTGCACAAAGCACATCCTGTGACACCTGGAATGCAAATCCAGCCAAAGTAGTGGGCACAGCAGAAAACCGATATTAGCTGCATGAGATGTGGCCTCTCAAGCTGCAATGCCCACACTTAAGCCAGCGTCTAACACTGCAGTGCAGATGAATACCTTGCACCCAGCACTCATGCTAGAGATGCACCTGCTGATCATTGAGACTCCCTTAAAGTCAAATTTGGATGGACAATGAAAGATACAAGGAGCATCTCAGTGCTTGAGCTTTTAATCTCTGAAATTTTATTTGATAAAGCAGAGAAGGAAGAAGCCCTCCAAAGCATCACAAATCTGGGCATAATCTTGATCCTTTTGGCAGTACGTTGAGATGGACCTCAGCATGTCACCCTCATTATTACTGGTAAGAGCCGCCTTCATAATTTTACCATTCTTTTTGAGCTCTCTAGTGTACAAGCACATACCGAGTCATGTACAAGTAAATATATGAAAGAAATGCTCGAATGTGCTACATACAATTTGAAAAGTGTAATGAACAGTGAGCCCATTAATGCTCTAGGAGAGAAGCCTCCCTTCATTCACGCAAATTCCTATGAAGTACACCCCTCATGTTGCCTCAGAGGATGCGGAGGCAGGCTGCTCACTTGTCTATCTGAATGGCAATCAGGAGCGTGGTGGCATGCCTCATCGTGTGGGCACCCATTGAGGACCTTCTTCAGACTGCAGCCTCTGCATGTGTAACCCTAGTCACGGCACATGTGCAACAGATGAGGGTTCTAGTGGAGGGGCTGGGAAGGTGGAGGAAGATGGGGGTGCTGAGGAGCTCTCGGTATCTTTACCCTTCTTAAGTGACCTGCACAGCCCTGAATTAGCCTTCAGTTGGGGTTGATGGGGCTGTCTGCTGGTGTGCAGCAGTCATCCATTCCAGCAACCACTGTGCCAACAGTGCGACTGTCCTGTTAAGGGGATACAGCTCCTCATGTATTCCATGGATGTCAACTCTCATACTCTGAGTTGACTGATTCAGGTTACTGAGGGAGGCTTGTACCCTTTCCTGGCTGGGATGCTGCTCTTTCATCCACTCAGAGTGTTGCTGTATGTACCTCTCCATGAGATTGTCCAATTTGTCATGGTCAGAGCTCATGTGGTTGAGCCCCTGGGACAGTGAATGGAGGAATCTATTGTCATCATGAGCTCCACACAGACCAAGCGCTCCTACTGTCTCAGGGAACTCCGCCAGGTGTCCACACATCTGATTATCTAAATACTGTAACCCAAAACATGACTTCTGAGACTCCACATTCCTGCCCACTGCAGCATCATCGTGACTTTCCTCCCTCCTCTGAGAGAGACTATACGTCTCTGACTCTGACATCTGCTCCTGCACTCTGGTGTGGTGACTTTCACCCTGTGCCACTGACTCTACACACGCACTACATCCCTCCGAAGTGCTTGTATCTGGCAGTCTGTGGGCTAGTCTGATGTGACGCTGCCTCCTCGGACATCGCTTTCTGCTCTTGATGTCTGAGTGTTATGAAATGCAAACTTACCTGCCCCTGGGGTGATTTCCAGGTGGAAGCCAAGGACTATGAGTCTTGATATGCTCTGGGAGTTCCAGCGCATGTGTGGAACAGGACAGGACGCACATGCTCAGCAGTGTTCCGTGTACTTCAGCCTGCCTGTCTGAAAACAGCAATCACGGGATCTGATAGGGTACCATAAAAAAGGGGAAGTCCTGTGACAGAAAGGGGGGACCCAGAGAGAGGGACCATCGGGGAGAGAAACCACCAGGAGAAGAACACAGAAAGAGGCTCCAGGCAATGAAAGATATGCTGTGTGCTGGCTCCTTACAGGTAGGGCTCAGAGAAGCCCTGGGGAGCTGAAAAGGTGGCGGGAGGTCATTGACTCCATGCTGTGGGCCACTGGGGCAAAGGTAATCCTTTGGAGCAGCGGTGATCTGCTCGGCGTGGCTAAGGAGCTGGAGTTGTGCCTGTGTCGGTGCTGGAGTGCAGCCTCGAAAAGCCAGTGGAATGCAGTCTCAGGAGGAGAGATTAAACCATCAGGAGGTGAGCAATCATCGAGGCAGTCTAAGTTGTAGCAACTTTTAATGGAATTTAGAGGCTAGATTTTTGAAAGTGAAGACTTGTAATCCCTCATGAGGGAGACAGAGTTTTAACGAGATTGTGTAACTCACATTGACACAGACGTCTGGGTGGATTGATGAGAAATCTATGGATGTGTCTTGGTCTCATCTGCCATTTATTGTGAAGTGAGGTGTGTCTGACCACAGTTTGCCTGTTAATTCATATTTACCTCGTTAATTCAAAATGTTAAAGTATAAGATAGATAATGTAAATAGTTTAGTTTTCTGACTTTGTATCATAAAGTTTATTTTTGTTTGTTTAAGCCCGTGGAATCCCGTGGCTTTATTCTCTTAGTAAATACCTGAGAGTTCAAAATTTGTCTACTTTAAACAACAAGTTATCGGTCCCGAACGGGATCATAACACAAGGGATGATCTGGCCGGGGTGAGGGGGCGGGTGAGGGGGCAGAGCTGGGATCTGTATAAGACACTAAAGGAGTTAGTTAGGTATAGCCCTTATAGGTGTGAAAGCATTCTGTGATGCATATGCATCATGCTCATGCTTCCCTTATGATGCAACCCCATCCTTGCACTCCCTCTCATGCTAACATCCCATTGTGCTCAGTTCGACATCATGACTTCCAGCATTAGCACCATGCTCCAAGGTGATTTCAGCACTGCCTTCATCACCTGCTATGGGCAATTCATCATTCCCAACAGATCGATCAATCAGTCTCCATGGATATATACTCCAAGGGAAGGATGTGACTCAGCCAGGCTGACCCACCGAGTCCAAGTTTCTCCATTGCATTCTTTTCCCTTTTTGGTCTGCATTGACGGCATGATTTTATGTTAAAAGCAAAATACTGCGGATGCTGGAAATCTAAAACAAAAACAAAAATATCTGGGAAAACTCAGCAGGTCTGACAGCATCTGCGGAGAGGAGCACAGTTAACATTTTGAGTCCGTATGACTCTTCATCAGAACTAAGGAAAAATAGAAAAGACGTGAAATATAAGTTGGTTTAAGGGGGAGGGGTGGGACAGGTAGAGCTGGATAGAGGGCCAGTGATAGGTGGAGATTGCCAAAAGATGTCATAGACAAAAGGACAAAGAGGTGTTGACGGTGGTGATATTAGCTAAGAAATGTGCTAATAGGTGACATTAAGGGTAGAAAGCAGGACGAGCAAGGTACAGATAGCCCTAGTGGGGGTGGGGTTGGGGGAAGGGATCGAAATAGGCTAAAAGGTAGAGATAAAACAATGGATGGAACTACATTTAAAAATAATGGAAATAGGTGGGAAAAGAAAAATCTATATAAATTATTGGAAAAAGGGGGATCGGAAATAGGGTGGGGATAGAGGAGAGAGTTCATGATCTAAAGTTGTTGAATCAATATTCAGACCGGAAGGCTGTAAAGTACCTAGTCGGAAGATGAGGTGCTGTTCCTCCAGTTTGCGTTGAGCTTCACTGGAACAATGAGGCAGGCCAAGGACAGACATGTGGGCATGAGAGCAGGGTGGAGTGTTGAAATGGCAAGCGACAGGGAGGTCTGGGTCATGCTTGTGGACAGACCGAAGGTGTTCCGCAAAGCGGTCACCCAGTCTGCGTTTGGTCTCTCCAATGTGGAGGAAACTGCATTGAAGCAGCGAATGCAGTAGATTAAATTGAGGGAAGTGCAAGTGAAATGCAGCTTCACTTGAAAGGAGTGTTTGGGCCCTTGGACGGTGAGGAGAGGGGAAGTAAAGGGGCAGGTGAGGCACCTTCTGCGGTTGCATGGGAAGGTGCTGTGGGAGCGGGTTGAGGTGTAGGGGGTGATGGTGGAGTGGATCAGGGTGTCCTGGAGGGAACGATCCCTGCAGAATGCCGCCGGGGGGGTGAAGGGAAGATGTGTTTGGTAGTGGCATCATGCTGGAGTTGGCGGAAATGGCAGAGGATGATCCTTTGAATGCGGAGGCTGGTAGGGTGATAAGTGAGGACAAGGGGAACTCTATCATGGTTCTGGGAGGGAGAGGAAGGTGTGAGGGCGGATGCGCGGGAGATGGGCCGGACACGGTTGAGGGCCCTGTCAACTACCGTGGGTGGAAAACCTCGGTTAAGGAAGAAGGAGGACATGTCAGAGGAACTGTTTTTGAAAGTGGCATCATCAGAACAGATGCGACGGAGGTGAAGGAACTGAGAGAATGGGATGGAGTCCTTACAGGAAGCGGGGTGTGAGGAGCTGTAGTCAAGGTAGCTGTGGGAGTCGGTCGGTTTGTAATGAATATTGGTGGACAGTCTATCACCAGAAATTGAGACTGAGAGGTCAAGGAAGGGAAGGGAAGTGTCAGTGATGGACAACGTGAAAATGATGGAGGGGTGAAAATTGGAAGCAAAATTAATAAATTTTTCCAAATCCAGATGAGAGCATGAAGCGGCACCGAAGCAGTCATTGATGTACCGGAGAAAGAGTTGTGGGAGGGGGCCGGAGTAGGACTGGAACAAGGAATGTTCCACATACCCCATAAAGAGACAGGCATAACTGGGGCCCATTCAGGTACCCATAGCCACACCTTTTATGTGGAGGCAGTGAGACGAGAGACATTAAATGAGTACTTCTCATCAGTATTCACCAAAGAGAAGGACTTAGCGGTCGATTTGTCTAGGGAAGAGTGTGTAGATAGCCTGGATCATGTTGAGATCAAAAAAGAGGTGTTAGGCGTCTTGAAGAATATTAAGGTGGATAAGTCCCCAGGGCCAGATGGGATCTACCCCAGAGTACTGAGGGAGGCAAGGGAGGAGATTTCTGGGGCCTTGACAGAAATCTTTGTATCCTCACTGGCTACGGGTGAGATCCCAGAGGACTGGAGAATGGCCAATGTTGTTCCATTGTTTAAGAAGGATAGCAGAGATAATCCAGGAAATTACAGGCCGGTGAGCCTTACGTCAGTGGTAGGGAAATTATTGGGGAAGATTCTTCGTGACAGGATTTACTACCATTTGAAGCAAATGGGCGTATTAGTGAGAGGCAGCATGGTTTTGTGAAGGGGAGGTTGTGTCTCACTAACTTGATCGAGTTTTTCGAGGAAGTGACAAAGATGATCAACGATGAAAGGGCAGTGGATGTCATATACATGGATTTCAGTAAGGCCTTTGACAAGGTCCCTCATGGCAGACTGGTACAGAAGGTAAAGTCGCACGGGATCAGAGGTGAGCTGGCAAGATGGATACAGAATTGGCTTGGTCATAGAAGACAGAGGGTAGCAGTGGAAGGGTGCTTTTCTGAATGGAGAGCTGTGACTAGTGGAGTTCCGCAGGGATCAGTGCTGGGACTTTTGCTGTTTGTAGTATACGTAAATGATTTGGAGGAAAATGAAACTGGGCTAATTAGTAAGTTTGCAGACAACACTAAGGTTGGAGGAGTTGCAGATAGTGAAGAGGATTGTCAAAGGATACAACGGGATATAGATCGGTTGGAGACTTGGGCGGAGAAATGGCAGATGGAGTTTAATCCGGACAAATGCGAGGTAATGCATTTTGGAAGGTCTAATACAGGTAGGAATTATACAGTAAATGGCAGAACCCTTAAGTGCATCGACGGGCAGAGGGATTTGGGTGTACAGGTCCACAGGTCACTGAAAGTGGCAATGCAGGTGGATAGGGTAGTCAGGTAGGCATATGGCATGCTTGCCTTTATCAGCAAAGGTATTGAGTATAAAAGCTGGGAAGTCATGCTGCAGCTGTATAGAACCTTGGTTAGGCCACACTTAGAATATTGCGTGCAATTCTGGTCGCCACATTATCAGAAGGATATGGAGGCGTTGGAGAGAGTGCAGAGGAGGTTTACCAGGATGCTGCCTGGTCTGGAAGTTATTAGCTATGAGGAGAGGTTGGAGAAACTCGGATTGTTCTCACTAGAGCGACAGAGATTAAGGGGCGACTTGATAGAAGTTTACAAAATTATGAGTGGCATGGACAGAGTAGATAGTCAGAAGCTTTTTCCCAGGGTGGAAGTGTCAATTACTAGGGCACATAGATTTAAGGTGAGAGGAGAAAACTTTAGAGGAGATGTGCGGGGCAAGTTTTTTATGCAGAGGGTCATGAGTGTCTGGGATTCACTGCCAGGGGAGGCGGTGGAAGCAGGTACAATAATGGTGTTTAAGAGGTAGCTTGACAAATACATGAATAGGATGGAAATAGAGGGATACGGACCCCGGAAGTGCAAAATGTTTTAGTTTAACAGGCGATATGATCGGCGCAGGCTTGGAAGGCCGAAGGGCCTGTTCCTGTGCTGTACTTTTCTTTGTTCTTTGTTCTTTGAGTTTAAGGAGAAATTGTTCAGTGAGAGAACAAATTCAGCCAGACGGAGGAGAGTGGTGGTGGATGGGGATTGTTCGGGAAGAAGCGGAGAGCCCTCAGACCATCCCGGTGAGGGATGGAGGTGTAGAGGGATTGAACATCCATGGTGAAGAGGAGGTGGTTGGGGCCAGGGAACTGGAAATTGTTGATATGATGTAGGGCGTGAGAGGAATTGCGGATGTAGGTGGAAAGAGACTGGACAAGGGGAGAGAGAATGGAGTCAAAATAGCAAGAAATGTGTTCTGTGGGGCAGGAACAGGCTGTCATGATCGGTCTGCCGGGGCAGTCCTGTTTGTGGATTTTGGGTAGGAGGTAGAAGCGGGCCATCCGAGGTTGGGAGACTATGAGGTTGGAAGCTGTGGAGGGAAGATCTCCCGAGGAGATGAGGTCAGTAACAGTCCTGGAAACAATGGCTTGATGTTCACTGGTGGGGTCATGGCCCAGGGGGAGGTAGGAGGAAGTGTCTTCCAATTGATGCTCAGCCTCTGCGAGGTAGAGGTCAGTAGAGATTTTATGTTAGCCTGATGTACAGTGAACAGAGGGATATTGGGATATTGTTCCCCACTGCTACTGTGCATAACAATGCTCATTCACATGTCCTCTGTGCGCACCTACAAGAGCAGTGTAGACACATAAGCCTCAATGCTGAAGCATGCAGATATGATCCTTCCCTTGGAGCTCCGTGTGGATGAGCCAAGCTCCTCACCTTGCTAGAATGCAGCAGATCATTGAATCGTTTCCTGAACTGATTCCATGAGCACTAATGGTCTCCTGCTGCGCTCACCTTCTCAGCTGCAATTTGAATTCAGACCTTTGTAGTTGCTGCAGGGGAAATATGGCAGCCAGCAGGGTAGAGGACTGGTCTCCCCTTCTGGACCTTTTCAACCAAAACTTGAAGGTCCTGATCAGAATAGCATTGGGGCAGCTGGACCCATCCCTCCACCTCCCCTTCATCTCATCTGTGTGACATCTCATGAATAAAAATGTAAGGCGGAAAGGGTGGTGAACCATTCAGATTACAATGCTCTCATTCACTTTTGTTTCCATACATGCACTAACCATTTTCACCATAACATCAATGATTACAGGTCAGGTGTAGTGGAGAAAATGGCTCCACACAAATGCTTGATGCAATGTATTTTGTGGCTGTAACTCCAAGGTAGCATGCTGTGCTCCACAACCATTGACAGCCCTATTGGTTTCCTCCATCTTAGTTACACTGTTGTGCCATGATAGTGTGCAGCTGTGAGGGACTGGGTCAAGGGTCAACAGTGTGGGTACATCCTGATAGATGGGTGGTAAGAGGGCAAGTGGATGGGATAATGAGCATGGCACTGTTCATCATTCATCCACCCGCTGAGTCTTGGCAACTGACTACATTCTTGCATATGGTGACAAGAAGATGTCATCTCCATGACAGTGTCTCAAGCATCAACTCCATGCTTTCAGTACTTCAGTAGACTACACTGTGATAAGGCTGCAGCATTGACAATTCTCCCATAAGGAAAACCCATGATGGACTGTCTGTTTCAGCTTCAGCTAACAGTTGGACAACAATTATAGCTTGGACACTCACCTGACAAGGCAATGAAGTCTCCCCTGAGGCACAGGCATTTTGCCATTAATGACCTACCTCTCAAATGGGCCTTTCTGATTTCCATTTTTTATGTGTCTGAGTTGCCCAACCCGCACTGGCCCACCTCTGACCCCTCACTACTCCCGCTGTCGCCTGCTTCAACTCCAATTCTAGCCTGACCCCCAGACTCAAAATAGGAAGATTGGGCAGCCATTTTTAAAAGTCCGGTTTGTGGAGCCCAGAATTCTTCCATCTTTGCGCACGTGACCCAGAAACGAAAATCTGCCCCATTGTCAAGCCTGCCTGCTACTCACTGTTCACTAATCGAAACCTCTCTCTATCCAGTTCAAATTCCTGGCTTCTCTTTCTCTTTGCAATTCAAGGCTTTTATTTTCTTTTTATTCTTTGAAACTCTCTTTCCCTATTCCTTTCCTCTCTTTCTAATTATTCTCTTTGGAATTAGGGTTCAAGTTTTCACATTCCTCTTTCTTTTTCTTTCCTTTCTTGTTCAACTTTTTTTCATTTCTTTTTCTAATTAAGGTTGCTTCATCTGCATCTGAATCCTAGCCAACTCAAAATGCATTTTATCTGGAATACCTTTCCCTTCCCCAAGTTAAGCAAATACTTCAACTGTTTGCTGCTTTTTTAGCACTTACTCTATTTCCAGTTTTTCTACCATTGCTTTTAAATTAACCTGTGTTAACTGTTGCAAGGCACTCAAGGACAAGTCCTCTCTTTCGAGGAAAGCTTCAGCAATAGACATGCCCATTTTGACTTTTCAATGAATACAGCAAAAGTCACTGTGAAATCTAGCTTGTCTAAATTCCGGCGAAACTCAGTGTCCTCGATTCAGGCTGTGGATTCGAAATCCCCCAAAGAGGCCCCAATTTGTTACGATCTCTGTAAAGATGGATAACTTTTTTTAAAAATGTTGAATGTCCAGTTGATAAATGAAAGAATGACATGGCGAGATTTCATATTTTAAGATGTTTACTGTAACAAAAGACTAAAACCACCGTAAACTAAACATTTTCTTTGTCAGCACTTTATGCTTTAAAACACAGAATGGAATACGCCTTCTCATTTTTCAAACCTCTCACATTCCACTTAGCATTGTCATCCAACAGGTAAGCATTAGTACCAAGCAACTGCTTGATTTGCTTTGATCCAGATAGAGATGATTCAAGTTTGTGGTTGCTATATGGCCTTTAATGCAAATTTAATTGTCAACTTCAAATTGTGACTCCCTTGTGCCTGTTCACTTGTTGAAGTATGCTTTTTTCTTTACCTTGTCACTTTGTGATTTCTTCTGCTTTGTCCCTTCCACTGACAACCACGTCACTAATAGGTTGACTACCCCTTTAACATGTGACAACACTGAAGAAATGATCTTCTGGTTAGTGCTATGAGCTTAATCCATAAGGCATTCTGTGGTACTGAAAGACACTTCCATGAGTAACAAAAGCTGTAAGATATTGGCTTTGCTCTACTAGTGGTATCTGAAGATAGCTCCATCGCATGTCAAGCTTCGTGAAGTCTGTAGAGTTATGAAAAAATGCTGATCATTCTTGGATTGTAGAAAGTGGATACTTGTCTGGAGTGATAGCCTTATTGACCACATTAAGATAAATGCATAGTCTCAGTTTGCCATTTTTGCCTTGTGGAATTGATATGTTGATGCAAGGAGCATGACAATGCCCCTTAATCTCTGCAAACCCAGTAAATAAGGAAAGTTACTGGTGTGCATAGTCTGCATCACCAATCATGTTAATATGTGCTCTGGTGGAGTCTTCAAGTTTGAGTCAAAGCCTATTGAAAAGGTTTACCACCATAAGGCCTCTTCCCTTAGCTACATTGAAAGTGAATCTGTCTAGGGTGATATTTTTGTGGCAGACCGGAACTGTGATTGTTCAGAAAGGTTGAGTTGTCATTAACTTGAAGAGAGAGCAAGTTGTGAAAAATACAGAAGGTAAAGTTCGTCGCTCAAAAACTTTTGCACCAACATGGATGTGAAGCAATGCTGAGATACTCGCAATCTTAACTGAGCATTCTGTAAAATGACTTGGTGATATACTGTTTGTGATGGTTTACACGTGCTGTACTTCACTCTGAGGAAGAAACTCCCCCATGTGTCGAACCAGTGAAGTCCTCTTCTTGCTCCAGCTGGACATGGTGTTTTGAATCAATGAGCAATTCCATAATTTAGGCACAGTTTTGAAGGTATCTGACTGTGATGGGGCATGTGTTAATGAGACTGTTGAGGTCTCTTTGTCCATAACCCTTGTGCTGTTGGGCAAGTTGTGTCTGCAACCCTGAACCTGAGGGTGCATTACTGTGTAACCTCTTTGAATCTAACATGACAGATTCAGTTTGGACTGCAAGGTCCTGGCTTTTTCCAAGGTAGAGATTCTGAATGGCTATCCTTGAGAACCAAATCTCTTTTATTTTGAAACTAAATCGACAGTTTGAAGCACAATTGTTTACAACCTGACATTCTCGACACTTTTCATGGACAGTCCATGAGGAATGTTCCCTAATTTGAGGAACTGAAGTCTTTTCAATTAATTGGTCACAAATTAGTTTGTTGGTTAGTGTGCCAAAGTTACATGTAGAAGCCAATTGTTGCTGCACTGCCAAGATTTGTTTAATGGGCTCACCATTTCCCTGGTATCTCTGGTGGAATGTATATCATTCAATCATCACACTTCTCTCTGGCCCATAGTACTTTTGAGAGCATTTATCACTGTATAAAACATAAACATCTGTGAACTGCTCGAATATTCATTGGCCTTCTGCTCCAAGACAAAGTACATGTGTCGTCTTCTTGTAATCACTGGTACATCCGGACAGTCCATCCCTGTGGATGACAAGTATGCCTTGAAGCCCAAAATCTATTGGTCCACGGCATGGATGGATCTCATGGTAAATAAAGTAAAAGTGCAGGAGTCATTTGATTTAAACTTTTCTCAATCATCTTTGTTGCCACTTCGCTGTATATTTTATATCTCTGATCTATGCAGAGATGGCACTACCTATGTAGAGGTGACACTAGTGTGTAACAGGTTTTATTTACAGTGCTTCAAAATGTACACTCCATGCTTCAGCTCTGGTTTGCAGATCACTTAACAATTTGTTTACTTTTCCCTGAGTCCACATCCAGGCTTAACCAATCAAGCACAGTGAGCATCAAAAGTAAATAGATTTACATAATCAAACAGAATGAATGAATACGACACTCTCCCTCCCTCTCGCTCTCTCTCTCAATCTCTCCAGGGCAGACTAACCTATCTGTGATATTCAGTGATATTTTGGGAAAGACAGTAACTCGACATCACATTGGCTTCCCCTGTACCCTTACCATCTCTATGGCAACATGTATCCCGGCAGAGGTGCTGATTAGCTACCCTTGAGAGCCCAACTCTTGGAACTAAATGTTTAAAGTTTAAAGCACAACTGTTTACAACCTGACATTCTCAACAGCTTTCTGAGACTTTGGGAGACTCACAGTCTATCCACTGTTAGCACATAGGCTGTTACATTTTCTCCACCCTTACACATTTTTCTCAGTAAAACAACCTGAGCCCCCTTTAATCTCTAACAATCAAACTACCCAGGCTTGTTGTCGGGCAGAATTCAGGACAGGTCACATGACCACCTTCATCTTGTCTTAAAACCTCATAATCGTAAACAAATCAAAAAGCCGAATATTTTTGAATGGCAAGAGACTGGGAAATGAGTGCATTCAGAGGCACCTCAGAGCCCTTGCACATGAATCTTGGCCTGTTAACATGCAGTTACAGCAAGCAATTAGGATGGCAAGTGGCATGTTAACTTTTGTATAAAGGTATTAAAGTATAAGAGTAAAGAAGTCTTATTAAAATAATACAGGACATTGGTGAGGCCACAGCTGGAGTACTGTGTACAGTTTTGCTCTCTGTACCCAAGGAAGAACATGCCTTCCAGGGAGTGCAAGGAAGGTTCGCTGAACTGGTTCCTGAGATCAGGGGCTTGTCCTTTAAGGAGAGATTGAATACATAATTCAAACACAACCTTGTTCTCCTCCATACTCAACATCTTCCCTGATCATTCAAGCACTACCATTGAGCATAACCTCAACCAGATCTATTCTCCTCACCCACCAGCCCAGTAGACAATTGACCATCATGTCCTGGATTTTAATCTGCAGGAGTGAGAGAGTTTGGGAGCGCATGGTGGGAAGTCAGCTCCAATTTGCTAAACACTGCATTTCACTCCAGTTCCTTAGACTGCATCAGGAGAGGCACATTGGCAATTAATATATGCTAAATCACTTAATTACTTCGGGTCCACTGGCTTCCTGGGCTCCCTGAAACTCACCATTGGAAAACAAACAGCAATTGAGGGGCTGAAGCCATGTTGGGAAAAATTGCCAAGAAATATTCAGTACTCACAGTTGCTTTCTTACCTGTTTGTGGGAAAGGGTTTGTTCACAGTAGTTGTGCTGAGTGGTTACTTTATATACTTCGGATGCTTCTTCAACACTTTGGAGGTGCCATCTACACTTTAGAGGTTTAGAAGTCGGATCTGCACTTTGGGTCCCTGCTCAATCAGATTAGTGTTGGTGCCGCTTACGGTGTCTTAGATTGGACCTCGTATATAAAGAGCGAGGCCGGGACTCGTAAGCTGACCTCTCTTGAGCCTGTGAACTAAATGGGAGGAAAAAAAAAATGCTTGCTGACATCACTACATAAGTAGGTGTGCAGTGGTGAGCCTACAGGGAAACCTTTAACTGATTTTACCATTCTATATCAGATCATTTATCATATAATTAGGATCAGTTTGAATTAATTAACCAGGTCCAGGAGAATAAGCTTCAAATTAAACTGGGAGGGATAGTAACTTTGAAGGATTCCTACATTTTTCATTAACTTGAAGCCTATAAGATAATAAGAGTTAAGTAAAAATTCAGCCCTGCTGACCCTGCAAGGTCCTCCTTACTAACATCCAGGGAGTAGTGCCAAAATTGGGAGAGCTGTCTCACAGGCAAGTCAAGCACAGCCTGACATAGCTGTACTCACGGAATCAAAACTGACAGACAATATCCCAGACACCACCATCACCATTCCTGGGTATGTCCTGCCCCACCAGCAGGACAGACCCAGCAGAGGTCGCGGCACAGTGGTATACAGTTAGAAGGGAGTTGTCCTGGGAGTCCTCAGCATCGACTCCAGACCCCATGAAGTCTCATGGCATCAGGTCAGATATGGGCAAGGAAACCTCCTGTTGTTTACCACGTACCGCCCTCCCTCAGCTGATAAATCAGTGCTCCTCCATGTTGAACACCATTTGGAGGAAGCACTGAGGGTAGCAAGGGTGCAGAATGTATTCTGGGTGGGGGACTTCAATGTCCATCACCAAGAGTGGCTCTGTAGCACCACTGTAGAACAAGCTGGCCGAATCCTAAAGGACATACCTACTAGACTGGGTCTGTGGCAGGTGGTGAGGGAACCAACAAGAGGGAAAAACATTCTTGCCCTCATCCTCACCAACCTGCCTACCACAGATGCATCTGTCCATGACAGTATCGGCAGGAGTGACCACCGCACAGTCATTGTGGAGCCGAATTCCCATCTTCACATTGAGGATACCCTCCATGGTATTGTGTGGCACTACCACCATGCTAAATGGGATAGATTTCAAACAGATCTAGCAACTCAAAACTGGGCATCCATGAAGCGCTGTGGGCCATCAGCAACAGCAGAATTGTACTAGACCATAATCTCTAACGTCATGGCCCGGTATGTCCCCGACTCTACTATTGCCACCAAGCCAGGGGATCAACACTGGTTCAATGAAGAGTGCAGGAGGGCATGCCAGGAGCAGCACCAGGCATACCTAAGAATGAGGCGTCAACCTGGTGAAGCTATAATACAGGACTACTTGTATGCCAAGCAGCAAGTGATAGACAGGGCTAAGAGATTCGACAATCAACGGAGCAGATCTAAGGTCTACAGTTCTGACATATCCAGTCGTAAATAGTGGTGGATGATGAAACAACTCGCTGAAAGAGAAGGCTCCACAAATACCCCTATCCTCAAAGATGGAGGAGTCCAGCACATCAGTGCAAAAGATAATGCTGAAGCATTTGCAAAAATCTTCAGCCAGAAGTGCCAAGTGGATGATCCATCTTAGCCTCCTCCGGAGGTCCCCAGCATCACAGATGCCAGTCTGCAGCCAAGTCGATTCACTCCGTGTGATATCAAGGGCAGAATTTTTCCGTCGGCGTGCGGGGGGCCCTGAGGGGTTGCCAACGTGTAAAGTGACACAAGGTGATGTCACTCTCGACGTCATCCCCGTCACTCACATTCTCAGGTCGGCGGGCGCAAAGCCGACTCGGCTGCGCACCTGCCAACCTGTGAACAGCCTATTAAGGCCTTTAAGAAACCAGTTCAGCTTATTAATGGACCTGCCCGTCCAACCTTAAGGTTGGCGGGCAGGCTGGGAGCCCAGGCGGGCTTGTGAAAAAACATGAAACCTCATCCACTGGCGGGATGAGGCTACATGAAGGTTTTTAAATTTTAATGAAAGGTTGCAATAAAAGTTATGGACATGTCCCAACTCATGTGACAGTGCCACATGAGGGGACTTGGTAGAGAAAAGCGTTAAAAGTTTACTTTATTAAAAGTTTCAAAATGGAGCCGATCTCCCTGAGGTAGCACTTAGACTCAGAGAGATCTGTGCGCTCTTTCGCGTGCATGCCCAAAAAAGCACACTCCCGGCTGAGGGAATCCTCCCCTGCCGGCACAGGGAGTGCATAGCAATTCCTGGCGGACGTCCCGCTGGGTGGGCCTTAATTGGCCTACCCACTTAAAATGGTGGCGTGCCCGCGACCGGGGCCGCCGATCAGGAGCCCGCCCACTTGCGCCCGCTCCCATTCTTCCCCCACCAACGGGGGGAAAATTTTTCCCCAAGAAACAACTGAAGGCACTGGATAGTTCAAAGGCAATGGGTCCTGACAATATTTCGGCAATAGCACTGAAGAATTGTCCTCCAGAGCTTCCCTAGCCAAGCTGTTCCAGTACAGCTACTACATTGGCATCTACACGGCAATGTGGAAAATTATGAACTTATGAATCAGGAGCAGGAGTAAGCCACTCAGCCCCTCGAGCCTGCTCTGCCATCCAATCAGATCATGGCTGAACTGATTGTAACCTCAATCATGAAACATCCTCTCCACATCCACCCTGTCAAGACCCCTCAGGATCTTAAAGGTTTCAATCAAGTTGCCTCTTGCTCTTCTAAATTCCAGTGGATACAAGCCTTACCTGTCCAACCTTTCCTCATAAGACAACCTGTCCATTCCTGGTATTAGTCTAACCTTCTCTGAACTGCTTCCAATGCATTTACACCCTGCCTTAAATAAGATGACCAATACTGTACACTATACCCCTGATATGGTCTCAATAGTGCCCTGTATAGCTAAATCATAACCTTCTTACTTTTAAAATCAGTTTCCCTCACAATAAATTGTAACATTCTTTTAGCTTTCCTAATTACTTGCTGTGCCTGCATACTAACCTTTTGCAATTCATGCACTAGAATACCCAGATCCCTTTGAATCTCAGAGCTCTGCAATGTCTCACCATTTAGATAATATGCTTTTTTTTAATTCTTCCTGCCAACATGAACAATTTAACATTTGCCCACATTTAATTCCATTTGCCAGATCTTTGCCCACTCGTTTAACCTATCTATGTCCCTTTGTATCCTCCTTAAGTCCTCTTCACAATTTACTTTCCTACCTATCTTTGTGTCTTCAGCAAATTTAGCAACTATTCCTGCGGTCCCTTCAGCCAAGTCATTTATATAAATTATAAAAAGTTAATCCCCTAGCATTGATCCCTGTGGCACACCACTCGTCACATCCTGCCAACCAGAAAAAGGCCCATTTAGGCCAACTCTTTGCTTCCTGTTAGCCAGTCAATCTTCTATCCATGCCAATGTGTTACCCACTACACCATGAGCTTTTATTTTCCGCAATAACCTTTGATGTTTCACCTTATCAAATGCCTTCTGGAAACCTGAGTACAGTACATCCGCCAGTTCCCCTTTGTCCACAGTACGTTATTCCTTCAAAGAACTCCAATAAATTGGTTAAACATGACTTCCCTTTCACAAAACCATGTTGGCTCTGCCTGATTGCCTTGAATTTTTCTAAGTGCCCTGCCACAACATCTTTAATAATAGCTTCTATCATTTTCCCTGTGACAGATGTTAGGCTAACTGGCCTATAGTTTCCTGCTTTCTGTCTCCCTCCCTTTTTGAATAAAGGAGCTACATTTGCTATTTTCCAATCTCATGGAACCTTCCTCGAATGTAGGGAATTTTGGAAAATGAAAACCAATGCATCACTATCTCACTAGCCACTTCTTTCAAGACCTTTGGGTGAAGTCCATCTGGACCTGGGGATTTGTCAGCCCGCAGGCCCAACAATTGACTCAGTACCACTTCCCTGGTGATTGTAATTTTCCCGAGTTTCTCACTCCCTTCCATTTCCTGATTTACAGTTATTTCCAGTATGTCACTTGTCCTCTATGGCGAAGACCGAAACAAAATACCTATTTAATTCATCCGCCATCTCCCTACTTTCCAATATCAATTCCCCGTACGCACTTTCTTTGGGCCAATGCTCACTTTGTCAACTCTTATTTAAATATCTATAGAAACTTTTAGTGTCCACCTTTATACTAGTAGCTAGCTTTCTCTCGTAATCTAATTTTTTCCTCCTTATTTTTAATATTCTTACTATTCTTTCCAATCTTCTGACCTGCCACCTGTCTTTGCATAATTATATGCTTTTTCTTGAAGTTTGATACTGTCTTTAACTTTTTTAGTTAACCCCTTGGAATTTTTCTTTCTCATTGGAATGTATATATTACGTGTATTCTGAAATATCCCTGTAAATGCCTGCCACTGTACCTCTATTGACCTATCCCTTAACCTCATTTGCCAGTTCACTTTCGCTAGCTCTACTTTCATGCCCTCATAATTGCCCTTATATAAATTTAAAATGCTAGTCTAGGACGCACTCGTTTCTCTCTCAAAATTAATGAAAAATTCAATCATATTATGATCACTGCTACCTAGGGGTGCCTTCTCTATGAGATTATCAATTAATCCTATCTCATTGCTCAATACCAGGTCTAGTATATCCTGGTCTCGGTTTGGCTCCAGAGCTGTTCTAAGAAACTATACCAAAAACATTCTACAAATTCCTCATCTACTCTACCTTTGCCCATCTGATTTTTCCAGTCTATATGTAGATTAAAATCCCCCATGACTATTGCAGTACCTTCTGACAAGCTCCCATTATCTCCTCTTTATATTCTGTCCTACCGTGTAGTTACAATTAGTGGGCCTATACACCCACTCGCACAAGTGATTTCTTGCCTTTATCATTTCTCATCTCACCAAACCGCTTCTACATCCTGGTTTCCTGAACTTAGGTCATCCCTCTCTAATGTGCTAATACCATTATTAATTAACAGAGCCACCCCTCCACCTTTTCCTAACTTCCTGTCCTTCCTAAATGTCATGTACCCTTCAATATTCAGGTCCCAGTCTATGTCATCCTGTAGCCATGTCTCTGTAATGGCTATCAGATCTTACTTATTTATTCCTATTTATGCTATCAGTTCATCTGTTGTGATTCAAATGCTACATATGTTTAGATGCGGAGCCTTTAGTTTTGTCCTTTTATTATTTTTGCAGCATCTAGCTTTATCTGCTGATTTACTCTTAGATTTGTACTCTTTGTTCCTCCTTGTCACCATCTGTTTATCATTTCCCATATTAATACTTTTCTCTCTTGCCTCTGTCTACTATTTGGTTTACCACCTCTTCCCAAATTTGATCCTTTGCCCCCACGATTCCCCAGGTATGGTCCTGTTCACAAAAAGCAGGACAAATCCAACCCTGCCAATTACCACCCCATCAGCCTACTCTCAATCATCAGTAAATTTACGAAATCGGTCATCAACAGTACTTTTAAGGTTAGTAATAACCTGCTCACTGACGTTTGTCAGTTTGAGTTCTGTCAGGGTCACTCAGCTCCTGACCTCATTACAGCCTTGGTTCAAACCTGGACAAAAGAGCTGAATTCCAGAGGTGAGGTGAGAGTGACTGCCCTTGACATCAAGGCCGCATTTGACTGAGTGTGACATCAAGGAGCCCTAGCAAGACTGGAATCAATGGGAATCGGGGAGAAAACCCTCCGCTGGTTGGAGTCATACCTAGCACCAAGGAAGATGCTTGTGGTTGTTGGAGGTTGATCATCTCAGTTTCAGGACATCACTGCAAGAGTTCCTCAAGGTAGTGCCCCAGGCCCAACCATCTTCAGCTGCTTCATCAATGACCTTCCTCCCATCATAAGGATGGATGTGAGGATGTTTGCTGATGATTCCACAATGTTCAGCACCATTTGCGACTCCTCAGATGCTAAAGCAGTCCATGTCCAAATGCAGCAAGACCTGGACAATATCCAGGATTGGGCTGACAAGTGGCAAGTAGCATTCATGCCACACAAGTGTCAGGCAATGCCCATCTCCAACAAGAAAGAATCTAACCATTGCCCCTTGACATTCAATGGCATTACCATTGCTGAATCCCCCACTATCAACATCCTGGGGGTCACCGTTGACCATAAACTGAACTGGACTGGTCATATAAATACTGTGGCTGCAAGAGCAGGCCTGACAAGACACAAGTCAGGAGTGTGATGGAATATTCTCCACTTGCCTGGATGAGTGCAGCTCCAACAGCACTCAAGAAGCTTGACACTATCCAGGACAAAGCAGCCCACTTGATTGGTACCCCATCCACAAACATTCACTCCCTCCACCAACGACACACAGTGGCAGCAGTGTGCACCATCTACAAGATGCACTGCAGGAAATCACCAAGCCTCCATGTACAGCACCTTCCAAATCCATGACCACTACCATACAGAAGGGCAAGGGCAACAGATACATGGGAACACCACCACATGCAAGTTCCCCTCCAAACCACTCACCATCCTAACTTGGAAATATATCGCTGTTTCTTCACTGTTGCTGGGTCAAAATCCAGGAACCCCCTTCCTAACAGCACTGCGGGTGTACCTACAGCACCTGGACTGTAACAGTTCAAGAAGGCAGCTCACCACCACCTTATCAAGGGAATTAGGGATGGACAATAATTGCTGGCCTAGCCAGCAACGCCCACATCCCATGAACGAAAAGAAAATTAAGTTACATCAGCACAAGGGAAGTAGCAGATTGTTCAGTAGCTTGTGAATACTTATTTAAGTCTTAGCTTTATTTCTCTTCATTCAGTCTAATAAATAGATGTATGACAGGGTACCTCAGTCCCATGGAATGCATATCCTCTGCCATGTGGGAACTCCAGTACACCTCATGTCCTGGACAACCACGCGTACAGGGAGTATCGTCGACTGGAGGAGCTCAAGCTCTGAATTTTGGAGCTTGAACAGAATCTGGAGTCATTGTGTTGCATCTGTGAGGCTGAGAGCTACATGCGGTTCTAGATGTCACCCCACCGCTTAAGGGTCTACAAGCTGAGAGAGTGTGACTGACTGCCAGACAGCCAAGGGGGAACAGGCAAGTAGTGCAAGAGTTCTCTAAGTGCACCTTGCTTTCTGACCAGTATTAATTTCTGCTGATCTATTTAGCAACCACCAACTTCTTAGGCTCATCAGTCAGCTGCTACTTCCTATTGCTGGGAACAAGTATCACCCTCTGGGTCCTCGCAGGCCCCAACAACAGATCCAAAGAGGTGTCCGATATTACCTATCGTGACTCCATTCAAATACATCTATCTCTCTCCATTAGAGCTTCTGGATACTGGTGTAATCCAGGGCAAACACATCTGCAGCAAGTGTTTGTGGCTGCAGGAACTTCAGCTCCAAATTGTTGAGCTGGAGGCCGAGCTGCAGAAACTGCAGCATATCAGGGAGGGGGAAAGTTACTTGGATGCTTTATTCCAGGAGGTGGTCACACCCCTTAGGTTGGAGTCTTCTGATTTGGTCAGTGGTCAGGGACAGGAAAGTGTGATGGCAAGTGAGGCAGGTAAGGGGACCCAGAGGGCAGGAGTGCAGGAGCCTCAGTCCTTGCAATTGTCCGATAGGTTTGAGGTTTTTTCAGCTTGTTTGGATGAGAGTGGGGTTTCAGGGTGGATGAGCTGACTGATCATGGCACCGTGGTACCGGAAGCTATTCACGTAGGGGGAGCAAAAAGGAATGTAGTGGTAGTAGGGGACAGTATAGTCAGAAGAAGTGACATCATTCTCTGCAGCAAAGAACGTGAGTCCAGATGGCTGTGTTGCCTGCCCAGTGCCAGAGTTTGGGACATCTGCTCAGGGCTGGAGAGGAACTTGCAGTGAGAGGGGGAGGACCCAGTCCTCATGATCCATGTTGGTACCAATGACATAGGCAGGACAAAGAAGGAGGTTCTCCATAGTCAGTATGAGGAGCTTGACACCAAATTAAGAAACAGAACCTCAAAGGTCATAATCTCTCGATTATTACCTGAGCCACGTGCAAATTGACACAGGACAAATCAGTTTAGGGAGATGAATGTGGTTCAAAGACTGGTGTGGGAGAAATGGGTTCCGGTTCGTGGGGTACTGGCGCCAGTACTGGGGAAAGTGGGACCTGTACCATTGAGACAGTCTACATCTGAACCGTGCTGGGACAAGGTTTAGGTGAGCCGCATAACTAGGGAAGTAGAGAGGGTTTTAAACTAAGTAGCGGGGGCAAAGGTACAAGTTTCGGAAGATGTGGCAAATCAAAGGGTAGAGACAAGGCAAAAGAGAAAGATATTATTACAGGAAATGAAAAACAGACTGTGACAGGAAGGGGCAGAGAGTACAAATCTAACAGTAAATCAACAGATGAGGCTAGAGGTTATAACAAGAATAAAAGGATAAAACTAAAGGCTGTGTATCTGAATGCATGAAGCATTCGAAACAAAACAGATGAACTGAGGGCGCACATAGAAATAAATAAGTATCATTTGATAGCCTTTACAGAGACATGGCTGCAGGAGGACATGGATTGGGACCTGAATATTAAAGAGTATAGGACATTTAGGAAGGACAGGAAGTGAGGAAAAGGTAGGGGGGAGGTGGCACTATTAACTAATCATGATATTAGCACAGTACAGAGAGATGACCTAAATTCAGGAAATCAGGATGTGGAAACAGTTTGGATAGAGATGAGAAATGGTGAAGGCAAGAAGTCACTTGTGGGAGTCATGTACAGGCCCCCTAGTAGTCACATGGTAGAATGGAGCATAAAGGGAGCTTGTCAGAAAGGCATGGCGATAATCATGGGAGATTTTAATCTAGATATAGACTGGAAAAGTCAGATGGGCAAAGGTAGCCTAGATGAGGAGTTCATAGAATGTTTCCAGTATAGTTTCTTAGACCAGCATGTTCTGTAGCGAACCAGAGAGCAGGCTATACTAGAACTGGTATTGTGCAATGAGATGGGATTAATTAATGATCTCATAGTGAAGATAGCAGCAACCATAATGTGCTTGAATTTTATGTTCAGCTGGAGGGAGAAAGAAGTGAGTCTAAGACTATGTTTTTAAACTTAAATAAGGGCAATTGTGAGGGCATGAAAGCAGAGCTGACTAAAGTGAATTGGCAAATTAGGTTAAAGGATAAGTCAATAGAGATGCTGTAGCAAACCTTTATGGGGATATTTCAGAATACACAAAATAGATACATGCCAATGAGTAAGAGAAAGTCCAAGGGATGAACACACTATCCGTGGTTAACTAGAAAGGTTAAAGAGAGTATCAAACTTAAAGAAAAAGTATATAATTGTGCAAAGATAGGTAGAAGGCCAGAAGATTGGACAGAATGTAAGGAACAGCAAAGGATGACTAGAAGATTAATAAGGAGGGAAAAATTGGTGTACGAGAGAAAGCTAGCCAGAGATATAAAAACAGATAGTAAGAGTTTCTATAAATACTTTAAAAAAAAGAAACGAGTTAACAAAGTAAGCATTGGTTCTATAGAAAGTGAGTCTGGAGATGTGATAATGGAAAACAAGGAAATGGCAGATGAATTGAACAGGTATTTTGCATCAGTTTTCACTATAGAGGATACAAGTTACATCTCAGAAGCAGCTATAAATCAGGAAATGGAAGGGAGAGAGGAACTCAGGAAAATTACAATCACCAGAGAAGTGGCACTGAATAAATTGTTGGAGCTGCGGACTGACAAGTGCCCGGGTCCTGATGGACTTCATCCTAGAGTCTTAAAAGAAGTGGTTAGTGAGATAGTTGATGCATTGTTTTTAATTTTCCGAAACTCCCTAGATTCAGGAAAGGTTCCATTAGATTGGAAGATAGCAAATGTAACTCCATTATTCAAAAAGGGAGACAGAAAGGCCAGTTAGCTTAACATCTGTCATAGGGAAAATGTTAGAAGCTTTTACTAGAGAACCTATAGCAGGACACTTGGATAAGTTCAAGGTAATCAGGCAGAGTCAACATGCTTTTGCAAAAGGAAAATCATGTTTAACCAACTTATTGCAGTTCTTTGAGGAAGTAACATGTGCTGTGGATAAAGGGGAACCAGTGTATGTAATGTACTTAGGTTACCAGAAGGCATCTGATAAAGTGATAAAGTTATTGCAAAAAATAAAAGCTCATGGCATAGGGGGGTAACATATTTGCATGGATAGAAGATTGGCTGGCTAACAGGAAGCACAGAATAGGCATAAATGGGTCTTTTTCTGTTTGGCAAGATGTAACGAGTGGTGTGCCACATGGATTAGTGCTGGGACCTCACCTGTTTACAATTTATATCAATGACTTGGATGAAGGAATGGGTGGGATGGTTGCCAAATTTGCTGATGACACAAAGATAGATAGGAAAATAATTTGTGAAGAGGACATAAGGAGGCTACAAAAAGATATAGATAGGTTAAGTGAGTGGGCAAAGATCTGGCAAATGGAGTATAATGTGGGAAAATGTTAAATTGTCCATTTTAGCAAGAAGAATAAAAGATGCATATTATCTAAATGGTGAGTGGTGAGAGATTGCAGAGCTCTGAGATGCAGAGGGCTCTGGGTATCTTAGTGCATGAATCGCAAAAGACTAGTATGCAGGTACAGCAGGTAATTAGGAAATCTAATAGAATGTTATCATTCATTGTGAGGGGAATTGAATACAAAAGTAAGGAGGTTTTGCTTCAGTTATACAGAGCGTTAGTGAGATCACATTTGGAGCACTGTGTACAGTGTTGATCACCATATTTAAGGAAGGATATAAATGCGTTGGAAGCAGTTCAGAGAAGGTTTACCAGACTAATACCTGGAATGGGTGGGTTGTCTTATGAGGAAAGGTTGGACAGACTAGGCTTGTATCTGCTGGAGTCTAGAAGTGTAAGAGGTGACTTGATTGAACATATAAAATCCTGAGGAGACTTGACAGGGTGGATGTGGATTGGATGTTTCCTCTTGTGGGAGAATCTAGAACCAGGGTCACTATTTAAAAAGAAGAGGTCGCCCATTTAAAACGGAGATGAGGCGAAATGTTTTCTTGTAGAGGGTCGTGAGTCTTTGGAACTCTCTTCCTGAAAAGGTGGTGGAAGCAGAGACTGAATATTTTTAAGGCAGAGGTGGATAGATTCTTGGTAAGCAAGGCGGTGATAAGTTATTGGGGTGGGTGGAATGCATATTTCAGTTTACTATCAGATCAGCCATGATCTTATTAAATGGTGCAGCAGGCTCAAGAGGCCAAAAGGCCTACTCCTGCTCCTTGTTCGTATGATATATATAGAGTGTCCTTTATTGTAATGTAGGTCGTCATCACTTTGCTGACGTCAGTTAGGGTTGAGCAACAAATGCTCGCCTAGCCAGTGATGCTCACATCCTGTAAAAAGATTTTTAAAAATTCAATCAGAAATTAGATGCTGCATTAAAAAACCAACTGACAAATGTGATACACATATTTCCAATGTGCTTTGGCCTCCCTGCTGCTTGCCTGTCTACATATTAAAATCCAAGCTCGTAATCTTCAGAGACACTACACTTCTGCATCGCCATAATAAATCATCAGTAACTGTCAACATTGAGTCACATTTATTCAAAAATTAAATCAATCCGTCAACCAAATTATGCAATTCTGCTTACTCCAAAAACAAAGTAATTCTTGCATATTGCCAGGTATCCATCTTGTCAACTATATCTCCCTCATCCATCCTTGGAGCATATCCTCAGATTTACTGAAACGTGGGACATCTGCAGGTCGTACATCGAAAATGGTATTGATTTCTATGTTTCCTGTCTGTCATGTCACACATTAATAACAGGCAAATTTATTTCAAGCTATTTTCTTACAGCTGATCAGGAGGGCACCCTGTCGAGCCAATGGGAAGGCCACCAGGGTATACCTCGTGGCCTCCCCATGTGACATGCGCCCCCTGCTGCTGACAAAATACCAGGATAAGACCCTTAATTGGCCACTTACTAGCTTCAGTTAGCCTCTGGGCAGGAAGGCTGTCTCTGACCTTCCTTGCCCCTGACTTAATCGAAGGGAGTTGGAAAGGTGACAGGCTGTCCAACCCATGCCTTCTATGCTGATTATATGCCGCCTCCCCACCCCGACCTCCTAGCCTACTCCCAAGGGTAGGATTAAATTTCACCTGCAGAATAATTTTCCTACTAACACACAGCATGTTAAAACGAGTCACAATGCTTATGTCTAAAAATAACTTGAGCAATCACATTTTTAAAAAAACTAGCCAACTTATCTTACAGCCTTCACAGCAATTAAGTTCTTATTCACCTGTGGCCTTAAAGGGACAAGACTGATCCTCAGCAGCAAATATATATAAAACAGTAATTGTTGCTAGAAACTAGAGAGGTACAGCTTTTTGTTTCATGTTGCACCTAATTAACTTGACTTTCATATTCCTCTAACACCAGCAAATCAGAAATGGAAACCACTGAGTATAAAAGTACCTCAAATGAAAAAATGCACAGACAGAAACAACTAGTAACATGAGAAAATGTGGGGCAGAATTTTTCCCTCGTCGGGCAGGCGCAGGAGCGGCCGCGAAGCTGACCAGCGCCCACGACCAGGCCTCGACCGCGGTTTCACGCTGGCCGGCCAATTAACGGCCAGCCGCCGTGAAAGGCGCGCTCAGATCCTCAGCGCTGCTGGAGTGGGGGCGGGAGAAGTGCAAGCGCTAAAGTGTGAACAGGCACTGGGGTGTGCTCAGTGAAAGCTCCCTGAGACACAGAACTGCCTCAGGCAGCTGAAGATTTTTAACATTACAAATGAAAAATTGAAAAATAAGGACAACATATCCCCTCATGTGACTCTGTCACATGAGCAGGGACATGTTAAAAATGAGTTTTAAAATTTTTTTTATTAATCACTGGTCAAAACCTCATCCCGCCCGTGGCCGCTTGGCCTATTTGCCCGCCTGCCAACTAGACGGTTGGACGGGCAGCGAAAAATTTAATTTAATTAATTGATTAAGGATCTTAACAGGCCTCTTAATTGTCAACGGGCAGACTGCTGCTTCTCGCACACGCCTGCCAAGCAAAATATCGTGAGAGTGCACGATGACGTCGGGACACTCACACGATGTCATCGTGCATTTTACTCCTGTTCAATTCGGGCGCACGCCCGCCCGATGAGGGAAAATTTCTGCGGTAGTGTTCACATTCTTGAATTCTCACTTTGAGATTCTAGCTAGTGAATCTCTGCAGTGAGAGTGCAATTTGTAAAATTACCTCTTAAATGTAAAGAGCAGCTGTTCTTATTCCATGCGGATATTTGTTTACGTATTTAACTATGGTTGGTAAGGTATTAATTTGTTTCTGTACCCGAAGTGATTATGGAAAATACTGTTTATTTATCTTCCAGGAACTGATCTATATACTGTGATTATTCCTGGGGTGATCTCTTGCAAACAACTTTTCAAACCCTTCCAGTGGAGATGTGCACCACCTCTATTTCCACAGCCCAATACCCCATTCCCTACAAACAATATAACCTCTGAATCTCTTTGAGTAATGCCGTGGCAGATCTGTTGGTATTATAAAAGGAAACATCACATTTGGACAGGCCATGAAAGTGAGTCTCTGTATGAAATGCTCGTGTTGGATGAATGAGCCCAGTGCTAGTAGCATATAACTAATTTAACTGTGTGTAGGTATATCACAGAATCACGGAATTGTTACAGCAAAGGAGGAGGGCATTTGGCCCATCTGCACTGGCTCTCTGAATGAATATTTCACCTAGTGCCATTTTCCTGCCTTCTCCCTGTAACCCTGCACATTCTTCCTTTTCAGATAACAATCTAATTCCCTTTAGAATGCCTTGATTGAACATGCCTCCAGCACATTCTCAGGCAGTGGATTCCAGACCTTAACCACTCGGAGCGTGAAGAAGTTTTTCCTCATGTCGCTTTTGCTTCTTTTGCCAATTACTTTAAATCTCTGCCCTCTTGTTCTTGATCCTTTCACGAGTGGGAACGTTTTCTCCCTATCTAACTCTGTCCAAACCCCTCATGATTATGAATACCTCTATCAAATTTCCTCTCAGTCTTCTCTTCTCCAAGGAAAACTGCCCAACTTCTCCAATCTGTCTCTATAACCTCATCCCTGGAACCATTTTTGTGAATCTTTGCTGCACTCTCTCCAATGCTTTTGCACCTCCCCTAAAATGCAGTGCCTAGAACTAGATGCAATACTCTAGTTGAAGCCGAACCAGTATCCTATACAAGTTCAAGATAATCTCCTTGCTCTTGGACTCTATGCCCCTATTAATAAAGCCTAGGATATTGTATGCTTCATTAACTGCGCTCTCAACCTGCCCTGCCACCTTCAATGACTTATGCGTAAATACACCCAGGTCCCTCTGCTCTTGCACCCCCTTAGATTTGTATCCTTAATTTTATTTTGTCTCTGCATGTTCTTCCTAACAAAATGGATCACTTCACATTTCTCCACGTTAAACTTCGCCTGCCACTTGTCCGCCAATTCCCCCAACTTCTCGATGTCCTTTTGAAGTCCTACACTATCCTCCTCACAGCTCACAATGCTTCCAAGTTTCGTATCATCTGCAAACTTTGCAATTGTGCCCTGTACACCAAGGCCTACATTATTAATATATATCAGGGTACAAACACTAACCCCTGGGGAACACCACTACAAACTTCTCTCCAGCCTGAAAAATATCCATTAACCACTACTCTCTATTTCCTTTCACTCAGCCAAGTTCGTATCCGTGTTGCTATTGTACCTTTTATTCTATGATCTATAACTTGCTCACAAGTCTGTTGTGTGGTAATGTATTAAATTCATTTTTGGAAGTCTATATACACCAGATCAACAGCATTGCCCTCATCAACCCTCTCTGTTAACTGTTCAAAAAACTCTAGCATGTTAGTTAAACACTATTTTCCCTTAATGAATCCCTGATGGATTTCCTTAATTAACCCATGTTTGTCCATGTGACTATTAATTTTCTCCTGAATTATCGTTTCTAGAAGCTTCCCCTCCACCAAGGTTAAACTGTCTGGCCTGTGGTTGCTGGGCTTATTTTTACACCCTTTTTTGAACAAGGGTGCAATGTTTGCAACTCTCTAGTCCTCTGGAGCCACCCCTGAGTCTAAGGAAGACTGGAAAATAATGGCCAGTGCCTCTGCAATTTCCACTCCTACTTCCGTCAGTATCCTTGGATGCATTTCATCCAATCCTGGTTCCTTATCCACTTCAGGTATAGACAGCCTATCCAATACCACCACCTTTTCAATTCTAAACCCTTTTAGTGTATTAATTGCCTCCTCTTTCATGTGGCCTGGGTAGCATCTTCCTCCTTGGTAAAGACAGATGAAAAGTATTCTTTTAAAACCTCAGCTATGCCCTCTGCCTCTATGGGCAGAATTTTACATCCCATGGGCGGGTGTGAGCCCGACCCGATCGAGTGTAAAATAGCGCCTGATATTTCAGTCTGCGGGCGCGTGCGAGAGTTGGCAGCTCACCCGCCGACAATTGAGAGGCCTATTAAGGCCATTAATGTAGTAATTGACCTGAATCTTTCACTGCCTGTCCAACCGTACAGCTGGAAGGCGGGCGAATCGACCAGGCGGCCTTCGGATTTTTGAGGAAGCTTCATCCAAGGGCGGAATGAGGTTTCTGATATTAATTTTAAAAAAATAAAATTGCTTGGGCAGAATTTTTATCATCAAAATGTTTAGGTGAGTGATTTTTATGGGTGGAAATTTTTTTTGGAATTTCATAATAGTTATTTTTGGCCTAAATTCTTCAGCTCCCTGAGGCAGCTCTCTGCCTTCAGGGAGCTTTCACTGCGCACTCCCCAGCACTGACTCCAGCACTCGCCCTCCTCCCACCCCCACCCCGGCAGTACTGAGTCTTTCAGTGTGCCTTTCATGCTGGCTGGCTGTTAATTGGCCAGCCAGTGTGAAATGCTGGTCAGGGACTGATCGCGGGCCCATTTCCCGGCTGCTCCCGGGCCCGCCCATCGTGCCTGCCCGACGACCTGAAAATCCTGCCCTATGTGTAATTCCTCATTTTGGTCCCTTATCAGTCCTGCTCCTCCTTTTTACCACTTATTATTTATCTGCCAAAAGAAGACTTTGGATTTTCCTTTGTGCTAGCTGTAGGTCTCTTTTCATACTCTCTCTTTGCTTCTCTTATTTGCTTTTTCACTTCCGCTCTGAACTTTCTATATTGGACCTGGTTCCCCATTGTAATATCAACCTCGCATCTGTAATAAACACAGTTTTTCTCTTCCATCTTAATCTCTATCTCTTTTGTCTCCAGGGAGCGCTGAATTTGTTTGCCCTACCTTTCCCCTTCAAGGGTATATACCTTAACTGTGCCCGAACCATCTCTTCTTTGAACGTATCCCATGTTCAGCTACCATATTTCCTGCCAACCTTTGATTCCAATTTATTTGGCCCAAATCCATTCTCACCTCATTGAACTTGGCTTTCCCCCCAGTTAGTATTTCTTACTCTGGATTGTTCTTTGTCCTTTTCCATAGCCAGCCTCAACCTTATGATACAATGACCACTGTCCCCTAAAAATGTCCTACCAATATTTGATCCTGTTGGTCTACCTCATTCCCCAGAATCAGGTCTAGCAATGCCGCCCCCCTCTTGTTGGACTGGAAACATACTGCTGTAGAAAATTTTCATGAACTCACGCTAGGAACTCCTTCCCCTCTCTGCCCTTTACATTCTGCTATCCCAGTCTATATTTGGATAATTAAAGTCCCCCTTATAACTACTCTATAATTCTTGCACCTCTCTGTAATTTCCTTGCAAATTTGTTCCACTATGTCCTTTCCAATAGTTGATGATCCATAGACTACACCAAGCAATGTATTTGCACCTTTTTGTTCCTTAGCTCTAGCCAAATAGATTCTGTCCTTGACGTCTCTGAGACATCCTCCCTCCCCAGCAGTGCAGTCCTTAATCAATACCATCACCCATTCCCCCTTCCTTTCCTATCCTTCCTGAGCAGCTTGTATCCAGGAATATTTAACACCCTGTCCTGCCCTTCATTGAGCCAGGTCTCTGTTATAGCCACAACACCATGTTAAATGAAAATTATAACATGCTGCACGCTTCCTACCCAAATACCCACTACTTGTTGTCACATTTTGATTCATACTTGGGATGTCAACATGTAATATTTGAAAATCTTGGGTAATTTCACCTTCACCACATGATGCTAATCTGGCAGAGCAGTTTGTTTGACTTTATAGAATCTACCTCATTTTCATGCTATTAATTTCAATGGAATAAAGATTGTGCAGATTTTGCAATGAACAATTGTTCAGCTCTGTCAGATTATCACCCAGACACTGGAGGCAAACATCTACCTCTATGTAGCTTCACATATTATTGGAAGATTTTCCTCATTGTCATTTGTTGATGAATCGTCAATCAAATTCACACTCAATGTTTTTGAAAAACTTTTGGCCACCTTTCCATCATAACAGAAATTTCCAATATCCAAAAATTAGATATTATAATATGATTAAATTTATGCATTTGATGGTGATATATCTTTTGATGTTTTTTTTAGAGATCTTGTTTCCAGAACTTAACCTGTCTCAAAAGCCTAGGCTTTGATCTATCTATCTATCAATCGTTCTGTTAAAGGGTCATGAGGACTCGAAACGTCAACTTTGCTCTTCTCCGCCGATGCTGCCAGACCTGCTGAGTTTTTCCAGGTATTCCTGTTTTTGTGTTGAAGTGATGACAGGATGCTGTTATCTGTTATGAATTGCTCAGACAGTCAACATTTGAGAAGCAACACCTATAATCATGATCCTTTTGTTAGGAAAATAATAGCTTATAGAAAATAGATACAACTTAAAATTGAATTTAAAATCATATTTTTCCTTTTTTTTGTTTAGGCTTTAAAGATTTTTTTGTCTCTAAACTTAAGATCAGTATAAACAATCATATATGAGCATTCTTAAGGTTTTTTAAATTGGTTGATGGAAATTTATATTTATTCCAGATTGTCTAACAACAGGTTCACTTATACAGCATTAAAGGCTAAAATCTGTACTTCTGCATTCCCTTTTGCACACTGGGAGAGTATGTCAGAAAACTGTGTACCGTACAGCCTAATATTTTCATCCATAATTTTAAGAAGCGGATAATTTGTGCTTGGATGCATTAAGGTAAAGAGAAGAAATGGCTGTCAATGGACAATGTGATGGAGGTACTGAAGAGCATAAAAGCAGCTATAGAGAGGTTGGGGAAAGAAGATGATAGGTGGAAACATGGTGAGGAGTTGGAACCTGATGGTTTGAAAGGGATCAGTTGCAGCTTGAGTTGTATCATCTTGAACCCCCTATTCCCTCAAGGCAGCTAAACCTTGCTGTCATGTCAAATTTTCCAGATTCCAGCAACCCTGTACTGCTTTGTTTGTAATGATCCAAAACTTTCTCCCCAAGTTTTCTCCTTCCACTTTCTGATCCCATATCTCACCCCGTGTTCATAAAGTCCTAAACCCAAGTTCCCGGTATCCTCTAATGTCAGAACTGTTATCAGTGCTCTTAAATCTACTATTCACTCACCTAGTGTCCCAGAATCCAGGAGGTGTCCCAGTGTTGTCAGAACCTTCCTCTCCAGTATGCCTTGAACCCCTACCCCAGTGCTTCCAGAAATTTACACCGCACTGATCCCACTCAACATATTGAAACTATACTCACAGCTCTGCAGGAAATGTGGGGCTCACCTCATCCCATTGTCCATCCTCCTTCTCTACCACCCTCCCCGAGCACCAATCTCCCTGTCCTCCAGTCTCTCTCCTGAACCCCTTTCTCCAGCCTCCCCCTCTCTCCCAAACCCCAGCCCATTTTCACACTGTTCACCTGTCCAGAAGCCTAATCAAATGATCTCTTCCTCACACCTCCCACGCCACCCCAACTATGCCCCCTGTTATCTCAGTCCCTGGTGCAACAACATGAACAGCTTGCATGTGTATAATCCCTTTTAATTTAGGGGGACACCCCATGATCTTCCACAGGGTATGGAAAATTGACATTAAGCTAGAGAAGAAGATATTAGGACAGCTGACTAAAAGTTTGGTCAGGGAGGTACATTTATTAAGAAGCATGCAAAAGGAAGAGAACCATGAGGAGAGACTGGGTGGTTTATAATTAGAATTTTAGAGCTTAGTATCTTAATGGTTGAAGGCACAGCCCCCAATGGCTGAGCAATGGAATGGTGGAAGGACACAAAAGAGGCCAGAATTGGAGAAGTGCAGAATTCTTCTGCATTTATAGAGCCGAAGGAAGTTACAAACATAGGGAGAGGTGAAGTAATGGAGGGATTTGAAAAGGAGGAGAGAATTTTAAAACTGAGGTGTTGGTGGACCGAGGGACAATGTAGCTCAGGAAGCACAGGGTTAATAGGTGAGTGGGACTTGGCACAAGTTAGATTAAAGGCAGCACAGTTTTGAATAAGATCAAGTTTATGAAGGGTAAAAGATGACCCATTTGGCTGCGACTGAATAGGTATGAGTGTAACAAGGCGAGGGCAGTCAAACTCAGCTGGATGATGAAGGAGCTGCAGGGGGGTGGTTCTGTCAACCATGCCAAAGGCTGCAGAGAAGGATGAGGAATCTTGTTTACTGTGATAGAGGATGTTATTTGTTAATTTGGTTCAATTCGTTCCTGTGCAGAGACAGGGGTGGAAACCTGATCGGAGAGGTTCAGACATGAAGTTGTGAGAAAGATGGGCAGGGATTTGGGAAGTGACATGTTCAAAAACTTTGGAGATTTGGTGGCACTTTTTAAGGCCATGGTTTAAGTATGGGTGTTTTGAGGAGGCTGTTAAATATGGCAGACTTGATAGGCTTGGGGACAGTCCCTGAAGAGAGGGAATGTTTACAATATCAGCAAGTATGAAATCCAGGAAGGATGGATAGTAGTTTAGGGGAAATAGAGTCAAGAGAGAAAGAAGTGGGTCTCATGGGCGTCCTGTTCTCAGAGAGGGTATGAGAAGAAATTGGAGAGAAACTGGAAAAAGATATAAATTCAGGGCTAGAACAGGGGAACCATGGCTTGGTGGGAGAGGGAAGGTAGGGATATGGCAGAGGTAGCTGAACAGTTAATCTCGATTTTATAAACAACGAAGTCCTTAAGTTCCTTGAACTTGTTGGAGGTGAGGGTGGGGGGCAGGGGAGAGATGCTAAGAAAATAATGGTAGGGGGAAGGAGAGGAGAGGAAAAAAGTCATACGCAATTACATTTTCCACTTATCATTTCAAGTATATTATCTTTGCATTCCAATTTAATTTTGGAATAATGTGTACAGGACCCAATGGTTTGTGATGTGGTCCAGCCAGATCTGGTAATGAATGCCTAAACCAATTGTGCCCATATATTTTTCAAGTCTGCATACTTGAACTTGATGGAGTAAAGGTGGAGGTCAAATCAGGCAGAACAATGATAGTGGGAGATATTAAGGGCTTTGGTATGAACAAGGACATTACAGATGGAGGTGAGGGTGTGATTGAGCAGATTGATGGCTGAAGTTTCATGGAGAACTGAGGATGAAAGGCTAGGGCTCAGGAAATGGGAAGGGGAAGGGGGATGGAAATGATAATGGCTTGTGGATATATAAAACACCAGGAAGGCTCAGGGTCCCCATCAAAGGCAACAGAAAGAAAAGAGGCTTGTGGCATGCAGCAAGATTAATACCTTTTAGTCGTTATATTCTGTAAATTAGGTAATGGTACCTTACTTACAGATGATCATGGTACTGAACCTTGAGAAAAATATATGAATGTAAACCCAAAAAAGCAAGAAGCTAATCTCAACTGAGCCAGATAAAGTGGTACTAGATAACCTTAGTGAGTTTGGTTTGTCGAGGGGAACCTTGGTTGGGGTTCTGCTCCTCATTGCTGCCTTGTGACATCAGATAACAACAGAATCTGGCTTGGAAATGACGCCATTAGCATATGGCCACTCCGTACTTAGGTGTACAATAAATAAAAGTCTTTAGCAAGACATCAGAGGGTAACAGGCAGTGGTAGTAATTACCTTCAGTAGGGGAGGAGAAGAAATTGCTGAGAATATTTTATGCACATACAAAGAATATTTGTCTGCCTCTATGCTAAGTCCCTGACAGCACTCTTATTAACTGGACACAAACAATGAAAGGCCAGAAATCTGATCTCTGCATTTTCCAAGGATACAGTTTCAAAAGTAACTAAGGTAACATTACGTACTCTATTAGACGCAAAGCTAGAGTTCAAGGACTCAGTGCATCCATAGCTAGGAGTCCATTTTTCCGCATCTTCATCATGCCCCTCATATACTTAAACACCATTTCCATTCAATTTCAGCTGCAGAAGCTAAAGCGTTCACTGTCATTTAAAGCAAAAGGTCTCAGGAGTAAAAGTGCAGAGAACTTCTTCCAACGGGCGAGCAGTGAAACAAAGCTGCAGGTGGAGCTGCTGCCTGGCGTCAGTTCCAGCACTGGACAGCTCCCAGTCTCAGAAAGTCAAACATCCACCCCAACCAAAACCCAGAGGCAGCCTGAGAACAGGACACATTCCTTCCTGGAATACATTTTCAAGAAACCAACCTTCTGCGATACCTGCAACCACATGATCGTTGGTAAGCAGTTCCCTCTTATGCAATGAAGTGTGCAAGCCTGTTGATATGCTTTGTGATTATAAGGGTGAATTTTTGGCAAATAATTGTGATTAGCAGGTATCATCCATCCTTTTAAATAATACATTGCAGAGTTCCACTGCACTGAATATAAGCTGTTTTGTAGGCAATGAAAGAATAAAACTTATAATATAAATTCTGAAAATACCAAAGCAATGTTGTAAGAATATTAAATAGGTAAATAGCATTGGGGGAGCATTTTAATAAGTTAGCCCCTTCTCTGTATTCTTGGGTACACCAACCTAATGGTTCAAAATTGTGCAAGTTTTGGTCAGTATTGTTCCTTTTGAGCTAAAAGAAGGCATTGTGCACAGCACCCAGGAGTTAAAATTCCAGTGGCTCCAGTTTCAGCATCTGAATACTGGTGAAAGCATAGCTAATGTATATCTTAACTCCATTTACCTGTATTAGATCAATATCCCTTAATAATCTTATAAAAAGAATTTTATTGATCATCGGTCTTGAAAGCTCCAATTGTCCCAGCATCCACAACCTTTTGGGGGAGACAGTTCCAGATTTCAACTGTCCTTTTTATAAAAAGTGCTTCCAGATTTTGCTCCTTAGTGGTCTGGCTCTGATATTAAGATTATATCCTCTTGTACTTGATTTCCCCACCTGAGAAAATAGTTTCTTTATGACTACCATATCAAATCATTTTATCATTTCAAACACCATGACCAGATTTTTCCTCAGAGCAATATCTGCCAAGTTTATGTAACTTATCCTCAGATCTAACCCTCGTTCTGGTGAATCTGCACTGTATCCCATCCAAAGACAAAATATCCTTCCTGAGTGCGTTGCCTAGAACTCTAGGTGCAGTCTGACCAAGCCGCAAAACAACTGCAGCAAAACCTTTCCCTCTTTGTATTCCAAGCCTTCTTGAGATAAGGGTCAACATATTATTAATCTTTTTGATTATTGCCAGCTGTGCTGTGTGTCTCTCAAATTTATTTGCCACCGTACAGTTGGTGGTTCCTCTCCATTTAGAAAATACTCAAATTTATCTTCCCACACTGAATTCCATCTGCTATTATTTAGCCCATCCACTTAATCTATGTTGGTTATTAACCTGTTGTTAAAATACCCAACAGAAGGATTCCACCTAAATATGTTAAACAGTTCAAAAAACGCTGCACAAAAAATACTGGTGATTAGTTTTTGAATTCTTAAAAGTATTGAGGACTTGGTGTGCAATCCGAACCCCATTTATACAGTGAGTAATGAACGATGGCTTTTGATGCTTGATTCTAATAGTGAGGTAGAAATATCTGTAGTTTAATTTTTTTCAGCCCTGTAAATTTGTAAAGCATGTTTTAAAAACATTCCATATTTATAAAATGTAGTACTGATGACATCTGTTGACAGAAATGTATTGCTCCTTATGATTATTATATTAATCCTTATTTTGCTGAAAAATGTAGTTCCATTTGGTTAACAGAATCTCCAGTGAACATTACTGTTTTAAACAAAAGCAAAACACTGCGGATGCTGGAAATCTGAAATAAAAACAAAAAATGCTGAAAATGCTCAGCAGGTTAGGCGGCATCTGTGGAGAGAAACAGAGTTAACGTTTCAAGTCGATGACCTTTCATCAGGACCGAGTTCTGATGGAAAGCCATCAACCTGAAGCGTTGGGCTGAATTCTGCTGTTGGCGAGCAAGGGGGAGGGCCCACTCGCCGACGCGGGATGACATCGTGAGGAACCCCCGACGTCACCGCGCCCCATTTAAATCTTCAGGGAGGCGGGGCACAGCAAAATCAGCTGCGGGCCTGCCAACCTGTCAATGGCCAATTGAGGCCATTGACAGGATCTTCAAAACAATTAAAGGACCTGCCCGTCCAACCTTAAGGTTGGTGGGCAGGTCAGGAGCCCCAGCGGGGAATAGAAAAAACATGAAACATCATCCACCGGCAGGATGAGGTTTCATGTAGGGATTTCAAAAGTTTAATAAAGTTTTAGTGTAAATTATGAACATGTCCCATCTCATGTGACATTGGCACATGAGGGGGACATGTTAAGGATTTTTTTTCTTTCTATTTTTCATGTTTTTAGAACTGTCAGCGATCTTCCTGAGGCAGCACCTAGCCTCAGGGAGATGTGCGCTGTTTCGTGCGCATGCGCGAAAGAGCGCACTCTCGCTTTTGAGGAATCCCCCCGCCCGCGCAGGAAGCGCATAGCGCTTCCCGGCGGACATCACGTTGGGTGGGCCTTAATTGGCCCGCCCACGTAAAATGGCGGCGGGGCCCGCTTCTCCGGCGGGGATCGGCTCCCCGCCCACCAGAGATTGGGTCGGGCCCACCCACATGGCAGGCAGAAAATTCTGCCCATTAACTCTGTTTCTCTCCATCAGTGATTTAAAACCCTGAAAAATCATACCACATTTAAAATATATACTTGCCTCTCTGTAGCAGATGGCTGGGGCAATCAGGTTAAGCCATACTTACACAGAGGTGCTTAAAATTAAGAGAGGCTATAAAGAAGGTACAGGTTTCCAATAATTGAGAGGTCTAGAACCTGGGAACATGGATGTGAGATTAAATCTAAGAGATTTAGGGCAGATAGCACAAGAAATTTTGTATATGCATAAGATTGTGAGGCTGTGGAATGCACCACCAGAGTTGGTGATTGAAGCAGGGATCATGTTAACATTTAAGGATAAGAGGCGGAAGGAAAAGAGGAATGAAGGGAAATGGAAACAGGACAGACACATATGATTGGGGCTGCTGTTCACATTGAAACTAAACACAACACTGGACTATATGGGTCAAATAAACTATTCCTGCATTGTGATCTCTGTATAATTCTCTTGTGGGTTAAAATGCAACATTAAAGGAAACTGAAAGACTGCTGAACAAAAAAAAATCACTAAACAGCTAAAGAAAATCAAACCTGACATAGTTTTAAAAGAGTTCAATTGCTATTTGTTTGCAGTGGTCTGAAATAGTATAGCTTAAGGTTAATATTGGCCATTAAGTGCACTATCTGTTCATTCAGATCACTTAATTGCTAACTGAATATATGGAAAATATTGATTTAACTTGTGATGCATATTCACTTAACAGGCACCAATGCCAAACTTGGGCTGCGCTGCAAGGCTTGTAAGATGAGTATCCACCACAAATGCATCGATGGCATTGAACAGCAGCGATGTATGGGTAAACTGGTAAGAAGTACTGTGTGTTTGGCATGGTTATCATAGAAACAGACAAAACACTGCCGGCTCAAAGATTAATCCTTGAGGGTTGATTGTGCTTTGCAGCTTTTAAAATCCGCACAGCTTTTCTATGACAACATTTTAAAAAAACAATGATTTTATGGGACCCGCTAATGGTAAATATGTAAAAGCAATGTAACAGAACTGTAGACTGTTGCTAAGTTCACAACATTCTTTCCATAAAGCCAATTGTATTTTTCACCCTGGCATAGAAAACTAATATGGTCCTGAAAAGGTTAATGTGTTGTGACAACAGTATGTTTAAAAGAATATGGGGAAAAAGCTGCTGGCTGGGGGAGGAATGTTTTAGGTTGCTGGGGCAAAGGTCCAGTGGGAAGTACTCATGTAAATTTTTCCTGGCAGTATGGAATATGATTGACACAAAGAGAATTGAGAGACATATCTGGCTCTTTGGCCTAAGGGTTAAATTAGTGAATGCTTGAGTTTATACTGGTTTTAGACTGAAAGTAGCTGCAGTTGGAGGCTATTTGGCATAACTGCAGGTCTAAAAACCCTACCCTGCACAACAATAAAGACAAGAGGAATTAATTTAACTGTTTTGGCTTAAATCTTATTTGGCAATTCATTTAATTTAAGTTGACACTCTATGCTCATAATTTAGATGAACAGGATAAAACCAACTTTAAAAAACTTAGAAATGTTACCTGAAAACCTCTATCAGAAGCCTTGGTGTAGCACACTGTGTGACTTGTTTAACAATGGGACCCATTTTTATATTCTTTATGTCAAGCGCAACTTTGGTGTGACATTAGTATCAAGCAAAATTTCATTAAAAATATAGCAGAATTCATCCCAGATGCCATACCCTGTTAAGGCAGTGAGTAGCTAAACTGGCCAGGACACTAATGGACGTTGCTGCTTTTCAACAAGTGCCACAGATTCCTTTACATCTGCCTGAATAGGCAAACACTAAGCCAATTTAATACCTTGATTGAAAGATGATATCTGTGACAACACAGTTCTGACTCTGGTCTGCACTGAGGTCTCACATGAGTCAGGTCTTATGGCAGATACAGGTTAGGAAGGACCCAGTTTCTATCCATGACCTGTACTAAGTTAGTGATCTCAACCAGAGCCAAAAATAGAGGCACCATAGTTGACCTTGTCAATCCAAAGTTAAGAAAAGGAGTATCAACCAAGGTTCTTGCCCATACTTTCTATCCAATGAATTCCATAGGATTTGAGCATAGATTTGTTAAGGGAAAATCATGTTTAAATAACTTGCTTGGATTTTTTGATGAGCTAACATGGAGAGATTTGGGTAATGCAGTTGATGGAGTGTACATGGACTTCCAAAAGGTATTTGATAAAGTGCCACACAACAGGCTTGTGAGCAAAGTTAGAGCTCTTGGAATAAAGGGGGCAGTAGCAGCATGGATACGAAATTGACTAAGTGACAGGAAACATAAGTCGCGAACAGTTGTTTTTCGGACTAGAGGAAGGTTTATAATGGGGTTCTTCAAAGGTTGGTGTTAGGACCCCTGCTTTTCTACATATATATTAATGATCTAGATATGGGTATACAGGGCACAATTTCAAAATTTGTGTATGACACAAATCTTGGAAGTATTGTGAACTCTGAGGATAACAAATTTCAGAAGGACAAAGGTGGAATGGGTAAACAAGTGGCAGATGAAATTTATTGCAGAGAAGTGTGAAGCAGTACATTTTGGCAGGAAGAATGAGGAGAGAAAATATAAAGTAAAGAGTAAGGAGCAGAACCTGGGGAATATGTACAGAAATCATTGAAGGTGGCAGGGCAGGTTGAGAGAGCAGTTAATAAAGCATACAGTATCCTGAGCTTTATAGTAGGGCCATATAGTACAAAAGCAAGGGAATGATTATAAACTTCATAAAACAGTGGTTTGACCTCAACCAGAATATTGTATCCAGCTCTGGGCACCACACTTAGGAAGGATGTGAAGGCATTAGTGATGGTGCAGAAAAGATTTACAAGAATGGTTCCAGGGTTGAGGAACTTCAGTTACGTTTATAGATTGGAGAATCTGGGGCTGTTCTCCTTGGAGAAAAGAAGGTTGAGAGAAGATTCGATTGTGGTGTTCAAAATCATGAGTATGGATAGAATAAATAGGGAGAAAGTGTTCCCAGTGGTAGAAGGATTGAGAACCAGAAGACATTGATTTAAGATGATTGGCAAAAGAAACAATGACAACATGAGGAAAACTTTTTTTATGCAGCGTGCGGTTGAAATCGGGAGTGCACCAGTTGGGAGTGTGGTGGAGGCAGATTCTATCTTGGTTTTCAAAAGAGAATTGGATCGTTATCTGAAAAGAAAAAAAAAATGACAGGACTATGGGGAACTGGCACAGAGATGATGGGCTGAATGGCCTCCCTCTGTGGTGTAACCATTCTATAATTCGGCTAAGGACAGGGTATGGCTCGGCTGTAATGCCTCCAGCCATCTGCCATCCCTCATTGGCAATGATCACATATTAACAGTGGCCAATTGGAGAATGGACTAAAAGATGACCCGAGAATCACATTCCTGCAAGGAATCAGCACCTTCAGGGGAACTGAGGGAAAAATGAGCAAAAATGTTAAAACAATATAACTGAAGGCACGTCATTCTTTTAAACGCACTGATGCAAGATTGGATTGCTTGAACATTGTGCACCCAGCATTATGTTTCGTTGCATTGACATTTAAAGCTGACCATTAAATTTTTAATCAAAATAGCAAAAGTTGTGTTTTGTAAGTGAAAGGCAGCTGGGGAGCAATCAGTCCTGTCAATGAAAGAAGATGCCATATGGCTGCATTGTACTAGAGTAAAATGTTAGTCATCATAGCAGTTTGAAATACAAAACCTAGAGATGACTTCATAAATGTTTCAGTGCTTGATGATACTCGGCCATCATCAGGCCATGCTGCCTGCCAGAACTTAAATTATAAAGACCTGTTAACAGAATACAATGTGTTTGCCTGTCATTTCTGTGTTGCATATTTCAGCTGCTGTAAGAATACAGCTGGACACTGCTCAATGTAAGATGATAACATAAACTCAATTATTTATCTTTTTCAGCTAATTTGAAATTAAGATTTATAACATTTTAAATGTTGGACTGCTACATAATTATATAATTAAATACCTGTATACTGAAGACCTTTGTGCATAATATCTGATTAGCATTGATTTTGCTGATAATTGAAATACTAACTTTTTTTTGAACTATGTGAAATATTGCCCTTTCACCAAAGGAACAAGGGTTGAATTTGTCAGAAGCTCATGTGTTGCAAATCTTTACTCTCTGTTGGCTCTCACAGAAGGTTATTTTGGAGGCATTTTTTACCCACCATACTGACTGCTTTCTGTGGGTTTGTTTGATGCTCTCAGTTTGCAGTAAGGAGTGTTTATTTCTGTAAAAGGGAAAAAATCTTTCTCCATGACTAATGCAAAATTCAAACAATTACTAAAAACCAGATGGGAGGACATAAAATCCCACGGCCTAATTTTCTGTGCCCGCTAGCGTCGGGCATGTTCAGTGATGTGAGCGGACAATGTGGCAAGAAGGCCAAAAATCAGTTTTATTACGTCATGAAACCAGTTTGCAATCGTCTGTTCAGCCCATCGATGGCGGGCCATGTTTCCCACCATCGGACATCGGGAACCTCATTGTAACACATCAGCATATAAGGCTAGCCCGAGGGGCTCATTCCACCGCCCCCCCCTCCACCCCGCAACACACCAATGCATTTAAAGGACGTGCACTTGGCGGGCTGCACTTTAACAGGAACTCGGAGGTGGAGCACTCGCGTGTTGGACTTCAAAGTGGGCACGTGTTTTGAGCGGGGTGGGGGGGGGGCAAAGGCTGCCCTGCAGTTGAGGCGACTTTGGGGGGGGTGCAAAGGCTGCCCTGCGGTTGAAGGTAGCGCACAAGCACGTGTGGGGTGGGGGGTGGGCGAGGGAAGTGTTCATGAATTAGGGACACCCTGTATAAAGTGACCATTTCTCTGCAGCTGAGACAGTTCAGGCGCAGCCACATTGATATGATTGGAGTTGGGCCTCTAGCTTATCTGCCCATTCAAGCAACACAGAGACATCAAAGTACCACCAAGTGCCCCAGAGCTTTTCACCCCTCGGGCACAGACTGCAAACTAATGAGCATTTTAGTGGACTGCAGAACAATTGGACAACTGGGCACATTGTACAATCCCCTTGCTAAAGCTGGCCATGGAGCAGTCACTGGTGGAGGCGCTCACAGCCCCATGCAAAGTCATCATCCCAGTTTGGTCCAGTCTCCCCCATGGTTCAAGCTAACAGAGCAGCCTTGCAGTCTGAGTTAGGAGAATGTCTGTGCCTGAGCTGAGAGCACAGCATGCAGTCCAGTGGGCAAAGCTGCCGCCAATCAGTCAAGTGGAGTGGGGCAGAGGTGGTTGGGGTTTCAGGCAGCCATGCAGCGCACTAATCTCTGGCCATCCAAGTGGTGGCCAACACTCTCTGGGATGCATTAAGGGGCCTTCAGACATATCCAAGAGAGGTTCTTAGTACAACCATGCTAACCCATGCATCTCTCTTTCATCCAGCAGAAGGAGTACATCAGGATCACGGAGCCTGGTGAATTAGCTGGATGCCTTGTGGCGTACAGAGAGTGAAGACGACAGAGAAGACAGCAAGTGAGCCGACTGGTTGCGCAGAGGGAGGAGCAGCAACCTCTAGAAGATGGGGCGGCTGGGGCTCCCGCATACACTGCCGAAGAGCCACAGTGAGCCATCACTGGTCGGCACCTTGCAACACCCAGGGTCTATAGTCACTGCATTTCATTTCTGCAGGTGACCTAGAACCAGTGTTGCCAAAGACTGCTCATGTCTAGGAAACTGGTCAGGCACATCTGCCACCTGCTGCAGGATTTGGCACCAAGGGGACTGCCAGTGGCTGTGAAAGTGACTGCGGCGCTCAATTTCCACACCTGTGGCTCCTTTCAGGATTCCACAGGTGAGCTCTGTGGATATCACAAGCCTCCACCCACAAATGCATCCATGAGGTCACGGATGATATCTTTGCGAGGGCACACAACTTTGTGCATTTCATCCAGGACCAGGAGAGCCAGGATGCAAGAGCGATTGGATTCACCCAGATCTCGGGCTTCCCGCAGGTACAGGCTGCCATCAGCTGCATTCACGTGGCGCTCAGATCTCCTTGGAACACACAGTGAACTATGTCGACCGCAAGGGATTCCATTCGCTGAATGTGCACCTGTTGGGCGACCACTGGAAATGCATCCTGCAGGTCTGCGCATGATTTCCAGGGAGTGTGCATGACCCCTACATTCTCAGTCAGTCTCAGATCCCTGACGTCTTTCAGGGTCCACAGAGGCTGCATGGATAGCTCCTCGGGGACAAAGGCTACCCACAGAGGACATGGCTGATGACGCCTGTGTGGCGGCCTCAGACTGCATCAGAGCGAAGGTATAATGAGGCTCATGCTGCAGCTCGCACCTTGGCGGAGCAGACCATCGGGATGCTTAAAATGATGATCCAGTGCCTGGACCGGTCTGGTGGAACCCTGCAATAAAGTCTGCAGACAGTGTCACGTACCATCGTCATCTGTTGCTCACGTTACAACCTGGTGCTGCAACGGGGAGAGGAGTTGGCCGAGGAGGTGATGCAGGAGCTGGAGATCTCCTCCAATGAGAAGGACGTCAATGGTGATGAGGGTGTGGAGGCCCTCGCACTGGCCAGACGAGACAGGCCTGCACAGGAGGCCATTATAGCTGTTAGATTTGTGGAGGATGGTGATGACATGCAGTGAGGAGACACCACAGATCTTTTCATAGCCTCTGAGAATGTCTGAATCCTGTCTGGCCAAGGGCAGCTTGTTTGTGCTCTGTGATCAGGGTCATATCATAGAGATGCAACCAATAAACTTTATAAACATCTGATCCTTTGTCCGCCTTCACCACCTGACCCCTTCAGGAGTACAGCGTCACTGGTCCTAGATGCTAAAGACATGGGGGCTTAAAGGTGCTGAGAGCACACAGAATGAATGACAGAACTCTGCGATGCATGCCCACGACATTCTGGCAGCAATGACAGGCATCATCGAGGTGCAGACATCAGTAATGGTGTCCAGGGAGTGTGAGGCTGGATCATCACTTTGGTCTGAAGGCTGCACAAAGCACAGGGAAAGAGGCCCTGGACTGTTATACCGGCCTTAATCTTGTGCAGGAACCAAGATTTCACATCTGAGTGACACGAACACTGCTCATCAGAACAAGGAGCCATAGGCAAGGAGACATTCTTGGGAGTTTATTTACAATAGTGAACATTATGTACAAGTGATTAACACCCGCGCCCAGGCTGTTCAACACATCTTAACTTTCCTAACCCTGCCGCTTATGTCTTAGTTCTCCCATGACATCCACAGCGGAGGTGGAGGAAACCTACTGAATGTGATGTCCTTGGCGTGCGTCTTCTGGAGGGCGAAGACATGGAAGGCTCTGGCCTGCTTTCGGAGTGCAGTGGACATCCTTCCTGATGTTCCCGAGCTTGCCTTTGCAGCTCCAGCAACTGTGACGTGACCGAGTCCATAGGCTCATCATCTGACTTGGACTCAGCAAATTTCTGGCCCCCAGAAGTTACCAGAAACCTGGGAAGTTCCTGCCACCGACTGCTGTTGATCAGACAGTGCAATGTGCTCACCAGACTGTGATACTGCGGCTACTCTAAAGCTAGGTCCCACCAAGGTGTGTCTCTGCACCGGTGGAGGGTCTGGGTGAAGCTGTGATGGGACTTCAAGGCGGGTGTCTTCAGATTCTTCTTCAGAGGCTTCTTCAGGGCTTGATTGGAGGCCCTGGGTCACAGACTCCCTCAGCTGTTTCCCAGATGTGCCTGCGAAAGCAAGGAGATATAATTAGTGCATAGCAGGAGCCTGTGAAACAGGGCACATCACTCACAGCAAGGTTGTCTGATGGATGTTGCACGGCTGGATCCTCACTTGGTAGAGCACCACCGACCTCACTATCAGCACAGGAATGGTCCAGATCCTCGCCGGCCAGCTGGATGACTCTCTTTTCAAAGTCTGTGAGGACCTTGATTTCAGGCATTCCTCCACTGGTCTGTGACCTCTTCTTGTGTGCCAGCTTGCCCTGCATGAATAGAGATGGAGAGAGTGTAAGCAGGACACCTGCCAGCCAGATGATAAGTATGCCTGGCATGTATGGGTGGTGAGTGGTGCCATAGATGTGATGAAGACAATGAAGGTGTGTGTGAGAGTGAATGGTGATGTCCCTTGAACCGGCAGTGAGTGAGCGCATTGTGGACGTGTGATGGGTTTGTGAGTGTGTGAGTTGAGAGTGATGACAAGAGTGACTTACCCTGGTGGAACAGAGGAGATCATTCATCCTATTGCGGCACTGGACGTCTGTCCTCTTTTGTAGGGTATCAGTGCTGACTACGGCTGCCACTGCCTCCCAAGCCGGATTAATGATGCTGCTGCTCATCCTGAAACCAGAGTGGGTGTAGATGACATTACGGCGAACCTCCACTGCGTCCAAAAAGCGCTCAAGGGGTGTATCATTGAACCTGAGGGCTGCAGTCTTTTTGCATCTCAGGGCCATATCTTCCCAGCAGCAGCCGTGGGCTGGAAGCACTGAGAGGTGTGCACACGGCTGCACTTTAAACATAGTGTTTAGCGAGATGATGGTGTGGCGGGTGAATGAGAGTCCGCCCACCACGGAAACGGCGTGTTTAATGCATAATTAATGTGGCAAGTTTAGGACAAATAGGTGTGAAAAGCTGCCACTGCGGCTGGCGGGTAAAACGCCTTTTTACCTGCCTGCTTCCACACTCAGTGCAAATCTGGGAGGATTACACCCCTAGAATGGTTACAGCACAGAAGATGGCCATTTGGCCCATCTTGATAGCAGAAAATTAATTGTCTCACAAGCCTAATTGGTGTTGCTGTTTTGATACAATTGGAAAAGTAATATTACAAGCGAGGTAAGAAAATTTAGAGATGAATTATCCAGTTTGTTGATGAGCATACAAAGGTCGCACCCTGCTGGGGGCTGAATTTGACCTTTGGCACATATCAAAAAGTTGTGTGTACACAGGAAATTATGTGCGCACACATGTGTTATGTATTCCTGGCAGGCCTGGAACGTGTAATTAGAAAAATTAGTGTAATCAATCTTTACTGTGAGAAATTCAGGAACACAAATGTCACCTTGTCTGGAGGGTTGTACATGCCATAGAATATTTCACCCTAATTATTTTAATATTCTTTGCAATTAAATTATCACTGGTAGCCTATTTGCATTATAGAATAATAGAATGGTTACAGCACAGAACATAACATAAGAATATAAGAAATAGGAGCAGGAGTAGGCCATTCAATAAGATCATGGCTGATCTGCCCCAGGCCTCAACTCCTCATAGCCCTCAATTCCCCGATATTTGAAAAATCTATCTACCTCCTCTTTAAATACTTTCAGTGATCTAGCCTCCATAACTATCTGGGGTAGAAAATTCCAGACATTCACTACCCTCTGAGAGAAAAAATTCCTTCGCATGTCAGTTTTAAATGAGTGTCCCCTTATTCTGTAACTATGTCCCCTAGTTTGAGATTCCCCCACTAGTGGAAACATCTTCTCAACATCTACCCTGTCAAGCCCCTTCAGAATCTTGTACGTTTCGATAAGATCACCCCTCATTCTTCCAAACTCTGATGAATAAAGGCCTAACCTGTTTAGTCGTTCTTGATAAGCCAACCCCTTCATCCCAGGAATCAACCTAGTGAATCTCTTTTGAACTGCCTCCAATGCCAGTATATCCTTTCTTAAATGCGGGAACCAAAACTGTACACAGTACTCTGGGTACGGCCTCACCAACACTCTGTGCAGTTGTAATAAGACTTTCCTATTTTTAAACTCCAACCCCCCCTAGCAATACAGGCCAAAATTCCATTTGCCTTAATTATTTGCTGCATCTGCGTGCTAACTTTTTGTGTTTCATGTACAAGAACACCCAGATCCCTCTGTGCTACACTTTTTTGGAGTCTCGCTCCATTTAAATAATAATCTGCCTTTTGATCCTTCCTACCAAAGTACATGACGTCACACTCTCCTACATTAAACTCCATCTGCCAAGTTTTTGCCCACTCACTCAACCTATCTATATCCCCTTGCAGATTCCTCATGTCCTCATCACAACATGCCCTCCAACCTATTTTTGTTTCATCAGCAAATGTGGATACATTACACTCTGCCCCCTCCTCCAAGTCATTAATATAGATAGTAATTGAGGCCCTAGAACTGATCCTTGTGGCATTCCACTAGTTATACCTTTCGAACCTGAAAAATACTCATTAATCACGACTCTCTGTCTTCTGTGTGTTAACCAATCCTCAATCCATGTTAATACATTACCCCCCAATACCGTGAGTTCTTATTTTGTGCAATAACCTTTTATGTGGCATCTTATCGAATGCCTTCTGGAAATCCAAATGCACTACATCTGCTGGTTTCCCTTTATCAACTCTGCTTGTCACATCCTCAAAGAACTCTAGCAAATTTGTCAAACATGATTTCCCTTTCACAAATCCGTTTTGACTCTGTTTGATTGCATTAAGCTTTTCTAAATGTCCTGCTATTTCTTCCTTAATAACGAGCTCTAGCATTTTCCCAATGACAGGCGTTAGGCTGACTGGCCTATAGTTTCCTGCTTTTTGTCTCCCTCCCTTCTTGAATAGGGGCATCACATTAGCAGTTTTCCAACTCGCTCGGACCCTCCCGGAATCCATTGAGTTCTAGAATATTTTGACCAATGCCTCCACTATATCTGCAGCCACTTCGTTTAAAACCCTTGGATACAGGCCATCAGGCCCTGGCAACTAATCTACCTTTAGCCCCATTAGTTTGTCAGATACTTTGTCCCTCGTGATAGATACTGTTACAAGATCTTTCCTCCCATTAGCTCCTTGCTTATCTAATATCTTTGGGATGTTTGTAATGTCCTCCACTGTGAAGACTGATGCAAAATATTGGTTTAACTTATCTGCCATTTCCCTGTTCCCCGTAATCAATTCTCCAGTCACATCCTCCAAGGGTCCCACGCTCGCTTTAGCCACTCTCTTTCTTTTTATATACCCGTAGAAGCTCTTGCTTCTTATCTTTCTTGCCAATTTACTTTCATAATCAATTTTCTCCCTCTTTATTAGCTTTTTAGTCATCCGCTACTGGTTTCTAAAACATTCCCAATCCTTTAGCCTACCACTAGCTTTTGCCACTTTGTATGCCTTAGTTTTTGATTGGACACTCTCCTTGACCACCTTTGTTAACCATGGGTGGTTCATCCTTCTCTTCGAGTCCTTCTTTTTGACCGGGATAAATTTTTGCTGAGCGTTCTGAAATACCTGCTTATGTGTCTGCCACTGCTCATCCATTGACCTTCCCCTTAGTCTATTTTCCCAGCTTGCTTTAAACAACTCTTTCTTCATACCACTGTAATTGCCCTTATTTAAGTTGTCATGAAGAGATATTAATGTGTATAATGTTATTGGAAATTATTTTTTAAAATAGAATTCTAGTGGGGGGTCTGTGTCAAGGTGTGTGTCTGTGTGTCTTAATTGGATTAAAACCAGCTAGCCTGCGTGTTTTGATGTATGGTAATTTTGAGGCGTTAATTGGGTGCACAGTAAGAAGAACAGTAAGGTAAAGTGTTCATTTGCATTTGTTAAATAAACCACTCAAGACTGCGGGTAAAATCTTGCACCTAGCTAGAAGAAGCCAAACAATGTGTTTATTTTTTCAGCTTACTAATAAAATTGGTGCTATGAAAGGTGTTTTATTGTTAGAAGAGCTGAAGTTCAAAAGACTTAGTGATACAATAGAAAATTTACATTCAATTGGAAAGCTAGGTATATAAAGAAAGGAGTTTGTGTGTGTGTAAGGTAGAGGCACTTAAGACTTAACCAGCCTGTACACCCCCAACCAACTTGCAAAGGATCCTCATTTGGAATTCATAAGGTTAAATGTGCTTTTCCTGGTGTCTATTTGAAGTCTATGGGTTACTGTTGCCTTAGTGGAAATTTACCTGGAGGCGATTAAATTAGGGATTTGTTAACAAGTTATTATAGTAGTAATTTGTAGTCATGTGTATGTGTTTAATTTGTTGTTAAATTAATAAATGTTTAATTTAGTTTTATATAAAAACCACGAGATCCAATGTCTTATTCCTACTGAATTCAAAGTCTGCATCTCAAAATTACAAATTGCAAAAATGGATTACGACAGTTGTTTCAAGTTTCCCTCTGGGATTTGAACAACTCCGCCTTTACCATCGGCTATGCTGTAATAAAGTTGAGGACACTGGAGGCCATTTGGTCAATTGGGTCCATGCTGGCTCTCTGTATGATCATCTAAGTTAGTCCCTAAAAGCTAGTCCTTTTCCTCCTAGCCCTACATTTTTTTCTCTTCAGGTAATGATCCCATACACTTTTGAAAACCACGATTAAATCTCCACCACACTCTTAGGCAGCACATTCCAGGTCCCAACCACTCACTGTGTAAAAAAAGCTTTTCCTCAAGATGCCTTTGCTTCTTTTGTTATTCACCTTAAATCAGTCTTCTCTGGTTGTTAACTCTTCCACCAATGGGAACAGTTTCTCCCTGCCTACCCTGTCCACACCCTCATGATTTTGAACCGCTCCAACAAATCTTCTCTCGACTTTCTCTTCACTAAGGAGACCATCCCAAGCTTCTCTAATCTATCCTTCGTAACAGAAGTCTCCCTCATCCCTGGATTATTAATGTACTTGAGTTCATTCCAATTAGCTAAAACCTAGATAAAACAAATGCAAGTATGTAGTTCGCCATAAGCTTAAATGCATTAAATATGATTCCAGTACAATTCTGGAGAAAAAGAAACACCTTGCAATTCTAGAGGGCGTGGCAAACTGCTTCACAATCAACAGACTACTTTTAAAGCACAGTCAGTGTTGTTATGTAGACAAACACAGCAGCAGATTTACTTCAGCAAAATCCCACAAACTGCAGTGAGAACAATAACCAGTTGGTCTCTTTTTTGTGGTGTTTATTGAGAGGTGAATACTGGCTTTTAGTTCCTTTAATGTCCTACTAAAGGAACTTCTTGCTTTTCAACAGGTGCCATGGATACAGTTATGTTCCAGCTTATAGGCAAACATATCATTTTAGCATCTTGATTGAAAGGACATCTTTGACAACATAGTTCTAACACTCTATTGTGAGGATGAGACCCGGGTCTTAAATTAGCCAGGCCTCAGGGCCAGTATAATGAGAAGAGCACCCACTGGTCACCTGTTTATAAAAATTCATTCTTAGTCTGCTGTCTTCGCTGGCAAGGCTGTCACTTCTGCCCCATTCCTAGTTGCCCTGAGAAGGTGGTGGTGGGCCTTTTTCTTGAACCATTGCAGCATATTTATTATTTGTAAGGGTTTGACAGACTGGAGTGACATGCTAGGCCACTTTAAAGGGCAGCGGTGAGTCAACCATGTTGGTGTTGATAGCTCCCTGGTCATTTAAATGCACATCCCCTGGTTTCTGACACTCTTTTATTGATTAAAATTGCCATGAATTCTTATTAATTGTTGAATATTAAGACAGACATTTTAGCAAATGGATTCTCCTTTTGAAACTTACTGAGGGCATGGAAGAAAGAAAGAAGAAAGAAGGATTTGCATTTATGCAGTGCCTTTCATAATCTCAGGATGTCCCAAATGAAATAATGGGTTGAACATCCTCCTTCTGTTGTATGATTGTATAACATATGTTGTATGTTATCATCCTCTACTTATCGCTGCTCATATGCTTGTTCTCTTATTGACAGCCAAAAGGGTTTCGACGTTACTATAGCTCCCCATTATTAATTCATGAACAATATGGGTGCATCAAAGAAGTGATGCCTATTGGTAAGTACTGAACTTCCTTTATTGAGGGCAGATGTATGTCTTGTTCACTTGTGTGGCTCATTGCTGCTAGTTTCCCTCAGTTCACTTGTCTCTTTCTGTTTATTTTCTGATAAAGCTTGCGGCAGTAAAATAGACCCAGTGTATGAAACACTCCGGTTTGGAACTTCCCTGGCTCAAAGAACCAAGAAGTCAGGGTCTGGCAGTGGATCTGACTCGCCTCAGCGTAACTCTGTAAATAACCCTTTTGGTAATTGTGTTCTGTTCATTGTTAAACTGTGACTTCAATAACTCTGGTTGACCCAGTCCTTCCTCTGATGCATTGCTGAGCTAAGAACAAATCCTTGCTCCTGTTTTTATTTTCCCTGTTGTTGGTCAAGCAGACAGAGTTACACAAGGCAGCCGATTTTCCCTTGCCCTTGAGAAGGTGGTGGTGAGCTGCCTTCTTGAACCACTGCAGCCCATGTGGTGTAGGTACATCCATAGTGCTGTTAGGAAGGGAGTTCCAGGATTTTGACCAGGCGACAGTGAAGGAACAGTAATTATAGTTCCAGGTCAGGATGATGTGTGGTTTGGAGGGAAACTTGCATGTGATGGTGTTCCCATTCATCTGCTGCCCTTGTCCTTCTAGGTTGTCGACGTTGTGGGCTTGAAAGGTGCTGCTGAAGGAGCCTTGGTGAATTGCAGCAGTGCATCTTGTAGATGGCACACACTGCTGCCATTATGCATCGGTGGTGGAGGGAATGAGTGTTAAAGGTGGTGGATGGGCTGCCAATCAAGCAGGCAGCTTTGTCCTGGATGGTGTCGAGCATCTTGCTTTTGTTGGAGCTGCACTTATCTAGGCAAATGGGGAGTATTCCATCACACTCCTGCCTTGTGCCTTATAGATGGTGGATAGGCTTTGGGGAGTCAGGAAGTGAGTTACTCGCTCCAGAATTCCTAGCCTTTGACCTGCTCTTTTAGCCATAGTATTTATATGGCTGGTTCAGTTCAGTTTCTGGTCAATGGTAACCACCAGGATGTTGGTAGTTGGGGATTCAGTGATACTAATGCCATTGAACATTGATTGTTGGATTCTCTCTTGTTGGAGATGGTCATTGTCTGGCACTTGTGTGACGTGAATGTTACTTGCCACTTTCAGCACAAGCCTGAAAGTTGTCCAGGTCTTGCTGCATATGGACGTGGACTGCTTCACTATTTTTATTCATTGAAGCATTGATGTCTACGCTAAATGTCAGCTACTCATACTTGCTTATAGCACTAAAATAGGGAGAGCTGTGGGTACAGCAACATACTAGCACACTAATTTAGATACGATTGTTTAAATTCAACAATGATGTATAGTATATTAGTTGAAAGATACTGAATTGGAATCAGAAAGACACCCAGTAGTTGAAATTGACACATGGTCATAGAATCAAGAGTGGTTACAGCGCAGAAGGAGGCCAGTCAGCCCCTTGTGTCCATTCCGGCTCTCTGCAGAGCAACTTAGCTATTTCCTCTACCCCACCCTTTCCCTGTAACCCTGTAAATTTTTTCTCTTTAGATAATTATCCCATTCCCTCCACCACATTCTCAGACTCCACATTCCAGACCCTAACCACTTACAGGAGCTAAATCACAGTTCCTTCACTGTGGCTGGATCAAAATCCTGGATGTCCCTTCCTAACAGCGTTGTGGGTGGACCTATGACACTTGCACTGCAGCGGTTCGTGAAGGTGGCTCATCACCACCTTCTCAAAGGCAATTAGGCATGGACAATAAATGATGGCCTTGCCAATGAAACCCACATCCCATGAACAAATAAATAAAAAAAATAACTGCATTAAAAAGTTTTGCCTCATGGTGCCTTTTGTTTTTTTGCCATTCATGTTAATTTGGTGTCCTCTACTTCTAAACCCTTTCGGCAAGGGGAGCAGTTTCTCATTATCTACTCTGTCTAGACCCCTCATAATTTTGAACATTTCTTATCAAACCTCCTCTCAATCTCCTCTAAGGAGAGCAGCCTTAGCTTCTCCAATCCATCTATGTAACTTGGTAACAGCCTTGCTGCAAACAGGGACAAAAGAACTGAACTCAAGAGCAGAGGTAAGAGCGACTGCCATTGACGTTAAGGCAGCATTTGGCTGAGTGTGGCATAAGTCCTGGCAAAATTGAAGTCAATCAGAATCGGGCAGAGGTAGGGGGGTTAGTCTCTCCACTCGTTGGAATCATACCTTCTACAAAGGAAGATGGTTGTGGTTGTTGGAAGCCAATCATATCAGCCCCAGGACATTGCTACAGGAGTTCTTCAAGATAGTGTCCTCAGCCCAATCATCTTCAGCTGCTTCATCAATGACCTTACCTTCATCATAAGGTCTGAAGTGGAGATATCCGCTGACGGTTGACCAATGTTCACTGTTCGCAACTCCTCAGATACTGAAGCAGTCCATGTCCATTTGCAGCAAGACCTGGACAACATTCAGGCTTGGGCTGATAAGTTGCAAGTAACATTCGCACCATACAAGCGCCAGGCAATTGCCATCTCCAACAAGGGAGAAGCTAACCATCTCCCCATGACATTCAATGGCATTACCGTCGCTGAATCCCCCACTGCCTGGGGGTTACCATTGACCAGAAACTGAACTGGAGTGATGTCAGGTGCTGCGCAAGCTCCAAAACCTAAAGCTCGAACTGCTCTAGCTGATGACACTTCCTGGACATGTGGTTGTCAAGGACACAAGAAGCAGCATGGAGCTCCCATATCGAACAGGATGTGCACTCAAGGGGACCCATTTGACCTAACATGTCTATTTATTTGACTAATAACTGACAACAGACATAAACATAAGGCTTAAATTTTAAAAAAACTCACGAGCAATGTATCAGCTACTCATTAATCAGCTGCTGCCCTTGTGCAGACAGCACTTTATTTTATGGGGTGGTTAGCTTAAAGGTTTTACGTAACCCTTATTATCTATACATCTCAGATTTTAATTTACTGAAAAATTCAGAACTCTTCAGTGGTACTATCCCTTGTTATTTAATTTAAACTTAGCCCTAGACCCAATTAATTGAACACTGATTCTAATAAGATTAATATAAAAACTTAAGCCAATTTGATAATTCATGAATTGATCAAGTCTTACTTACAGTTGATTAATTTAAATTCAAAATTTACCAGAATACTAAACCCTGTTTTCTGTATCCTCTATTACTAAACCCTGTATTCTGTATCCTCTAATACGAAACCCTGTTTTCTGTATTCTCTAATACTAAACCCTGTTTTCTGTATCCTCTAATACTAAACCCTGTATTCTGCATCCTCTAATACTAAACCCTGTATTCTGTATCCTCTAATACTAAACCCTGTTTTCTGTATTCTCTAATACTAAACCCTGTTTTCTGTATCCTCTAATACGAAACCCCGTTTTCTGTATTCTCTAATACTAAACCCTGTTTTCTGTATCCTCTAATACTAAACCCTGTATTCTGCATCCTCTAATACTAAACCCTGTATTCTGTATCCTCTATTACTAAACCCTGTTTTCTGTATTCTCTAATACTAAACCCTGTTTTCTGTGTTCTCTACTACTAAACCCTGTTTTCTGTATCCTCTAATACTAAACCCTGTATTCTGCATCCTCTAATACTAAACCCTGTATTCTGTATCCTCTAATACTAAACCCTGTTTTCTGTATTCTCTAATACTAAACCCTGTTTTCTGTATCCTCTAATACTAAACCTTGTTTTCTGTATCCTCTAATACTAAACCCTGTTTTCCGTATCCTCTAATACTAAACCCTGTTTTCTGTATCCTCTAATACTAAACCCTGTTTTCTGTATTCTCTAATACTAAACCCTGTATTCTGTATTCTCTAATACTAAACCCTGCAGCCCTTGTCCTGTGATGCCAGTTTGCAATTTATCCTCGCCATGTTTTCTGGCCGCTGCTCTCAAAGTGTTCTTGGGTCATTGCCACTCTCACCAGGCTCTCGGGCCTCTGCTCTTGCCATGCTTTCAGGCTGCTGCAGTACTCACCATTTTCTCGGGCCGCCGCCACTCTCACCGAGTTCTCTGGCCTCCGCCGCTGCCACCAGGCTCTCGGACCGCCGCCGCTGCCACTGGGCTCTCGGGCCGCTGCCGGGCTCTTGGGCCACAGCCGCCGCCATTGGGTTCTCGGGCCGCCGCCGCTGACGCCACTCCCACTGGGCTCTCAGGCTTCTGCTGCCGTGTCTGCCGGGCTCTCAGGCTGCCGCTGCTCTCGCTGTGCTCTCGGTACCTGATGCACCTTTATCTCTGCCTTGTCCTTGGGCCATTGTAGTCTGGTGAAGCAGCTAAAATAAATAAGGCGAACCCCTGCCCCAGCCCACACAATGTAGCAGGAAATGATTCCAATATGCAGCCCCCCCCAACCCCTTACATGTCCTGGCAGCTCTTCAGTTTACTGGTCAGTAAATACCAGAAACTATGGGGTAAATTAACATTCCAGCACTCGAGGTGAAGAGCATCCTACAATCAGAGCATCCTACAATCAGAGCCTGCACCAGCTATTTGGATGTAGAGGTCAGCACACCTGACTTGTAGCGGGCACAATTTTCTTTTTACACCCAAGTTTCCTGCTATATGTTATCATCACCAAGTTCAGCACTACGAGCAGTAAATTACGTAGCTGGTCATCATGCTGCTGAAAGAGTTGTAGAGGGTGCAACAGGTGTAAGGGCAAAGAACTGAGGAGCAAGATTAAGCTGTAACCTAGAATGAAGGTCGCGAAGTGGAGGAATTGGGGCCAGCACTGAGATATATAGAAGCATTGAAGAAATCAAGGATGTTAGCAAAACAAAGATTATGTAAATAGCCAAGGAATTGAGGCCTGAGGGAAATATACAAGATGCCTATTGATTAACTGAATGATCTATTAAATCATTCAATTGGTCTTTCCTTGTGCCTGTTTGCTGTTTGTTTAATATAATATAAATATAACCTACTCCCTTTTTCTGACTGTTGACAGTCTTCATAGATGCATTTCCTGCTTTTTCTGTTTCGGTTTCAGGTTTTAGCAGATTTTTTTAAACTAACTTTATGCTGAAGTTATTGAAACCTCATCAACGTGACTGGTTTTAATTTCCATTCGTGACCACATGTACTTACTGTTTTCCTCATTTTATCTCAGGCTTCTGACCTGGCTGAAGTCCCAGAGGAAGGTGCTGATCCTCCACATGGACTGTCAAGTTTGAGCAGGAAGTATAGTGATAGTGGTAAGCATGAAACTAAATATATATTTCATCTGTCTGTGAGAAGCATTCCGGGTCCTGAATGTTTAGCATCTGAACATTCTATTCTCCATAGTGTGCCTGGGTTCTATTATCAAACTTTCGCTACAAATTTTAAGCAGCATTTGATTAATGTCAGTAATTGAACAAGACCTCAATGATACAAGAACATGATCGTTGACAATTCACCGGTTTTCACATTCTATTTATTGTATTGTATTGCAGTTTGCTTTTTGAGAATTGAAAATGATGAATGCATTGAAATCCATCCTTTTCCAATTTAATGAGATGTGAAGTGCCATGTTACATGCAGAGTGGAAAATGAAATCAGAACTGAGTGAGTATTGGCTGCCAGCAATAGTGATGTTTCTCTTTCTTTTGTAGTATTTGGTTCTCTAGAGAATGGGCTTGAAAATATCATGAGGGAAGAAAGGAAGCCTTCCAGTTTTCTGGTAAGAACCTGAGGCCAATTCTGATAAAGCCATCTTCGAAGCCATTTGTGTTGCAACAGCTCCAATCACAAATCGTTATGCCACTCAGTTTCTCCATCAATATTCATCAGAATATAAGTGTATAACTGTTGTAGATCTTAGTTGTTTTGCCTACTAAGCTCTTCTCCAATAACTTCCCTCCACTTTCATTGAAATTAAAACTCACTGTTAAGTTTTCTCCGCTAATTCATGATCTCTGAGGTCCTCAATATTGAGGAATTTATTTGCCCCAGAAAACTTTCCTTCCACTAACAATTTACCCAAATTTAGCATACTACTGTCTGAATCATTTCACCTCTGATTATATTTTCAAAAATCATAGTTTCTGGCACTGTAACTTTTGTACATTCTCCTTGATTTGCCAATATTTAAAATGATCTTGTTTGCAGTACAAAGTTATAGGTCCCCAAATTGTTTTTAGTTTTTATTTATTCGTTCATGGGATATGGGCATCACTGGCTAGGCCAGCATTTATTGCCCATCCCTAATTGCTCTTGTTCAGAGGGCACTTAAGAGCCAACCACATTGCTGTAGGTCTGGAGTCACATGTAGGCCAGACCAGGTAAGGATGGCAGATTTTGTTCCCCAAAGGACATTAGTGAACCAGATGGCTTTTTACAATAATCAGCAATGATTTCATGGTCATCATTAGACTTTTAATTCCAGATTTTTATTGAATTCAAATTTCACCATCTGCTGTGGATGGATTCAAACCCAGTCCCCCAAAGCCTTACCCTGGGTCTCTGGAGTACAGGTCTAGTGACAATACCACTATGCCATCACTTCCCAGCATTCCTGGAAGTTACACAGGAATCCTGTCTGCCCTCCAGCACTGGTGTTTGATAGTTAGCAGTAGGGCACTCTAAATGAATTAGGTTTGCAGGAATCCTTGCGATTTCAGGTGCATCTCCAGTGACCTGCAAGTCCATGAACCATCCCTTCCCTCCACTGTGAAACACCATTCAGTTCCCTGTCTGCCTAAGTGCGCTGATCCAATTTTCTAATATTATTTCTTGCTCACAGTTCCCCACGCTGAGCACAATTCCCCTACCCCAATTGGACTCACCTACACTCATTTGGAGGCAGGTGTGTCTATTCTCTCCCAGTGACTGGGTTCCAGTATCAAGCTAGGCTCCTTCTTAGGATATCCGTGCCCCTGACCATGCCTCCATGGGCAAATGGAGATTCTGCCCCTATAAAGGCTAACCCCAGTATTCCAGGTGCTCCCTTTCTTAGGTGGGTTCCTTCAGACTCCTGGCAGAGTTAGGGCAGGAATCTGGCAAAAGCCTCAGTAAATTCAAGGTCACAAATTTTATTATATTTGATATTTTCAACACAATTGTGAAATAATTGCACCTATAATGTGCCAACTTTTTAAATTCCAAATTTTAGTATTTAGAAGCAATTAAAATGATTTTGCAATAACTGCGTGTCATTGCTGCAGTTTTTCAGTGTTTTCAAAAAGAGTTGTGAATTGTTCCGGCAGATGATGATCCTTTGGAATTACGGCAATTCACAGTCTTTATAAGGATGTAAAAAGAAAGTTTCTCCTGTTCATATAGCAGATCTCTTGCATTTGATCTTATACCTTCATGTCCGTTCTCTAGACATCTCAGTCATTGAAAACACTCTGTTTGCACCTACCCTGTCGCATCCCTCTGTAATTTTAAGCATCTCTCTCAAGCCACCTCCAAATCCTCCTGCACCCGAATAAAAACAGCCCCAACATATTAAGTCTTTCTTTGCATTTATAATTCTTGAATTTTATGAACTGCCATTCCTAGGATGGAACTTGACCATTGGGAGAACATATTAGGAATGAGATGGTTTGCTCTCCAATGATCTTCTGCATCTTAAAATTAACTGGTCGAAAATCAGAGGGAATGCACCCTTAATTTCCTGATATGCGTTCCAGCGAGTGAAGCTGGGAACCAGGAATGCAAATCACAGTTTTTTTAAAAATTAGCACTGAAGAGAGAGAGACAGCCTAAGAGCAATTAGCATCTAACTGACTCCAGAAAGGCACAGCAATTAGACCATGCAGTCTTAAAGGGATGTATCTGATAACATTCAGTTGCACTTTTCTGGTAGAATGAATAATGCACTGTGTTTTAAAGGGTATGGCACTGCCAGGCTTACTAAGCTGTTGGTTGTAAATTCTGCCATGGTGTGAATTTAATTGGATTGAGGACGATGGTGGTGCCTAATACTCCTTTTTGATTTTCCAATCAAAAATACAATTAGCCGTACCTGAATTTTCCATTATCCACATCTAGCTAGTGGCTAACAGATTGGACAACACAGAATTTTTACTCCCTTTGTGTGATTAAGCACTTGCCATCAATAACATGAGGATGGCAGGTGGGAGACAGATAAATGTGGCAAGAAACATCAGTTGGGAAGCTGCAGGAATTATCCCTGGCATTCAGGTGTGTGGCCTAAGGAGCAGTTGACAGGGATTGAGGGGAGAAGTGGAGTGAAAACCGGGATGAGGGAGGCTAAAGTTTCCTTCCACCGTCCAGAAGGAAAGCTAAAAAATGTAAATCAACTGACCTTCTGAACCCACATCTAGGACTGTTTCCCTTTGATACCGGATTTTCTTGGCGAGGCTGGCATCGCGTCACAAGTGACAATAGCTTTGAAGCCTCACTGGTATCATTGGACCCCAACTTCTAAATCTCAGTGATGTCCTTCCCTGTTTTCCTGAAATTCACTTTTTCAAATGGCCTGATACACTTGTGTAGCATGGTTCCTGTGAGTGCCACGCTAGCTTTAGTTTAACCTCATTCTCTGTTCCCCCACACATCCTGTCCTTGCCAGACACGGGAAAGATAAAAAATCAGTGCTTCAGGATAAAGTTACTTAGTGATGGGCAGGTAGAGGAGAGTGGCAAGGACAGCAGTGAGCAGGGGGACAAGGGCAGCTGTGTGAGGAGGAAGGAGGGGCTGCTAAAGCACCATAAAGGTTGTAATCCATCATTAATCCCTTTGTTGAAATATGAGATGTTTTATTCTTTAAATTGTAAATAGCATTCCTATTGTAATTGCTGACTTCAATATAAGCACTGATTTTGCTCTTAAGTAACAAAACCTTATCTAGCTTGAGGATAGGAAGGCCTTATGGCTGAATCCTACCCTACATGGCAGAAAAAAGACTCTTGGTTATTTCTTTGAAACATATCTGTCACACGTGCCAATTTCTATATTCAAGAGAGGAATGGTTGGCGAAACGTAGTCAACAATAGAAAATACTTTCGAATTGACCTCAGGATGTCCCAATGCAAGTAGCTTCTACTTAGCTTAAAATGTTACAGCAATAAACCTTTATGGCCTTAAAGGGACAGGTAAGAAGATTGTACAGATGCTGTACATGACATAGTATTAAGTTTCTGTTCTTATAGGGATGCAGCAAAAGAGCATTTGTTGATTAATCATAGCAATCAATCTCTATCAACTGGTCTATAACAGAACTAGAAATAAGGGGTTGAATTTTCCTGATTCCGCAAAGGTGGGTTAGGAGGCAGGAAGGACCTGAAGTAAATCTTGCCACTGGTGGGGTTCAATGCAGCAGAGGCTACCCTCCTCACAACGGTAGATAGACAATTTTGCCCATTAATCGACCAATTGGGGACAAAGTGATGGCACATTGGGGTCTTATCAATGCTGCATGGGCCCCCCATTAAGCCCAGAATTGAAGTGGAGGCAGCCTCCTGACAGCAGGCCAAGGTTCCATTGACACCTCGTCTCCGTCACCCCAGCACAGACCCATTGGAGTGAGATGGCCAGAGTTACAGCCACAAGCCACCCTGGAAGGGTGACTCCTCCACAATGATGGTCTGACAGCTGTGTGAGAGAATTAATTTTTGCAGTGCTTCAGAGAGCGCCTCCACCCACAGTCTCCTGCTTGCTGCAGCAGCGTTCACCTCTTCTAGTGGGCTGCCAGCCAGACATTGCTGCAGGCCACCTGATTAGACCTCTCACTTCCCTGGTCCGCCCCGCATTCTTAATTGGATGGGGCTTCCAGAGGTGGCTTCCTAATTGGCACCTCTGGGTAGATTGCAACTGACTTCCTGCTAAGGCCACTTGTGGGTTTGCAACCTGGAATTGAGGCTGACGTCGAGATCACTACCTAAACAGGAAAATGAAAACCATGTATGAAATGTTGTATTTTCCAATTTACAGAGGGTAATTCATCTAAATATAAGGAAGACATAGTGATAAATGGAACATTTTCACACTTTTTAAAAATTTGCCCTAGAAAATACCTGTTCTGATACAGGCATGCATACAGCATTTGCACAAATGCCACACACAACTCTCATTACAATCTAACTCAGCCTTCAGCTTAGCCCTACTGGCATACATCTGTCTACAGTGCTGAAGAAACTGCACAGTGTCATTGGTGTCCGTGAATTGTTGGATCTCTGTGCTCTTTCTACCTGCCATTTGTTATTTATGTCTCAGGTTTTATGCTGTACCATTGCCTTCAGCTGCGTGTAGGACTGCTGCTTTTCTCTTGAGGCGTGGTGAAGTTTCCAGTCTGCAAAAGCTTTGTGTTCGTACTCGTTTAGGTCCTGTATCTCTCGATCGTTTTCATCATGATGTTAGTATCAGTCACTCAAAACCAGCCCCGCTGAGCCTGACACCAGACTCCGAAAGCAACTGTTCTATTCGGAACTCAATCTGGGCAGGAGACCCCCAGAGGACAGTGGAAATGCTTCGGGGCTGTACTGAAAGCACCCTTGGAGAGATCAAACATCTCTGCCGACTAATGGGAGTGCCTGGCTTGTGACTGACCAAATTGGAGAAGGTTTATTCTGGAAGGCACCAAACACATCGAAATCATCACATCGGGTGCACGCAGAGGCAAAGTCAAGGTGTCAGAGAGAGCACACAAACTGCCAAACACCTCATCTGCCCCAACCTTCAAGCACCACCTGCCCCGCATGTGGCAGAGTCTGCGGATCGCACATTGAACTAATCAGTATCTCTGGACCCATTGAGCCAGAGTGGAAGCAGGTGATCCTCGATCTGAGGGCTGCCTATGAAGAAGTAGACTGACATATACCACAGGGTGCCTCAGGGCCGTGTGACAGCGCAGGGTGCCTCGGGGCCGTGTGGCAGCGCAGGGTGCCTCGGGGCCGTGTGACAGTGCAGGGTGCCTCGGGCCGTGTGACAGCGCAGGGTGTCCCGGGGCCGTGTGACAGCGCAGGGTGCCTCGGGCCGTGTGACAGCGCAGGGTGCCTCGGGCCGTGTGACAGCGCAGGGTGTCCCGGGGCTGTGTGACAGCGCAGGGTGCCTCGGGCCGTGTGACAGCGCAGGGTGCCTCGGGGCGGTGTGACAGCGCAGGGTGCCTCGGGGCCGTGTGACTCCGCAGGGTGCCTCGGGGCCGTGTGACAGCGCAGGGTGCCTCGGGGCCGTGTGACAGCGCAGGGTGTCCCGGGGCCGTGTGACTGCGCAGGGTGCCTCGGGGCCGTGTGACAGCGCAGGGTGCCTCGGGGCCGTGTGACAGCGCAGGGTGCCTCGGGGCCATGTGACAAGACAATAGAAGTGGTTTTGTTTGAAATGAAAAGCCTGTTCAGAGATACACTCTACTGCTGTAGCGAGATTAGTTTTGCCATTGACTTAGTCTGCAAATGTGTTTATGAATAAAATATGCTTTGATACTCTGCCTGAGAGAACATCTAACACTAACAGACCATACTTATCAAGAAACCAAACAACAGCAGAAAATACTGATTGGACAAATTTGGTCCCGTGACGTCTGAAAAGAGAAAAGGCAGATTAAAGTTTTGGCGGTGTCCCATTTTTAGAATTCATATTGGAAACCAGGACACGCCCATTACAGAGATGCCTTCTGATTTAAGTTTGCAACCCAACAATTTCCTCAAAAGGTGAATTACCAAGTTAGTGATAAACCCAATAAATCCTGGAAAAGCTAGTCTTAACACACTGCTGTCTTGGTGCAGTTCCAGTTTGACATGGAGAGTACAACTGCCCATATCAATGAGAGACATACATGGAGAGTTCAGTCCCTGCTTCACATAGAGACAGCTGAAGGGAATATTTAGAGTTCAGTTGCCGATGACAGCAAAATCCTCTTAGCATCATAGTTTGTATACATATTTGTAGGTGTTTATGTAAGGATTTTGTTCCTTTCAAAGTTGTTTCGCAGATTAAAGCCAATTTTTTCTGACTATTAAATTTGATTTGATTTTTTGCCCCAAATATGTTTGCTGAAGTTTAGGAAAAAAAAGACATGATACTCAAAGCGTCTATATCACATTCCTGCTCGATTATTTCATTCACATTCCATTTGAGACCTGTTTATCATTCAGTTTATTTCTGACTCATCACAAGTTGACATCCGGGAGATGGCCATACAAGTGCAGTAGATACTCTGACTTCCACAGTCAAAGGCCTCGTACTTGCCAAATGGGACAAATTTCTGTCTCTTAAATAAGCATACTGGCACTTTTAGAGGTGGTTGCTGGGCAGAATTCATTTATATTGGATGTCTATCCCATAATGACTGTGCTGTGATTTGAGGACTGAGCCTTACATGGCTGTGCTTCTCCATGATTCTGCTACCTCATTACCAGTTATACTGAGGGGCAGTTGCATGGAAGTTCCTGAATCTGATGCCTTGTTTGCACAAGGCAATCAGAAGAAATAAAAATGAGAGATAGCTGTCGCGAATATAAGCTGAGAATGGTGGAAGTGCTTTACTTTAGATCCTGTAGCCTGAACAAACTTTCAATTAACATTCCTTGTGTTACAGAAGAACTTTTAAAAGCTTTTTTTAAATTGCCCTCACCTTGCAGTTGGAACTGGATTTGTTTCTGACAGCATAAGGACCCTCTAAGATTACTGGATATTTTTGCCACCCTCCATAATAAGATGTTGTGAAAAGCAGCATGGGATTTCCATGGGGTTCCCTTGTTTGCTATTTTAATACAGGAACAGAAAGAACAGTGCAGATTGGAGTAAAACTCGAGGGAGGCAACATTTGAGGAGGTAACACCATATGAAATATTAATTCTCAAAGAATTTATAGGCCTCATAGATCCTATGAAGAATTCACTGAGAAGTGCTGTGTTAGTGTAGACTTGCAATTGTGTGCTATTTTCTACCTCCTTGCAATGCCGTGCTCCCTTCTCGATGGGCCTCTGCCATTTCCTTCACTTGAATACTTGCTTCAAAAATGACCTCGCAAAGCTTCTGTCCCTAATTTTGAAGAATCCCCATGTGACTGAACTGCCAGTGGATAACGAAATGAAATGTTCCAAAATTTCAAGCAGGATTAGTATGAAAGTTAATGGCAGGTGGAGGTCAAGAGCTTGGGATTTCAGTGCCTACCTGCTTATGGAAGAAATAATAATGCAAGACCAGAAACTTCTATAAAAACATAAGGAATAGGAGCAGGAGTATGCCATACAGAGCCTCGAGTCTGCTCCATCATTCAATAAGATCATGGCTGAACTTCTATATCAACTCCACTTTTCCACTCTCACCATATCCCTTGATTCCCTTAGTGCACAAAACAGTATTGATCTCAGTCTTGGATATACTCAATGACTGAGCATCTGCAGCACTCAGGATTAAGAATGCCAAAGAGTCATAACCTTCTGAGTGAAGAAACTTCTCCTCATCTCCGTTCTAAATGGCTGACCACTTATCCTGAGACTATTTCCTCTAGTTCTAGACGTTCCAGCCAGGGGACATAGCTTCTCAGCATTTCCCCTATCAAACTGTCCTAAAAATGTTATATGTTTCAATTAGATCATCCCTCTGAAGTTTAGAAGAATGAAAACATAGGTGATTACAGAATATCAGCCTAGGCTGATAGATCATCTCTTCAACACAAGCGAAGAACAAAATGCCACAGATGCTGGTAATCTGAAACAAAAGCAGGAAATCTTACAAACAACTTCTTTGTTCTCTGACAGGCCTGCTAACAATTCAGGTGTGCACCTTCAATCTAATCTAATTAAAGCTTCTCAAGATTGCTTGGATTAAAACTGGTTGTGCATTTCTTCCTTCAACTTTTTGTTTTGGATAAAAAATATAAAACGGTTGGGGGGATTGTGGGGTGGGTAGTTTTAACATGGGTAAGCGCATGATTTTTAGGTATAAGTGGAGGAGCGAAATCTAGGAAAACTGCCATTGTGTCGGGAAGCCAGCTGCAACCTGCTGACTTCCGTATTTCACTTCAGTGCATTAGGCTACACACATGTGGCAATTAAGCCACTCTTCTTTGTGTATTACTTTAACCCCCCCAACCACTTTGCCTTCCCAACACAGCACAACACACTTAAGACAATTTAGCTTGCAGGTACACCCTTCCCTCTCTACCCATGGAAATTCTCACATCCCCATTGAGGTTCACTTTTGTGTGTCCAACTGGCAAAGCCACTTATGCCACCTTCACTCCCACTCCCACTCCCAACACCACTAACACAAATCAACCAAGACACCCGTCTTCCCATTGCATAGCATCAATTCTGGTCTTCCCATTCATCATTACACAAGTGAAAAGGCCAAATGCCAGCCAGCAACCAAGAATGGGCAAGACAAGAAAGTGATGCAAAGCAGTAATATTTATGTGGCACAAATATAAAACAAGCTAACATTCTAATATGGTATAAGAGATCCACATGTATACCTTTGTGCAACTACTAATCTTTACTCTTCCTTTTCCTAGCACCTGTCTGTAGTACAACCCTTGTGGCTTCAGTATTTCAGTGGCCATTCAGATGCCTGCTCTAACTGCTGAGCAACTTCTGGGTTTTGGAGCCTGTGAGAGCCCCACCTGTCTTCGGGCAGTTTTGGCCATTGGGACAGGGTTGGAAGCAAGGGTGAGAAATGCAAGCCCTGAACAGAGTCCCACTTCCATGTCGCCTTTCACCATCTCCCCCCTCGCCATCTCCCCTCTCCTGGCTGATCCACGCCTATCCGCTAGAAATGTGCTTTGCTGTAGGTCAATGGGCCAGTGAATGACCAAGGCTAGGTTATTAGTCATCCTATTTTAGGTAGCATACATAATGTGGAACCAATTGATGAAAGCTTACGTGTACTTGGGTGATTGCAATGTTTGATGCTCCATGCTGTTGGCCACTCTGGAAGAAGACATCTTCACTAATGCATGTGGCATCATACAAACTTAAAGACCCCTCCAATCTCTCTGCAAGGATGTACAGTGCAGCTGGAACGCCTGCCAGTACATCTCACATATTCTGCTGCTCCAGAAATATCCTATTTATTAACAGTTCCTGGGGTACAGCATCTATTTTCAGCTGAACAGAGTTTGGAGAATCTTACTGCCTCTGATATGGATTCTCCACTGCTGTCCTTGTCACCACTCTTTCTCACTTGTGATGTGTGAGTCGCTTTGTGAAAAACCAACTCTTTCCTTTACTGATCCCACTGAAGTGTGAGCTGATGCATTAACTGCATGAGTTTTGTGATTGTGACTCCACAGATGGAGTTTACTGTTCTGAGGAGTCACCATTGGTGATCTAGATCACCTTCTGCAAGATACAAGAAGGCCTATGGAAGATAAAAGACAGGAATGAGTATTGTCTAAGAATGTTTGACGTTATCAATATGCACGCGATCATATTTAACACACTGTTGACATCAAGTCAATATGAGTGAGTGTTGCTTGCCTCATGGCTGGGAGGCCCCAACCCTAACAGTCAGACTCCTCTGATCTTCAGCACTGCCTCCTCTAAAGCTGTTACTTGTGTGATGGCTGGAGGCCACCTTCCATTCTCTGCCTCTCCCTTCTGATCCATGCTCTCTTCTTCAAAGAGCAAAAGAAGAGACCTTTGAGTGAAAATAATGGTATGTGTGGAACAGGCAGATGGAGAGTCTTTCTTGAAGATGACTATGAGGGAGAGGTGGAATATTGCACAAGGATGGCGGTGAGTTTGAGTGGTGAATGGACAGATGGGGATGTAAAGATTTTCATTGAGAGAGAAGGATGGGTGTAACTGCAAGGTAAGTTGATGTGAGGAGGGATGTGCTGGTGGTCTATGCTTGAGAAGGCAGAGTGAAGGGATTAGGTGATACACACATCAGGATATAGGTGAATGTGCTCTTGCTCTCCTTTCCTGCCTCTTGTGCACTTCTAATTAAGTTCTCTTGGTGTACCCAGCCAGCTTCTTCCTTCTGTTGCTAGGGAACAGTATATCCCTCTGAGTCCTTACAGCTACCAGCAGCAGAGTGTCTCAGGGTGGTGTAGCTGGCGTAGCTTTGACCTTCTGCCTTCCATGGCATCACTACTTTATCTCTCCTTGCCATGTCCAATTGCCTCAATTTGCATGTTTGAGTGTGCTTTAAATCCTGGAGTTGCAGTCACATCTTGCAGGTTGTCACCATACATGCTGATGCTAAATGGTCAGGAAACTCAGAAATCATCTGCTAGATCTGTGGTCTCTTAAAACACCACTGACAGACATGCCTTCTAGATTTTGTGTCTATCAGCAATGCCAACCTCCCTCTTCCCATGCCATCAGCCCATTTGCACATTAAAATCCAGCCCATAGAAACAGGAGTAGGCCACTCAGCCCATTCAGTTAGGTCAGAATGACCTCAGCCCCAGAATATCATTGCAGGAATTCCTCAGGGCAGTGTCCTAGGCCCAACTACCTTCAATTGCTTCATCAATGACCTTCCATCAGGTCAAAGATGGGCAAGGAAACCTTCTGCTGATTACCACGTACCACCCCCTAACCCCACTCCCAGCTGATGAATTGGTGCTCCTCCATGTTGAACACCACTTGGAGGAAGCACTGAGGGTGGCAAGGGTGCAGGATATACTCTGGGTGGAGAACTTCAGTGTCCATCACCAAGATTGGCTTGGTAGTACCACCACAGACCGAGCTGGCCGAGTCCTAAATGACATAGCTGCTAGACTGGGTCTGCAGCAAGTGGTGAGGGAACCAATAAGAGGGAAAAACTTGACCTCATCCTCACCAACCTGCCTGCTGCAGATGCATCTGTCCATGATAGTATTGGTAGGAGTGACCACCGCACAGCCATTGTGGAGTAGAAGTCCCGCCTTCACATTGAGGACATCCTCCATCGTGTTGTGTGGTACGACCACCGTGCTAAATGGGATAGATTTCGAACAGATCTAGCAACTCAAGGCTGGGCATCCATGAGGCGCTGTGGGCCATCAGCAGCAGCAGAATTGTACTCGACCACAACCTGTAACCTCATGGCCTGGCATATCCCCCAGACTACCATTACCACCAAGCCAGGGGATCAACCCAAGAGTGCAGGAGGGCATGCCAGGAGCAGCATCAGGCATACCTAAAAACCTGGTGAAGCTATAACACAGGACTACTTGAATGCCAAGCAGCAAGCGATAGACAGAGCTAAGCAATTCCACAACCAGTGGATCAGATCTCAGCTCTGCATTCCTGCCACATCCAGTCATGAATGATGGTGGACAATTAAACAACTCACTGGAGGAGGAGGCTACATAAATATCCCCAACCTCAATGATGTAGGAACCCAGCACATCAGTGCAAAGGATAAGGCTGAAGCATTTGCAACAATCTTCAGCTAGAAGTGCCAAGTGGATGATCCATCTCAGCCTCCTCCAGAGGTCCGAAGCATCAAAGATGCCGGTCTTCAGCCAATTTGATTCACTCAATGGGATATCAAGAAAGGGCTGAAAGCACTGGTTACTGAAAAGGCTATGGGCCCTGACAATATTCCGGCAATAGTACTGAAGACAGGTGCTCCAGAACTTGCCACGCCCCTAGCCAAACTGTTCCAGTACAGCTACAACACTGGCATCTACCCGGCAATGTGCAGCATTTCCCACGTATGCCCCGTACACAAAAAGCAGAGGACAAATCCAACCCGGCCAGTTACCGCAGCATCAGTCTACTCTTGATCATCATTAAAGTGATGGAAGGGGTTGTCAACAGTGCCATCAAGTGGCACTTGCTTAGCAATAACCTGCTCACTGACACTCAGTTTGGGTTCTGCCAGGGTCACTCAGCTTCTGACCTCATTACAGCTTTGGTTCAAACATGGACAAAAGAGCTGAACTTCCAAGGTGAGGTGAGAGTGACTGTCCTTGACATCAAGGCAGCATTTAACTGAGTGTGGCATCAAGGAGCCCTAGCAAAACTAGAGTCAGTGGGAATCGGAGTTAGTGAATGTTTGTGGATGGGGTGCCAATCAAGCGGGCTGCTTTGTCCTGGATGGTGTTGAGCTTCTTGAGTGTTGTTGCAGCTGCACTCATCCAGGCAATTGGAGAATATTCGAACACACTCCTGACTTGTGCCTTGTAGATGGTGGACAGGCTTTGGGGAGTCAGGGGGTGAGTTACTCGCTGCAGAGCTCCTAGCCTCTGACCTGTTCTTGTAGCCACAGTATTTATCTGGCTAGTCCAGTTCAGTTTCTGGTCAATGATAACCCCCCCCAGGATGTTGATTGTGGGGAATTCAGCGATTGTAATGCTGGTTAGAGTCATGTCTAGCACAAAGGAAGATGATTGTGGTTGTTGGAGGTCAATCATCTTAATTCCAGGACATCACTGCAGGAGATTCTCAGGGTAGTGTCGTCAGCAAACCATCTTCAGCTGTTTCATCAATGACCTTTCTTCCATCACAAGGTCAGAAGTGACGATGTTCACTGATGATTGCACAATGTTCAGCAATGTTCACGACTCCTCAGATACTGAAGCAGTCCATGTCCAAATGCAGCAAGACCTGGACAATATCCAGGCTTGGGCTGACAAGTGGTAAGTAACATTCACACCAGACAAGTGTCAGGCAATGACCATCTCCAACAAGAGAATCTAACCATCACGCCTTGACATTCAATGGCATTACCATCGCTGAATTCCCCACTATCAACATCCTGGGGATTATCATTGACCAGAAACTGAACTGGACTAGCCAGATAAATACTGTGGCTACAAGAACAGGTCAGAGGCTAGGAATCCTGCAGTGAGTAATTTGCCCCCTGACTCCCCAAAGCCTGTCCACCATCTACAAGGCACAAGTCAGGATTGTGTTGGAATAGTCTCCACTTGCCTGGATGTGTGCAGCTGTAACAACACTCAAGAAGCTTAACACCATCCAGGACAAATCAGCCCGCTTGATTGGCACCCCATTCACAAACATTCACTCCCTCCACCACCGACACACAGTGGCAACAGTCTGTACTATCTACAGGATTCAGTGCAGAAACTCACCAAGACTCCTTAGGCAGCACCTTCCAAACCCACGACTGCTACCATCTAGAAGGACAAGGGCAGCAAATACCTGGGAACACCACCACCTGGAAGTTCCCTCCAAACCACTCACCATCTGACTTTGAAATATATCGCCGTTCCTTCATTGTCGCTGGGTCAAAATCCTGGAACTTCCTCCCTAACAGCACTGTGGGTGTACCTACGCCACATGGACTGCAGCGGTTTAAGAACAATTATGGGTGGGCAATAAATTCTGGCCTAGCAAGTGATGCCCACATCCCGTAAATTAATTTAGAAAAAATAAGGCCAGCCGTGGAGATGTTTCTTGATGATTACAGAGTGTTCAGTTCCATTCGCAACTCTTCAGATGTTAAGCAGTCCGTGCCCATGTTCAACAAGACCTGGACAGCATTCATGTTTCAGCTGATAAGCAGCAAGTAACATCCACACCACACAAGTGCCAGGCAATGACCATCTCCAACAATAGAAAAGCCTTGATATTCAATATCATTACAATCTGTGATTCCCCCACCATCAACATCCTGGGGGTTACCATTGACCAGAAATTTAACTGGACCATCTCGATAAACACTGTAATTACAAGAGCAGGTCAGAGGCTGGGAATTCTGCAGTGAGTATCTCACATTCCCACTCCCCAAAGCCTGTCCACCATCCACAAGGCACAAGTCAGGAGTGCGATGGAATACTCTCCACTTGCCTGGATGCAGCTCCAACAACACTCAAGAAATTCATATCCTCTCAGTACGAAGCAGCCGGCTTGATCGGCACCTTAAACATTCACTCTCTCCACCATCAGAGCACCATAGCAGCACTCTCTCCATGACCAGAGCACCATAGCAGCACCCTCTCCACCATCAGAGCACCGTAGCAGCACCCTCTCCACCATCAGAGCACCGTAGCAGCACCCTCTCCACCATCAGAGCACCATAGCAGCACTCTCTCCATGACCAGAGCACCATAGCAGCACTCTCTCCATGACCAGAGCACCGTAGCAGCACTCTCTCCATGACCAGAGCACCGTAGCAGCACCCTCTCCACCATCAGAGCACCATAGCAGCACTCTCTCCATGACCAGAGCACCGTAGCAGCACCCTCTCCACCATCAGAGCACCGTAGCAGCACCCTCTCCACCATCAGAGGCACCGTAGCAGCACCCTCTCCACCATCAGAGCACCGTAGCAGCACCCTCTCCACCATCAGAGCACCGTAGCAGCACCCTCTCCACCATCAGAGCACCATAGCAGCACCCTCTCCACCATCAGAGCACCGTAGCAGCACCCTCTCCACCATCAGAGCACTGTAGCAGCACCCTCTCCACCATCAGAGCACTATAGCAGCACCCTCTCCACCATCAGAGCACCGTAGCAGCACCCTCTCCACCATCAGAGCACCGTAGCAGCACCCTCTCCACCATCAGAGCACCGTAGCAGCACCCTCTCCACCATCAGAGCACCATAGCAGCACTCTCTCCATGACCAGAGCACCATAGCAGCACTCTCTCCATGACCAGAGCACCGTAGCAGCACCCTCTCCACCATCAGAGCACCGTAGCAGCACCCTCTCCACCATCAGAGCACCATAGCAGCACTCTCTCCATGACCAGAGCACCGTAGCAGCACTCTCTCCATGACCAGAGCACCATAGCAGCACCCTCTCCACCATCAGAGCACCGTAGCAGCACCCTCTCCACCATCAGAGCACTGTAGCAGCACCCTCTCCACCATCAGAGCACTGTAGCAGCACCCTCTCCACCATCAGAGCACCGTAGCAGCACCCTCTCCACCATCAGAGCACCGTAGCAGCACCCTCTCCACCATCAGAGCACCATAGCAGCACTCTCTCCATGACCAGAGCACCATAGCAGCACTCTCTCCATGACCAGAGCACCGTAGCAGCACCCTCTCCACCATCAGAGCACCGTAGCAGCACTCTCTCCATGACCAGAGCACCATAGCAGCACCCTCTCCACCATCAGAGCACCGTAGCAGCACTCTCTCCATGACCAGAGCACCATAGCAGCACCCTCTCCACCATCAGAGCACCGTAGCAGCACCCTCTCCACCATCAGAGCACTGTAGCAGCACCCTCTCCACCATCAGAGCACTGTAGCAGCACCCTCTCCACCATCAGAGCACCATAGCAGCAGTGTCTACCATCTGCAGCAACTTGCCATGTCTTCTTCGACAGCAGCTTCCAAACCCACGACCTGTACTACCTTAAAAAACAAAGGGAGCAGGTGCATGGGAACATCAGCACCTTCAAGTACCCCTCCAAGTCATATAGCATCCTGACTTGTTGCTCCTTCACGGTCATTGAGACAAAATCCTCGAACCTCTTACCTAACAGCACTGTGGGTGTACCCACAGCACACAGACTACAGCTCTTCAAGATGGCAACTCGTCATCAACTTCCCAAGATCATTTGGGATGGGCAATAAATGCCAGCCTTTTCAGCGATGTCAATATCCCATGAGTGAATAAAAGACACTCTCTACCCTGTAACTTAATTGTTCCTCTGTGTAATGTCAAATGTAACTTATAATGACTTATTGGTTTTCTTCATCTTTAAAATTGTTTATTCTTAAAAGAACATCAGAATTAAAGAGTACCATGAGTAGGTCTGTAATTACATCTGTTTAACTGTCTTGATTACGTCAGTAACTACATATTTCTCAATTCAAGTCTTCAAAAGAATATTAATTACAGTAAATGCGTATCTTGACATGATAAATATTTATTTGAAATTCAGTATGATTTCAGCTTTAGTAGAGCCACTGTTACCAGGGTTTCAGCGTTTTGTGATAAATAAGCAGAATCTGTCAGGACATGATGGATGTCTCATGCAAGAGGATTAAATATGATTCGAAAAGAACATTGTCTCATGTCACAGGGTCAGTTGGCCTGCAAAATAATAGGAGCATTTCACATACCTCCTTTTGCAAAAGATCTATTCTATCAAAATCCTTCTGTCATGTGGTGACGGGATGCATCATATGCAGTTGAAACCCTCTTCTACAACTAAAGATCAAAATTATAGTGACCACATCTGGATCCACAGTTACAAATATACACAAAAAGAAATTTGGGTTCTAACTCTCCCTGGACAAGGAAATAAATATTGGAAGTGGCATGTCAAGTGACATGTGGCAAGTAATTTTGATATATTGGGCCGAATTCTAATCTGCCGGAGCATATGGGTTTAGGTGAAACTGACAGCAGGCCAGGAAGCCAGATTCAATTTCATTCGTGTGAGTTAGGCTGCATGAACGCAACCTCCCCCCGCTCCCCGACACTCCCCTGGGGAGAGGTGTGTTGTCAATTGCTGTTCATTGCTCAATTAAAGCAATGTTTCAACACACCTTTCACTTTAACATCAGGTCATGGGCTTCCCAGGTTCCCTGAAACTCGCCAGTGAAAGCAAGGCAAGAACATAGTGGGGATTGTTGTGGGGGTGGTGGTGGGGGGCAGAATCAATTTCAGGGAAATGTGCTGATAATTACTCAGCTGCTTTCTTACCTAGTTGTGGAAAGAGTTTGTTCTTAGTTTTGCAGAGAGGTTGCTGTTTGCGCTTTAGAGGCTTGCTCTATCACATCAGGGCGGGTGCCACTTGCAAAACCAAGTGCATGAGACAAAGACAGAAATATTTTCATTCTGCTTATGTTTTGACCACATATTCAAGAGTATGTAGGTCAATTTGACATCAAAGCCACATTTCTGCAGGACGATACTTTTCAGAAGAGTAGTGTTTCTGAAACCACACAAAGAGGCAGCAGGTGTAAAAGGAAAACTATGGGCATCCATGAAGTAAGCCTGTGGCAATGATTGTAGGGTTCTGTTTTGCTTTGTTTTCCAGAACAGTTTTGCTGAAAATAGGTTGCGTTCAACTTAACGCAGATTCTGTAATGTTTTATTGTCATCCAAAAGGAAAACTTTCAGGCAGCTCCATGATGCATGATTTCTTATGGGATGGTAGTACGGAATTCGAGAAAGGTGTTACTAAAAAGATTAGAGTGCAGTTTAAAATTGGGAGTCAAGTTTTTAAATATATTGGTTCAGATATTAAGCAGAGTCAGCCTAGGATAAATTTAAATCAGCAATCCTATTTAGAGCACGTTACTCCCACCCTAGTTAATTGGGCTATGTCAACACAGAAAGATGGGACTGGACTTTTCCAGCCCTATGGCGAGGGGCTGGAAGGGTGGAGGAGGGAAACGCGACACCTTTACATTACAACCAGATATTCCGAAGGGTAGCCGGCATGATGGCAGGACCTCATGCAGAAACACATATAATTAGCTGCAATTTTACCAGGGATTTCAAATTTGACAAATCATACACGGAAACAACAGGACTTCAAAGCCACACCAGGTATAAGGAGGCAGTGGATTAACAAGTGGTCAGTGTTGGCTCCAGATGGCAGCCATTGTGAATACTAGTGTGGCTTGGCAGGGAGGGTGGAACAGTGTGGGCATTGACAATGGCAGTCTGAAACAGGGACATACCACTTGAGTGCCATCCTGGAAGAGGCAGTAGTGTGAATAGAGCAGGGTGTGGGGTGAGAGGCTCTGGACAATGTGTGCAGCTGTCAGCCATAGGCCTCATTCACACAGGCTTCAAGACAACACCTCCAGTGAAGAGGAGCGTCAAAGAGGGAGAAAGCTGCAGTCATAGACCAGCAGCAAAAGGAGCTTCAGCATGGCGGGGGGAAGGGAGCACTGGAGGAGGCTGCTGAGGACTGTGCTCAACCAGCTTCTTGTGAGCAGAAGAGGTTACACACCAGAGAGGGTCTATCATCAGAGGCTCGGTTTCCTGGAACGCCAGAAGAACATTGTCGCTGAAGACTGTCCTCTGCAGGGAAGCAGCCACAAAGCTGTGTGCCATGATGGAGGATAAGCTGAGCCCTATGGGAAGTGGTGGCCACCAAATGCCGGTGGCACTGAAGATCACCATGGCATGAATTTCTACATCTCAGGATCATTCCAGTGATCGTCTAGAGATATGTGTGGGATCTCCCAGTCTGTGGCCCATCACTGCATCACCCATCACTGGGCCATTAATGCCATTTTTAAGAGGGTCAGCCAATACGTGTGCTTTTTTATTGACCTAGAAAGCCCCACTGAGAGGATCCTACAGTCAGGACCATCTCTGGATTCCCTGAGCTGCAGGTTGTCATCGACTGCACGCATCTGGCCATCAAGGATCCCACAGACCACGCAGCAGCCTTCATCAACAGGAAGGGCTTCCACTCACTCAACATACAACTGGCCTGTGGCCACCGCCAATAATCCTTCACTTATGATTCTCGGGAAATAACCACGGCGCCTACAGACTAAGGTAGTCCCAGGTGCCAGATCTTTTCAGACCCACCCCACACCTTCAAGGATGGATACTGGGTCTTAAGAGTTGCCCACTGAAGACAAAGCAAGAGATACAAAACCTACCGTGGGACAACATGGGCCTTCTCAAAATGAGATTCAGATACCTAGATCCATCAGCTCAAGATTCAGAATGCCCATCAAGAGTCTCACTTATTATGATGGTGTACTGTCTTCTGCACAATATGGCTCTACAAAGTGGAGTGACTCTAAACCATGTGCAATGAGGCACCCACAAGGGAGGATCACGATGCTCTAATACAGGAGCACTTCAGATGATCCTTAATGACAGATCCACACAACCCAATAAACTTAGTCTTCTATAGCCCCGTTACCATTTCCTTTTTTATGCTTAGCATTTACCTGCACCCATTAAGATATAGACTGCAACATGGGGAATGCATTAGCCTCACGCAGTGTGGTCCTTCCCGTCACATCCTTTGAGAGAACCAAGGTACTGCTGAAGTCCAGCAGCCTGGAACAAGGCAACAATCCCTCTTGCCTTGTAACATTTGAAAATTTGAGTTTGAAAAGGACGTGGAGACCGGGAGAGACTTCAGTTTAAAAAGGACGTGGAGAGCGGCGGGGACTTCAGTTTGAAAAGGACGCAGAGAGCGGCGGAGACCTCAATTTGAAAAGGACGTGGAGGGCGGCGGAGACCTCAATTTGAAAAGGAGGTGGAGAGCGGTGGAGACCTCAATTTGAAAAGGACGTGGAGAGTGGCGGGGACCTCAGTTTGAAAAGGACTTGGAGAGCGGGAGAGACTTCAGTTTGGGTACCTTGCTGGGGGTTAGAGCAGAGCGGAGCTGCGGGAGACAATCAGGAGCTGAGCAGTGCACTGTTTCACTGTTTTAGCTGCTGTGAGGCTGCAGTCCGGAAAAAGAAAAAAGCAACTGTGACATCACAGGAAGCTAGTAAGTTGAATGATTGGTAAGTTCTCAGTCTTAGGGACAATGTGTGAGAAACCAGCTTAGGACAGGCGAATTAGGTAGATCTATAAATAAAAAGAGCTAAAACTCTAAAATAATAAACCAAAATTTGAAAACTTTAAAATTAAAATAAAACAATAAAGATTTAAAAAAATAAAGTTATTTAAACAAACATCTAAAACACATTTGTAGTTAAGAACCCTTAGTTGTCAGTGGTACTCGCATTCAATAAACACAGTAAATTGTAGCATACTTAGGAAGAAAGTAATTAAAGTAAATTAACTAAATAATGTAAGTTAGAATGGCGGGACAGATGTTATGTTGCAGCTGTGAGATGTGGGAGCCTTTGGATGCCAAGGTGATCCATGTCAAACACGTCAGGAAGTGTAAGCAGCTTGAGGAATTCTGGATCAAGATTATTGATCTGGAAGCCGAAATGCAGACATTGCACAACATAAGGAAAGGGGAGAAATACCTGGATACTTTGTTCCAGAAGACAGTCACACCTCTTAGAAGAGGGTCACCTGTTTTGGTCAGCAGTGAGGGACAGGGGGATGTGACTGTCAGTGAGGCAGGTAATGGGACCGAGCAGACAATTCGGGGAGGAGCCTCAGGCTTTGTAGTTGTCAAACAGGTTTGAGGTGCTCACAACCTGTGTAGATGAAAGCAAAGTCTGCAAGGTGGATGAGCTGGCTGGCCATGGCACTGCAGTACAGGGAGCCGTTCAAGTGGGGGGAGCAAAAAGGAATATAATGGTAGTAGGGGATAGTATAGTGAGGGGGATTGATACTGCTCTCTGCAGCAAAGAGCGAGAGTCCAGATGGCTATGTTGCCTGCCCAGGGCCAGGGTTCGGGACATCTGCTCAGGGCTGGAGAGGAACTTGCGATGGGAGGGGAAGGATCCAGTTGTCGTGGTCCATGTAGGTACCAATGACATAAGTAGAAATAGGAAAGAGGCTCTGCAAAGTCAGTGTGAAGAGCTAGGTACCAAATTAAGAAGCAGAACCTCAAAGGTAATAATCTCTGGATTATTACCTGAGCCACATGCAAATTGGCATCGGGCAAATAAGATTAGAGAGACAAATGCGTGGCTCAGAGACTGGTGTGGGAGAAGTGGGTTCTGGTTTGTGGGGCACTGGCACCAGTACTGGGGAAAGTGGGCGCTGTACCATTGGGACAGTTTACACCTGAACCCTGCTGGGACAAGTGTCCTCGCAAATCACATAACTAGAGAAGTAGAGAGGGCTTTAAACTAAACAAGAGGGCTGAGGGATCAAGCTCGGGTAAAGGTAGCAATTCAAGGTGTAGAGTTGAGACAGGAGAGCAAAATAGTAATATGAGAAATGAGGGCCAGAGAATGGCAAGAAGGGACAGAGAGAAAAAAGCTAAGACTACATCAACAATCAAGACTACGGTCAGAGTTTTACATTCGGCATGTGGGCTCAGCGGGAGTGGGTGGGGGCAGTCGGGAAGCCGACCACCGCCCACGATTGGCTCCGCACAGCAATTTCACGCGGGCGGGCCAATTAAGGCCCGCCCTGCATGGATCGCGAGCGGTAGTGCTGAGCGCTACCTGTGCGGGCGGGGAGAGGAGGGAGAGTGGGGTCTAGCGCACAGTTTGCGTGTGCACATGAGAGAGCGCTTTAATCTCCCTGAGGCACGGAGCTGCCTCATGGAGATTGAAGCGCTTTTTAAAATAATAATGGCATTAGAAATGTAATGAAATGTCCCCTCATGTGACTGTGTCACATGAGATGGGACATGTTTTTAATGGCAAAAGAAAGCTTTTATTTAATTTGTATTAGCTTTAGGAAACCTCATCCGGCTCGTGGATGTTTGAAGGAGATTGAGAGCTTTGCAGGCATCTCTGCTGAGGAGTGAAAAGGGCTGATTCCGCACAACGTACATCAGCTCCATAGTCTGTTTGTTGCTGTACCTCAATAGCTCCTGAATTATACCAATGACTGGGAGTTGGACTCCTCCTGTGCTGTAGAGTTCGGATCCAGCAGTCTTAGAGCCATGATTCCTCGTCCAAAAGGACTGTCACTCCAGTGCTGGAATCTAACTTAAAGTTGGTTAGTGGCCTTTCACTGGAATTTCTGCATTCCAGAAGGAAGAGCCGCACCATCTGACATTGCCCAGGAAGAAAGGCTGTGTGATGACTGTGAGTCAGTGGTCTCGACTTTGTGGATGGCTCTTGGGCTGCCTGTGCAGTGCTGAGGTTGTGACTGGCACAGCTTACTGAACTGTCCCTGTCTATGGCAGTGGAACCATTTGGCAGCACTCGCAGGGCACTGGTCCTTCCTGTGAGTGTGCTTCGCACCACAACACTGGCAGGGTCGTTTGGCCAGGCAGTTGGGGGATGGTCTACCTGGCTCGGACGGTCACTGCACTCGTTCTGGCTTCATGTGCTGGACCGAGGTGTGGCTTCTACCCCATGAAGTGCCTTTCCCTCTGAGAATGGTCCTCTGTTGGCCCCGCAGCTTGGACAGCCTAACTAGCTGGACAACCTTGTCGAGGTCATTTTTGGCTTGGATTAGGTCGGAGAGCAAGGTGTCTGGTACACCCACCCATTCATGCACCTCAGATGAGTTTATATTTCAGATCGTCACCATATTCACGTCCTTTTGCCATGCGTAAAGATCATTGACAAAGGAATCGACAAGCTCTCCAAGCTGCTGGACCCTTAAATTTGCCGCATTCCAGGATCTTGTTAGATCTCATGTTGATGAAAAGGTTGAAAGATGTTAAAACATCTTTCATCAAATGTGGCAGATGACTCATTTATGGCTTGCCTGGTGATGATATCCTCTGCAATCAGCCCAGTGGAATAAAGTAATGTGCTAACTTGTTCTGCCTCCAACTTTTTATTTAATTCTGCAGCAGTGCTATATGTCAGGAACCTTTTCGTCCAATAACTCCAGTTGTAATATTGGTCAGGGCCTTAGGTGAGGCTCATTGGTAGGGGTAGTGAAGAATTGTGTTCCATCTTTAAAATATTTTAATGTGTGAGTGTTCCTTTAAGAGTGAAGGGATTTCACGATGGCATCGCCAGTATCGATAAAAGTCAGGGATTTTCACATGCCTCGCAGTTTCCGCACAAAATTCAAAATGGTGGTGGCAGTCCACTGAGGAAAAAGGAGCCTCAAAATGGCTGCGGGTTGGGTTGCTGCTGGGGGTCGTTTTAGTTGCAACTGCGGGATGGGTCAGGAGGGCAGAATTCTCTCTGGCTGTGAGGCCGAAGAATCACAAGGCACCCGATTTGCTTTTAGAAAACAAATTCCTCTGTGTTTGATCTCTTTATTTTATTTTTTCTTTGTGATGTCCTGGACTCAGAGCACCATGTGGGAAGGGCACCGAGCCGGAGTTCAGGCTAGCAACGATATGCACAACGGAGTTTCTGCCTGACTGGATTTTTTTTTTCAATGGTTCGCAGGACTGCCTTCCCTAGAAATTTAAAGGGATTTTACTGCACCCTGCAGGCCGTGGGCTCTGCTTTGTTGAAGTCTGTTGGAGATTTTTGCTTGAGCTTAACTTCTGCCTTTTTACTGCTCCCAGGCTCTTGTGTCTCCGGAGCTTCTCAGGTGAGTTTTCTCAGTGTCTTGCTTCTTGAGTGAAGTTGTTTCAGTGCAGAATCGTTGCTGGTATCCTTTTTTTGAGAGTTCTTCAGTCTTTTAGAGAGGATGTGGATTTTCATCCTCCGCTGCCACTACGATGTGTTCTGTTGTTGCTACCTGTGTTGTGTACTGCTTCGATACCATAAAGCAGTCTGTTGAAGTTACAAAGAAGTCTTTATTAACATTACTGAACTATGTACATATTTACAGTAAAGAATTAAGGTATGGAGAGGACCCCATATTAGGTCATTACATGTTGTTACCTATCTCTAGACTGCCTTTAGCTAGGTCATGTGCATTCTTACATCACTGTGTGGACAATGCTGTACTCAGTCCCATGTAAACCCTTTAGGTAACAGATCCTTCTACTACAATTAGTATTGGATACATGAGCACTATGCCTCATGTTCGACAGAGGCTCTCTTGTGCCCATCCATGAGGCCATTCACCCTCTTGGGGCTCCACTCCTGTCTCACCATCCACTATGGATCAGCCCACATGCTGGCCTCTGCACTCCAGAGCCACCTCCTCCATCAGGAAGCATCAGGATGGCCAGGCAAGCAATGCCACCGCCCGCCATGGCCCTTTCCTTTGTGTTGTGCTCAGCCTTCACCTGCTAGCACATAAATATCCATTGTCAGTCACTCACCCAAGACACACACAATGCCTATGCTGGTAACAGCCTGACTGTCCATGATGATGTCGTGGGAATGCTTCCTGCATACGGCCACTCGGCAGCAGCAGTGCAGGAGTTAACTTTGATGGACCACAGCCTCTCATAAAAGGGCAACACTGCTGCCTGGCCATCGCCAGTGACTGTGTGGACATGTGCTTTCTACTGACCTCATTTACTTACCCCCATCCCAGGGGAAGAGGACTTTCCTCCTTGCTCGAGCAGCCTGGAGGAGAACATGCAGGGAGGCATCACTGAACCGTCGGGCCACCATGGATCTACCTTGAGCTGCATTCTTCTTCGGGACTTTGTGGATGGATAGAATTATCAAAATGCTGACAATCATTTAAATATGGTGCCAGCACTTCCAATTGGGTGGCATGCCCCCAGCCTGAGTGGAAGCTGCTCCCTCTGCCCAAGTTGAAGTAGCTCCCCCGGATCGAGCAGAGCGGCTCCCTCCGATCGAGCAGAAGCTGCTCCCCCCGATCGAGCAGAAGCTGCTCCCCCCGATCGAGCAGCAGCTGCTCCCCCCGATCAAGCAGAAGCTGCTCCACTTCTGGTCCAGGCAGCAGGGAATCGGGCCTTTCTGCAAAATTCAGCCCATGATGTTGCATCTAAAGAAGAGACAGAGCAATTACAAAACTTGGTTGGCCAGTTGAACTAATTGGGCACTTGGACTAAATCAGGAACAATTTTGATGTGTTGGATTTAACTAATGTACTTTGATGAAACGCTCTAAAGTTGGGCACGTTTAAGAGCAAATTAAACATTACAAAAATAAATCTGCTGAAAGTCCCCATCCTTAGGTAACCCAAAAGACCTGAAACAAGTCATTTTTAGTGATGCTTCACATACTAATCTTCCAGGTGGATATTCTAGTGCAGTTGGTTTCATAATGGTCCAAAACTCCCATTCAGCATCGGAACTGCTGCATCCAATGCTCAGTCAGAAAACTGCGTATTCACCTGTTTATATTTAAAACTGCGCACTCACCTGTTTACATTTAAAACTGCGCACTCTCCTGTTTACGTTTAAAACTGCGCACTCACCTGTTTACGTTTAAAACTGCACACTCACCTGTTTACGTTTAAAACTGCGCACTCTCCTGTTTACGTTTAAAACTGCGCACTCACCTGTTTACGTTTAAAACTGCGCACTCACCTGTTTACGTTTAAAGCTGCGCACTCACCTGTTTACGTTTAAAACTGCGCACTCGCCTGTTTATCTTTAAAACTGCGCACTCACCTGTTTACGTTTAAAACTGCGCACTCACCTGTTTACGTTTAAAACTGCGCACCCGCCTGTTTACATTTAAAACTGCGCACTCGCCTGTTTATATTTAAAACTGCGCACTCGCCTGTTTACATTTAAAACTGCGCACTCGCCTGTTTACCTTTAAAACTGCGCACTCACCTATTTACATTTAAAACTGCGCACTCACCTGTTTATATTTAAAACTGTGCACTGACTTGTTTATATTTAAAACTGCGCACTCACCTGTTTACCTTTAAAGGTGTGCACTCACCTGTTTAAATTTAAAACTGCGCACTCACCGGTTTACCTTTAAAACTGTGCACTCACCTGTTTACGTTTAAAGCTGAGCACTCACCTGTTTACGTTTAAAACTGCGCACTCACCTATTTATATTTAAAGCTGCGCACTCACCTGTTTATCTTTAAAACTGCGCACTCACCTGTTTACGTTTAAAACTGCGCACTTACCTGTTTATATTTAAAACTGCACACTCACCTGTTTACGTTTAAAGCTGTGCACTCACCTGTTTATATTTAAAACTGCACACTCACCTGTTTACCTTTAAAACTGCGCACTCACCTGTTTATATTTAAAACTGCGCACTCACCTGTTTATATTTAAAGCTGAGCACTCACCTGTTTATATTTAAAACTGTGCACTCACCTGTTTATATTTAAAGCTGCTCACTCACCTGTTGACGTTTAAAACTGCGCACTCACCTGTTTACATTTAAAACTGCGCACTCACCTGTTTATATTTAAAGCTGCGCACTCACCTGTTGACGTTTAAAACTGCGCACTCACCTGTTTACATTTAAAACTGCGCACTCACCTGTTGACGTTTAAAACTGCACTCACCTGTTTACATTTAAAACTGCACACTCACCTGTTCACGTTTAAAACTGCACACTCACCTGTTTACATTTAAAATTGCGCACTCACCTGTTTATATTTAAAGCTGCACACTCCCCTGTTGACGTTTAAAACTGCGCACTCACCTGTTTACATTTAAAACTGCACACTCACCTGTTGACGTTTAAAACTGCACTCACCTGTTTACATTTAAAACTGCACACTCACCTGTTTACATTTAAAACTGCACACTCACCTGTTTACATTTAAAACTGCGCACTCACCTGTTGACGTTTAAAACTGCACACCCACCTGTTTATCTTTAAAACTGCGCACTCACCTGTTTACGTTTAAAACTGCGCACTTACCTGTTTACATTTAAAACTGCGCACTCACCTGTTTATATTTAAAATTGCGCACTCACCTGTTTACATTTAAAACTGCGCACTCACCTGTTTACATTTAAAACTGCGCACTCACCTGTTTACGTTTAAAATTGCGCACTCACCTGTTTACATTTAAAACTGCGCACTCACCTGTTTATATTTAAAACTGCACACTCACCTGTTTATATTTAAAACTGTGCACTCACCTGTTTACGTTTAAAACTGCGCACTCACCTGTTTACATTTAAAACTGCGCACTCACCTGTTTACATTTAAAACTGCACACTCACCTGTTTACGTTTAAAACTGCGCACTCACCTGTTTACATTTAAAACTGCGCACTCACCTGTTTATATTTAAAACCGCACACTCACCTGTTTACGTTTAAAACTGTGCACTCACCTGTTTACGTTTAAAACTGCGCACTGACCTGTTTACATTTAAAACTGCGCACTCACCTGTTTACGTTTAAAACTGCGCACTCACCTGTTTACATTTAAAACCGCGCACTCGCCTGTTTACATTTAAAAGGGTTCGACTTCTGATGTCTAATCCAGTAAAATCACTCAGTGCAGGAATCCACACAGAGAGAAGCAAAGAGGATCAGCACAGAAGACACGCCCCCTTTTTATGGCACTAGCTGCCTTAAGGTAAGTTTAAATGTGCAACGTGAATGTTAGTAAATCAGTGACTGTTAGTGAATGGTAACTGGATGAATGAATGAATCAGCAGGGTGGTAGGTGGTAAGTAAGGCAAGTGGATAGGTTGAGTTGTGTAAATGGGCAGGTGGCAGGTGTCTTGCTTCTTGTTTCTTTTTTTAATGATGCACTCAGGCTGTCGACATTGTAGCTGAGCTAACTTTATTGATAACACATTTTCATAACATGAGCACATATCTGCAGTGTTTGAACTCTTATCAAGACAATCTCCAACATGCGCTATCCGACCTTCAACCCCCCCAGTTCAGGTGACCCCGTATATAGTATAGAGTACTATATAGTATCTAATACTGAAGTCCACAACCACAATCAGCTATTATCATGACACTTCCTTTTCATTTTATTGAAACTTTTGTACAACTCAAGTACACAAAGTCCCTTATCTATTCTTTCTCACTCTGTTTTGATCAGCCTGTTTTGTCTTTTACTCATTTCTGCATCTCTGTCTTTTTTCACAATTCTTCCACTGGATATTCTGAATAGTGACAGGTGATTTTGAAGGACAAGGGTCCTTCTCCAGCTCAGTGTCACCATCAGCCCTTGGATAGCTTTCAGGGCTCTCAGGCTTTGTCTGGTTATCTGTTACTTTACTGGTGCATTCTGGGTTTTTGATCTTCAGCTACACTTTCTGGTTCAAAGCAGGGTTGCGTTTCATTTGTTTTCTATAAGAATTTCCGGTTTCTCCTGTACTGTTGTCCATTTGGAGTCTGCACTATGTAAGAACTTGGTTCTCCTGTGATTCCTGCGACAACAGCAGATCCCGATCCAGCAGTTCCACATCCCTTCATGCTGAATCCTCACTGTCTCTCCCATGTTCATGTCAGGCAGAGGCTGGACGCCTCGATCAAAGTACTGTTTCTGCTTCTGATGTCTCAGTTTGAGCAGGTCCTACATGCTGTAGCTCACTGGCTGTGGAAATAACACTTGGGACGCAGTAGGAAGCTTAGTTCTCATTCTTCTCTCCATCAGGAGCTGTACTGGAGATGATCCAAGGCCCTCTAATGGAGTATTCCTGAAATCCAGCAGAGGCAGGTAGGGGTCTCTTCCCTTGCCTTCGCCTTCTTCAACAGGTCTTTTAAGGCCTGCATGGTACGTTCCACCATTCCATTGGATGGTGGATATTTGGGACTTGACATAGTGTGGCAAAACTCCCAGTCCTGTGCAAAATTGCAGAACCCAGTGCCTGAGAATTGTGGACCATTATCTGAGATGACCACTTCAGGTGTGCCATGGGGTGCAAAAATTGATTTTAAATGTTTTATTACAGTGATTCTCTTACTATCATTTCTCAGCAGCACAGACTCAAAAAACTTTGAGTAATAATCTACTGCTAGTAGGTACTCACTGTTGTCAAATGTGAACAAGTCCACTCCAATTTTCTGCCAGGGCCTCTCTGGAACACTGGCCAGAATTTTCTGGCTGACATGCAGGTGGCGTAGCCCGCACGTCAGCGCGCGCCATCACGATATTTCGGTGGGCGGGTGCGATCAGTTCACCCGCCATTAATTGAAGGGCTCATTAAGCCCCTTAACTTGCCAATTGTGTACGATTTTGAGGGGCCCGTGTGAACTTCGGGTCGGCGCACGGGCCCAATGGGCAGGCGGGCAGGAGATTATTTAAGAAAACTTTTTTTTGCAATGTCGGGATATGTAGACTCAGAGGGGTTGTTCATGTTTTTCACAAAGTTATAATTGATGAAAATGTTTAAAACATACCTGTGTGATTGTTAGTAGTTCTCATCGATGTCCAAGAGGTTTTTGTGTAAAGTGAAAGCATTCTGCAGACAGCATTCTTTTTCGTGCTTGCAGCTTTCCAGAGGCCTCCATTTAGCCTGGGGCTATGGTTCTGACCTCTCCAGTGGAGGCAGCTCCCCTGAGGAGGAAGGGAGAGATAGAATCAGGAGGAGGCCAGGACTGGACAATCAGCCTCCAAGGGAGGCATCTTTGGGTGTCCAGGCACAGGCACAAGGGGCGCAGGGCCAAGAGGTTATCCAAGGTGCAAGAGACTGCAGACGACGCTACTATCCTGTTGCGAGGGTATACAGGCGGCGAAGCAGCTACCTCAATATGACTGAGGTGCAGTGCCGAAGGAGGCTCCGACTCTCAAGGGAGACAGTCAACTATATCTGTCAGATGATTGGCCCTGAGATCTCCCCTAACTGTGTGGGTGGACACCCCATGCCAGTGGCTCTGAAGCTCACAGTTGCCCTCCACTTCTATGCCGCTGGCTCCTTCCAAGGCTCAGCGGGTGATCTTTGCGGTGTCTCCCAATCAGCTGTCCACACTTGTGTCAAACAGGTTACAGACGCTCTGTTCAGATGGGTATCCACCTTTATCCACTTCCACTGCGACCACGCAAGTCAGGTACAGCGAACTAGAGACTTCGCAGCCATAGCTGGATTCCTCCACGTCCAGGGTGCTATAGACACATGTGGCCATCAAGACGCCAGCAGGTGATCCCGGTGCCTTTGTCAACAGGAAGGGCTTCCACTCCTTGAACGTGCAGATAGTCACAGGATGCTGATTCTACAAGTCTGTGCAAGGTACCCAGGCAGCTCCCACGACGCCCGCATCCTCAGACACTCTCAGGTGCCGGGGCTCTTCAGTGCTCCAGCCCGGCTGGATGCTTGGCTGCTGGGTGACAAGGGCTATCCCCTGCAAAGGTGTCTCATGACGCCTCTCCGCCATCCAAGAACAGACGCTGAGCAGCGCTACAATAGGAGCCAGGGCACCACGAGGGCTGTGGTAGAGAGAGCCATCGGTCTTCTCAAGATGCGCTTCTATTGCCTGGACCGCTCAGGGGGCGCACTCCAGTACCCCCCAGATCGCATTTCTCTGATAGTGATAGTCTGCTGCACCCTGCACAATCTTGCACTGGAAAGGGGGGATGCAGTTGACGATGAAGACCTTGAAGCCCTGGATGAGGCTGCACATGATGAATCCAGCAGTGGCTCAGAGGATGAGGAAGGACAGGGCGATGATGAGGGGCAGAACGCTGACCTGCATTTACACCAAGGAGGCAGGGACACCTGAGACAATTTAATCCAAAGAACCTTCAGCCAGCTCCACACACATGGATCAGCAGGACCAGCATTGCATGGAACTTCCACACGTGGCACTTAGGTGCTACATCTTCCACCTGATCAGCTGCAAATAAGGCCTCAGTACAGAAACATCAATTTCCACTCTAACACTCATGATAATTATGTGAAAATGAAAAAAGCACCACAATGAAAAGACGCTCAGCCATGGTTACAAAGGTGGACTTTATTCTGTCCACAATTAAAGCCCACATGATTATTCGACAATGTTACAAAAAGGGATCCCTATTCTAAGGCCAACACAAAATCACCAGTGACATACCCAGGGAGTGCCTAAGGTGCCTTATGTTTTCATTTCCGGGTGCTACGTCTAGGTGCTGCCCCATCGCTTGGAGTGGCTTGTGAGACAGCCTGCTGACTCTGCTGTTCTATTGGCCTAGATGACCTTGGCGGGCGTCCTCTGGCCTGTGTAGCCTGTGATGGCCCCGCCTGGGCGGGAGTGGCCAGTTCCAGAACTGGCACCTCCCCAGTTGTCGCAGCCTCAACAGAAGCAATGTTGACTGGCAGAGGGGCGGAGGAGCTGCTGCCCTCATCCGGAGTGCCCTGAGAGGAGCCCGCAGCGACAACAGGCAGCTGCTGCACTGACATGAGGTCCAAATCTACCTCCCTGCTCACCGCAGATGCATGGGCACCGAGTGCGGGCGCTTGGTGTCCACAACATCTCCCACAATGGAAAACGCCACCTGTGACCAGAACCGCTATTAGGGCTTGCAGGTCAGAGCGCAACCCAATCATATTTTGAACCATTTGGTGGAAGCCCCTCTCTATGAGAGTCGCCAATCTCTCATTGAAGGAATCCTGAAGCTCTGCCCTGAGGTTCATGCCTTCACGTGCACTCTGCCTGGACTCCTCCATCGCAGAGAGCAACTGAACCATTCCCTCATGCAACCCTGCCAGATGCAAACGCACTTCCTGCTGCCTGTCCTGCAACTGCTGCAATGGGGACAACTCCAGAGGTACGTCATCAGTGCCGGACTCAGCATGTGCCTCATCCCGTGCAGGCCTCCGGCTGCTGGCGCCATCGGCACTCTCTGCCCCTACCATCTCCTCCAACAATCATGATGTGCCCTCTCCACTGTGACCCAGGACACTAGCCGACGGTAAATTCCCCTCCGAGGTGTGTGTGTCTGCGCTGGTGCCTGGCTGACTGAAATGATGTGCTGCAAGTTGCACATGTTGCCCCTCAGGTGTGGAGGGGGGGCTGCGTTAAGGACATATGGGTCGCCCTGGTGGCGATGCTGAAATTAACAGCAAGGACAGTGCATCAGTTAGCATACATTCAATTCAACCTTTCATCCCTTTCCCCCCCACCCTCATAAGTAGCTCACCCTTAAAGACCCTTAAAAGAAGAATATTGGTGAGGTCCAAATGAGTCAAGACGGGCCCCAATCTTAAACGCACATGCAAACAAGCTGGTTAGATGGCCTCATGAATGGCACATGGCTTGTGAAGAACCAGAGGAGTGGGGAGAGTGCAGAAGTATCTGATGTGGATGCATTGTTGCCTGGATAGTTGCGCGGCTGAGGAAACATTTCATACTGTTGTGTCATTTTCTGCTGAACTCAGGAGATTGAGAGGTCATATTATTGCCCTTCATTCTGTAAGGAGGGGCATAGATCGGGTGGCCAGAAGGCAACATTTCCCCTTGGCGCAGGGATGAGTAACATGGTGGCATTCATCTAAGTTGAGTGCCATGAGGATCACAGCTGAGGTGCTGAGGACCTTCTGGACAAAGTAATGTGGAGCGCACTGGCTGAAAGGGTGCTAGAGGTCCCAAACCCCCGAAAATGGAATAAGTCTTTGGGTGTGCAGCAGCAATCCAATGGCATGTGAGACCATGGTGGTAGTAGTCACAAATGGGATAAGGTGACTTTGGAAGGTGATGGAGGCGCGATTCCTCAAGAGGACGAGGGTCCCTCCTGTATGACCCAGACGTCTGAGTGTCTCAGTCAGTGAATGAGCAGTGTTGCAGCATTAACGATTGCTGCAACCATCGGTGGTTTGGATGGTGGGCAGACAGAGTGGATGGGACTGTGGACCTCAAATACCTGGCCACTGGACCCCAGCCTCGCCGCCCCTGCCTCCTGCCCAGTTCCATGGCCTGCTCCTCGAATGGGGTGAGGCGCTGGAGGAGGGCATGCCCACCACCAGTCCTCAGGCGCTCCGGGCAACGTGATTACTTTTTGCCTGCAAAACACATAAGGGGATTTATTGGGGCAGGTCGCTCATGTACTCTGTACGTACACTCCGCTCCCCAACCACAGTGGGTCATCTGAGGCTTCCAGCGGCTCCTGTCCACAGTGCTAGTGATGAGTCCCCAGAAGTCCCCTTGAATAGCACACGGGTCCTAGCGCCCATGGAAAGGAGGATCAAATAGGTGCGGCACCGATGCCAGCAGATGGGACTTGCCCAAAAGACCTTGAGGCACCCCTTGGACCATGTTATTACCATCAATATGACATGTGTTGGAGTTCTGAGTGTCTACCGGCCTCCCCTGCAGCTTGCCCCCAAATACTCAAATGCCACAGAAACCAACATATCCTGCGGGGAAAGCCTTTCTTCTCCTCAACCACTAAGGCTGATGTAAACATTGTCAGTACCCATTTGCCCACCCAGTGTGCGACAGATGTACTATGCAGTAACGGCAGCCATATATGGTGGGGGCGGGGGATGGGGCAAAGGCTAAGGCTGCTTTCTGCCTCGAATAGCCCAGACACACATGGTACTCACCCGTCCGGAGCGCAGCAAATCATTGAAGCGTTTTCGGCACTGTGTGCCAGTGCATCTGATGTCATCATGGGCACTTACAGCCTCGCCCACCTCCTCCCACGCCTGGCTGGTAACATGGGGGGCACTCCTCCTCCCATCCTCAGGATACAGAACATCACGTCGCTGGCCCACCTCTTTCAGGAGGACAGCAAGGCATACATCCGAGAATCTGGGCGCACAGTGGCCCCCCGCTGGCCTCTCCTGCAGCCTGCCCCCCTCCTCCTCCACCTCGTCCTCCTCTGTCCTCCTTGGAGCATTTCTACCTCTCGGAGTAGCCATGGTGCACTGCTTCAAGCAGGCCGTCCGGCCACTCTATATACAGGCTTCCAGCTCCCCATTGGAACCGTCAGTCTGAGGCCACCCGCCCCAGCGACTATTTTACCATTCTCCACGGGAATTGCAAAGCCACGGTGCAGGCCTTAATTGGCCCGCCCACGGAAAATGGCGGCATGGCCCGTTTCACCAGCGGCAATCGGCCACCTGCCCGCCACTGAGTCGGTCGGGCCCACCCAACCGACAAACGTAAAATTCTGCCCACTGTGTGGTTGAAATTGTTCTTTGTTGCGACTTACTGTACTTTTGACACACTGCACATGCATTCACCATTTCCCTGATTTGTGCTCCCATTCCAGGCCAATACACTACATCTCGAGCTCTTCTCCTGCATGTTTCTATGCTGAGGTGACTTTCATGTATGCGCTGCAGCATTTCTTTCCTCAGTATTGCCGAAATTATGATCTTTTCTCCTTTGAAAAATATTCCTGCTGCTACATGAAGTTCCTCACGAAAGTTCCAGTACCCTTGTACAGCAGAAGGGGCTCCACTCCGATGTGTGGACCAGCCACTTTGCACAATCTGCAGCAGTTTTCTAAGGGTATCGTTCTTGGTCACTTCCCTGATCTCATCCGCTTTGGTTACAGCCACGGGTAAGTTCTTTGTCAGTATGTGAATCTGTGCTTCCGTTTCTTTATCCTCTTCCTCAGTGATGGGTAGGTATGCACGTGACAGAGTGTCTGCGATGCACATCTCCTTTCCCGGTTTGTATTTAACTCTGACCTGATACTTCTGCAGATGCATTAGTAATTTTTAATCCTTGGTGGTGCACAATTTCGGGGCTTTTAAAGTATAACTTCCAAAGACTTATGATCAGATTCTATCTCCACATCCTTGCCATAGACAGACTGGTGTAAGCGTTCTAGGCCAAACACAATTGCTAGCATTTCTTTCTCTATTTGGGCATACCGCTGCTGTATTTCAGTCATTACCTTTGAAACGTTTGCCATTGGTGCCTCATTTTGTAAGAGAACAGCTCCCAGGCCAGTCTTTGAAGTGTCCATTTAGATCTTGACTGGCTGACTGATATCATAATACTTTAACACTGGCGCCTAGGCCAGTGTTCTCTTCAGACTAGTCAAAGCTTTCTGGTGACATTGTTCCCAGTGCCATTCCACTTCATTTTGTAGAAGTTATCTGAGAGGTGGGAAGAGTATCCTACAGTCAGCAGTGCAGTGAAGCAGTCTGGGAAGAGCAGTCAGTTCTTGTTGAAAATAACAAGAGTGACATCACAAGGCAGCGCGAGAGAGCGGCGGAGAGATCAGAACCAGCAGGAGTGCGGGGAAGCTTCAAAAAGTGACGTCAGCACAAAGGTGAGAGCTGATAGGTGAGTAGTGGGTAAGTGTTTTTCTCTAGGTTTTTTTCCAGTTTAAAATAGATTAAACTAAGGAAGGGTAAGTGTTCTAGTTTTTATTTAAAGGACCTAAATAATTTAACTTTTTTTACTGTATTTAACTTAAACTAAGGGTTTCTTTTTCAACTAGGGGCATGGCAGGGCAGCTCAGTCCCGTGTTATGTACCGCCTGCAACATGTGGGAAGCCCTAGACGCTCCTTGCACTCTGACTGACCACGTGTGCAGGAAGTGCCACCAGCTGCAACTACTTGAGCTCCGAGGTTCGGAGCTTGAGCGGCAGCTGGAGGCACTGAGGTGCATGCGCGAGCCATGCAACATACTATTCTCTGGCCATCCAAGTGGTGGCCAGCACTCTCCAGGAATCATTAGGAGGCCTTCACACTTAACCAGGACAGGTTCTTAGTACATCCGTGCTAACCACGTGTCTCTGTCCTCCATCCTGCAGAAGGACTACATTAGGATCATGGAGCCTACTGAACTGGCTGTATGCCTGATGGCCTAAAGAAAGCGAAGACGATGGAGGAGAGAGCAATGGAGGCACCTGGCTGTGCAGAGGGAGGAGCAGCAACCTCAGGAAGAAGGGACGGCTAGGGCTCCCACACATGGCACTCAATTTCTATATCAGTGGCTCCTTTCAGGGATCCTCAGGTGACTCTGTGTGATATCACAAGCCTCCACACACAAATGCATCCATGAGGTCACGGATTCCATCTTCATGAGGGCACACAACTTTGTGCATTTTGTCCGGGACCAGGACAGCCAAGATGGAAGAGCGATTGGATTCACCCAGACCTCAGGTTTCCCACAGGTTCAGGGTGCGATCAACTGCACTCATGTGGCACTCAGATCTCCATCGCAATGCGGTAAATTACATCAACCGCAAGAGATTCCATTCACTGAATGTGCAGCTGTTGTGCAACCACCAGAAATGCATCCTGCAGGTCTATGCACAGTTTCCAGGGAGTTTGCATGACGCCTATATCCTCAGTCAGCCACAGATCCCTAAAGTCTTCCAGGGTCCACAGGCTGCAGGGATGGCTCCTCGGGGCAAAGACTACCCACAGAGGATGAGGCTCATGCTGCAGCTTGCAAATTGGTGGAGCAGACCATCGAGATGCTGAAGATGAGGTTCCGGTGCCTGGGCCACTCTGGTGGAGCCCTGCAATACAGTCTGCAGAGGGTGTCACGCATTGTCGTCGTCTGCTGTGCCCTTTACAACCTGGAGCTGCAATGGGGAGATGAGCTGGCTGAGGAAGAGATGGAAGAGCTGCATGTCTCCTCCGATGGTGAAGACGCCGACAGAGATGAGGGCGAGGGGGTCCTCTGAGGCAATGATGATGGGGATAAGGACCTTGCACTGGCTAGATGAGGTAGGCGCACTCGGGAGGCCCTCATAGCTGCTAGATTTGTGGAGGATGATGACGACATGCAGTGAGGAGACACCATAGATCCTCACATTGCATCTGTGAGTCAAAAACAAGAAATGCTGCAAAAACTCAGCAGGTCTAACAGCATCTGTAGAGAGAAAGACAGAGTTAACGTTTCAAATCTGTATGACTTCTTCAGAGCTAAAGAGAAGTAAAATGTGATGAAATCTATACTGTTTAAGGGGGGTGAAGCTGGATAGAAGACCAGCAATTGGTGGAGGCAACGATGTCATGAACAGAAGGACAAAGGGGTGTTAATGTTAGTGGTACTGACTAAAGGAGGTGCTGATGATGGCATTAAGGTCAGAAAGCAGAATGTGGTAATAACAGGACAAGGGTAAGCACTCTGGAAAGAACAACATGAACAAGTGACTGATGGCCCTAGTGGAGGTGGGGTGGGGGGAGGGGACGTTGGTGGGGATAAAAATCAAAAATAGGATAAAAGGTGGGGATAAAGCAAAGAATAAAAATGAAAATAAATAAAAATAAGTGGACAAAAAATAAAAATTTAAAAATTAAAATGAATATTGAGAAAAGGGGATAAAAAGGGGTGAGGATGGAGGAGAGAGTTCATGGTCTGAAGTTGTTGAACTCAATGTTAAGTCCGGAAGGCTGTTAAGTGCCTAATCGGAAGATGAGGTGCTGTTCCTCCAGTTTGCATTGGGCTTCACTGGAACATTGCAGCAGGCCAAGGATGGACATGTGGGCATGAGAGCAGGGTGGAGTGTTGAAACGGCAAGCGACAGGAAGGTCTGGGTCATGCTTGCGGACAGACTGAAGGTGTTCCACAAAGCAGTCACCCAGTCTGCGTTTGGTCTCCCCGATGTAGAGGAGACCGCATTGAGAGCAGCGAATGCGGTCGATCAAATTGAAGGAAGTGCAAGTGAAGCGCTCAGCAACTCTGAGACTTGGAGACAGAGAGTTGCTGAGTTTTTCCAGCATTTTCTGTTTTTGTTACAGATTTCCAGTATCCACAGTATTTTGCATTTATCTTAGTTTAATTCACTGCCACTTCTCTTCCAGGAATGCCTACCTTGAAGAAGCACTGCTCTCCTCTCCGACAGAATTTCCGTTTGTCTCTTTTGCCCTGTTCACCTTCATTGCTTTCCATTTCTATCCTGGTGTTTGACAAGCTGTTTACCAAAACTCTCTTTCACAGCCATACTTCCTTCCTCAGTGACTGTCTCCATCTCTGACTTACCCCACGTGGATTCCAACTGAAATTCCATCCCTCATGTTTCAAATTCACCCAGGGTTACACGTATTTCCGGGACATACAGTGTTCCTCGGACTGCTGGTCTCGCTGCATCTTGAGATCCACACTCAGTGCCATGCACCACCATATGAACACACTCGACCTCTCCGTCCAGCAACATCAACTCACCCTACCTCAAAGCAGTCTTGTCCCCAGTTCATCTCATCCGACACCTTAACAAGGAACTTTGTCTCTTCCTTTTAGGTGCAAAGGTACGCAAGCTCCAACAACTCATTGATACCAACTCCCATCCAGGACTCTCCACCCCACCTTTTATCCTATTTTCGATCTTTATTCCCACCACCGTCCCCTCCGCCCACCCCACTCCCACTAGGGCCATCTGTCACTTGTTCATGTTGTTCTTTCCAGAGTGCCAACCCTTGTCCTGCTATTATCACACTCTGCTTTCTGACCTTAATGGCACCATCAGCATCTCCTTTAGTCAGTACCCCTTTGTCCTTTTGTTCATGACATCTTTGTCAATATCTCCTTTGCCTCTACCTATTGCTGGCCTTCTATCCAGCTTCACCTGCTCCACCCCCCCTTAAACAGTATAAATTTCATCACATTTTTACTTCTCTTTAGCTCTGAAGAAGAGCCATACGGACTCTGTCTTTCTCTCCATAGATGTTGTTAGACCTGCTGAGTTTTTCCAGCATTTTCTGTTTTTGTTCCAGATTTCCAGCAAACGCAGTATTTTGCTTTTACCTTTGCATCTGTGAATGTTTGACTCCCGTCTGACTTATGGCAGCATGCGTACCCTCTGTGAGAATGCTCCTGTCATGGAGACGCAGTGGAGGCTCTGTTAGTCATTCGATTGCAGGAAGATGATGACGACATGCCGTGGGGACACTCCATAGATCTTCACAGAGACTCAGAATATCTGACTCCTGTCTGGCCGAGGGCAGCTTGCTTGCGCTCTGTGATCAGGATCATATCATAGAGACGCAGCCATGAGACTTTAAAAGCATCTGATCCTTTATCCACCTTCAGCACCTGAGCCCTTCAGGAGCACAGCGTCACTGGTCACAGATGCTGAAGAGATGCGGGCCAGCCCCACCTTAAAGTTGCTGAGAGCACACAGAGAGAACGAGAAGCTCTATGGCACCTGTCCACTACATTCTGGCAGCAATGACAAGCACTGCCAAGGTGCAGGCATCAATAATGTGTCCAGAGAGTGTGAGGCCAGACCATCACTTTGGTCCAGAGGCTGCTGGAAGCACGGGAAGAGGCCCTGGACTGAGACACCTGCCTTTATCTTGTGCAAAAAGGTTTCATACCTGAGTGACAAGAATACTGCTCATCAGAATAAGGTGCCATAGGGAGACATTCTTGGGAGTGTATTGACAATACTGAGCAATATGCTCAAGTGATTAACACCCTTGCCCAGACTATGAAAACTAATTCTCCTTTACCCGGTGCAGAGGAGGGCCGGGAGGGAGGAGGACCTCCTCGTGAACCTGCTCCTGGGCCTGGCAAAATTAGCCATTAACAGGTCCAGGCAGCGGGCGATCGATGGGGTCGTCCGACCTACCTGACTGCCCCTCTTCCACGGCTATGTTCACAGCCGGGTGTCCCTGGAGAGGGAGCGCGCGGTTTCTGCCGGCACCATCGAGGCTTCCGTGCTTGGTGGGCACCGCAGGGACTGGGGTGCCTTATTGATCCCTTTAATCACATTTTGATTTGATGTTTGTAAGTTTCCTTTAAACTTTGTCTTTGTTTTGCAGTTCCCTAATTTAGGGGCTGTGTTTATTTTGTCCCTCGTTTTGTTAATTTAGTTTAATTGGTTGGCTCCCAAAAGAGTTAATGCTCCTTCACCCGGTGCGGAGGGGGGCCGGGAGGGAGGAGGACCTGCTTGTGAAACTGCTCCTGGGTCTGGCCAAGTTAGCCATTAACAGGTCCAGGCAGCCCATCAGTTTCCCTAATTTAGGGGCTATGTTTATTTTGTCCCTCATTTTGTTAATTTAGTTTATTTGTTTGACTCAAAAGAAGAGTTAATTCTTAACTTTCCTAACCCTGCTGCTACATCTTGGTGCTCACCAGGCATCCATAGCGGAGGCGGAGGCAGCCTGCTGACTGCAATGCCCAGTCTGTAATGACCTTGGCGGGCATCTTCTGGAGGAACGAGATTTGTAGGGCCCCTTTCAGGGTCCTGCTGTATGGTGATGGCAGCCTCCTCGGCCTGTGGAGCTGTAGCTACTGAGGTCACAGGAAGAGGAGATTCGAATGGGCCGGACACTCTCGGAGTCACCTGGGTGGATGGCCCCAGAGTGTGCACCTGCTGATCCTCCTCCCTATGGGTGGCCGAGGGCCCCAAACTGACTCCTTGAGGAGAAGGGGTAGCTAGAGTGAGATTGGGCTGACCTGCACCCCTTTCGCGTACACATTTATCACCTCAGTGATGGAGTTGAGCCTACGTAGCAGCGCAGGAGCGACATTGGCGGCCACCATCCTACCAACGTTGACCTCGGTGTGTTGACATGCCGGTGCTATCACCTCAACCTGAAGGCATACCGACTCCTCCATCGTGCCTTGCAATCTGAGGAGCACAGCGGATATCCCTACCTGATGTTCTCGAACTTGTCTTTGCAGCTCCAGCAACTGTGGCATGACCAAGTCCAAAGGCTCATCATCTGACTTGGGCTTAGTGAATTTCTGGCCTGCATCAGTCCTCCGAGTGCCAGACACCTCGGAAGTCCCTGCCACTGCCTGCTGTTGATCAAACAGTGTGATGTGCTCACCAGATTGTGATCCCAAGGTTACTCTAAAGCTAGGTCCCACTAGTGTCTCTGCACTAGTGAAGGCGTGGGCGAGCGCTGTGATGGGTCTTCAAGAAGGGTGCCTTCAGATTCCTCTTCCGAGGTTTCTTCAGGGCTTGACTGGAGGCCCTGGGTTATGGAATCTCTTGGCTGTTTCCCAGATGTGCCTGAGAAAGCAAGGGGAGATAATCAGTGCGTGGCAGTGGCCTGTGAAACAGGACACATTACTCACAGCATGGTTGTCTGATTTATGTTGCACTGCTGGACCCTCACTTGGTAGAGCACCGCTGGCCTTACCATCAGCACAGGACAAGCCCAGATCCTCGCTGGGTGGCTCTGTTTTCAAAGTCCATGAAGACCTTGATTTCAGGCATTCCTCCACCAGTCTGTGACCTCTCCCTGTTGTTGTGTGCCAGCTTGTCCTGCATGAATAGAGACGGAGAGAGTGTAAGCAGGATGCCTGCCAGGCCAGATAAGTATGCCTGGCATGTGTCGATGGTGAGTGGTCCCATTGTCAGGATGAGGACAATGAAGGTGTGTGTGAGAGAGTGAATGGTGATGTCCCTTGAACTGGCAGTGAGTGAGGGCCCTGTGGATGTGTGATGGGTTTGTGAGTGTGTGAGTTGAGAGTGAGGAGAAGAGTGACTTACCCTGGTGCAATGGAGGAGATCATTCATCCTCTTGCGGCACTCTTTTGAAGGGCATTGGCGCTGACCACTGTTGCCACTGGCTTCCAAGCCTGGTTGGTGACGCTGCTGCCCATCTTACAGCCAGAGCGGGGGTATAGGACATCCTGGCAGGTCTCTACTGCATCCAAAAGGCGTTCCAGAGACATATCGGTGAAGTGGGGGGTGCAATCACTTTGCCTTTTAGGGCCATCCAGTCTTCCGTGGAGCAGTTGTGGTCTGGAAGCACTGAAAGGTGTGCTTGCGGCTGGACTTTAAATGTGGTGCCCAGCATGATGCAGCAGCGAGGCGATGGCGGGCGGGCGAATGAGAGCCCGTTTGCCATTGAGGTGGCGTGTTTCCCCCGAGTGCATAAATAATAAGGCTGGTTTGGGACGATACGGCGTAAAAACCCTCCATCACAGCCGATGGGTAAAATGCCATTTTACCCGCCCGCTACCGCACTTAGTGCAAATCTGGGACAATTCCGTCCCGTGTCTTGTTTCTTTTTTTAGTGATGCACAGAGGCCATCAACATTGTAACTGAGCTAACTTTATTGGGAACACATTTTCCTAACGTGAACCCATATCTGCAGTATCTGAACTCTAATCAAGACAGACTCCAACATGTGTTGTCTCACCTTCAACCCTCCCAGGTCTGGTGACCCCATATATAGTACAGAATATTGTATAGTATTTAATACTGGAGCCCACAACCACAATCAGCTTTTATCATGATAGCGGGTAGGTAGGGTGGCAGGTGGGTAGGATTGCAGTTAAATAGAGTTCCAGGTAGGTAGGGTGGCAGATGGGTAGGATTGCAGTTAAAGAGTTCCAGGTAGGTAGGGTGGCAGATGGGTAGGATTGCAGTTAAATAGGGTTCCAGGTAGATAAGGTGGCAGGTGGGTCGCGGGATAGTTGGATCAGGAGGGGTAGTCAGGCTGGGGTCTACTCAGGTCAGATTGGGGTTAGCATGGTGGGGTAGCTAAGCCTGATTGTGGGGTTGATTAGGGGTTAGGCTGGTCAGGAGGGGTAGTCAAGTCAGGTTGGATGTGTAGTCTGGTGGTCGAGGGAGTTGGGGTTAGTGTGAGTGACTAGGGGTTCAGTTCTGTAGTTAGCCAGGAGTTAGACTAGGATTTTTCTGTCTAACATTTCATGGGTAACTATTCAGGTAAGTAAATCAGAACTGTCTAAAGTCTCGGGCTCCAACTCAGAATTGGAGACATTCGTCCAGTGTCCCGGGAGCTTGGGAATTTCCTGCCAGAAGTCAGCGTGCCAGGACTTCTGCAGAGTCCTGATGTGCATCTTGTATCACACATCCCATCTCCGACAATCTGGAAACAGAAAAATCTGGGCCAATATTTCTCACCTGTGAAAATGGGAATTGTTGTCCTGTAGCTGGGGAAGCTAAGAAAATAGAAAGGGTTGTTCACAGTGCTTTACTTGTGAAACGCCAGCTCTTGTGGATGTACTGGATATGGGACTCTATTTGTCAAATGTTTTAAGTGCGAATCTGTACAAGGGATGTACTGAAGATAGTGAACCCATTGAATGTTATATAGCTAATTGTTCATTGTGGGATAATGTACACTCTACAAAAAGTGTGAGAAAGATTTAGGGATTTAGCTTACTGGCTTGAAATAAATGCTGGGGGGAAAGGAAATCTCTAAAATTAAATGGGTGGATGCGAGTCATCAACTGTCTGATGGTTTCATAAAAAGAAATTCATGCATGAAGAAGTTGTTAGGGGTCCTAGAGGAGAGATATCTCACAATGTAATGCTTTGTATAGAGTATGGATGTTTTTGATTTAATTTGTTTTGAAACTCTAACTTTTACTTGAAGACAATGAGGGAATCTATTTATTGTTCAGGGGCAGAATCATCGCAGAATTGCACTAAGTGCAGTAGCAGGCATGAAAAACCATGTTTTACCCCCCTCCCGGCCACAATGGCAGATTTTCGTGTCATGTCGTTTCCTTCCCGCCTCGTAAATTATGCAGTCGCGGGAAACACGCTGGCAAGCGGCCTCCGATTTGCGCACCACGCCGGAACCTCGCCGCTTCCTCACTCCGGACACCATGTTTAAACTGCAGCCGCATACACAGTTCTCAGTGCTTGCAGCCCAGGGCTGTTCTAGTGAAGATATGGCCCCAAAGACAAGAAGAATGCAGCCCCACCCACCCGATTCAGTGACGCATCCCCGGGATTTGGATGCTGTGTAAGCTCGCCGCGATGTCCTCTATCTCCTCTCTGGCTGCAGGAGGCCCATCAGTCTCACCACTCCGGCTTCGGAGGCAGTGGCAGAGGTGGTCAGTGCCAATGCTGCAAAAAGAGGTCGGTCATCTAGTGCAGGAAAAGGATGAATGATCTCATCCGTGCCGCCAGGGTAAGTTAATCATCTCATCACTCTCAACTCACCCACACTCAAGCCCATCACACATTCACTGGCATCTCACTCACTGCCAGCTCAAGAGACATCACCTGTCACTCTTTCACACACACCCTCACATCTCCATCTGATCTCATCTCTGGAAACTGCCTCTTCATCCCGTCCATGGCTCCACTCAGCACACACGCATGCCTAGTGTCCTCATTTGGTCTGGCATGCGCCTTGCTCTCTCCATCTTCTTTATGCAGGACAAGATTGTGCACAATCGTCAGAAGAATTCCCAGACCAGGAATGGATTGCTGGACATCAAGGTCCTCACTCCGTTCAAGAGTCACGCGTTGGAACTAGCCGGAGAGGACGTGGACCGTTCCTATGGCGACAGTGAGGTCCGCGGCAACATCCACATGAGGACCCTAGACCATTTCAGCCCTCTGTCAGCGCTACTCTGAGTCCACTGTTCTGTATGTAATGCAGCTGCCACGTACTAACAATCTCCACTTTCTCTCCTAGACACATCTGCCACATCTCCCTCAAGCAACCTTGACCCCAGCTCCAACACTGAGAGCACTTCGGATGAGGACCCTGAAGACAGGACCATTGAAGACTTGTCTCAGCGCTCAGCCACACCCTCCACCAGCACATCGACACACACCTCGGTGGGACCTAGATGCAGAACAGCCTCAGGATCACAATCTGGTGAGCACAGCACAGAATCTGTTTCACATCATGTGGAGGCAGGGACATCCGAGGTGTCCAGCATTGGGAAGACTACTGGAGGCAAGGAATCTGCTGAGCCCAAGTCAGATGATGAGTCTCTGGCCTCAGTCCTCAATCAGTTGGTGGAGTTGCAAAAACCATCACGGAAACATCAGAAAGGGATGTCTGGTGCACTCCTCAGATTGCAAGGGACGATGGAAGAATCCATATGCCTTAGTCTGATGTGATAGCACTGGCATGCAGATGTACTGAGGTCAACACTGGCAGGATAGCAGCCGGCATGGAGACCTTGGTCCAGGACATCAGTTCTGCACTCATGCGCGGGCAGAACTCCATATCTGACGCCATAGTTGGCCTCCAAAAGTGTGAATGTGACAGGGGTGCAGGGCAGCTCGATCTCACTCCAGCTCCCTCTTCTCCTCAAGGAGTCAGGCAGAGGCTGTCAGGCACCCATAGGGAGGAGGACCAGCAGCTCGACACCCCAGGGCCATCTACCCAGGTGACACCTGGAATGTCCGGCCGATCCAAATCCCCTCTTCCTGTGACCCCATCATCTCCAGCTCCACAGGCCAAGGACGGTGCATCTGGCCCAGAGCAGGATACCCAAAGCAGGCCGGGACCCTACAGATCTCGGCTCTCCAGAGGATGCCCTCCAAGGTCATCACAGACAGGGCATAGCAGTCATCAAGCTGCCTCCATCTCCACTGTATCACAATATCTTTACAGTGCAGATGGAGGCCATTCAGCCCATTGAGTCTGCACTAGGTCTCTGAAAGAGTATTCCACCCAGTCCCACTTTCCTGCCTCATCCCCATTGCCTTACACATTCTCTTTTTTCAGATAGCAATCCAAGTCCCTTTTGAATACCTCAATTGAACCTGCCTCCACCATCTTTTCAGGAAGTTTGTTCCAGACTCCATCCACCTCTGGGTGAAAAAAATTTCCTCACATCACATTTGCTCCTTTTGCCAATTGTTTTGAATATGTGCCCTCTAGCTCTTGATGTTCGCTTGAGTGGGAACAGTTTCTCACTATTTACCCTGTCCATACCCATCAGGATCTTGAATATCTCCATCAAGTCTCCTTTCAGCCTTCTTTTCTCCAAGGAAAACAGTCCCAACCTCTCCAATCTATCCTGATAGCCACAGTTCTTCATCCCAGGAGTCGTTCTTGTGAATCTCCTCTGCGCTCTCTCCAATGCCTTCACATCCTTCCTCATGTATGGCACCAAGAACTGGACGCAGTACTCCAGATGAGGCCTAACTAATGTCTTATACAAGTTCAATATGACTTCCTTACCCTTGTACTCAATGCCCCTATTAAAGCCTGAGATACTATAAGCCTTATTAACTGCTCTCTCAATATGCCCTGCCATTTTCAATGACCTATGTGCCTATACACCGAGGTCCCTCTGCTCTTGCACCTCCTTTAGATGCTCTCCCTTTATTTTAGACTGTCTTACCATATCTTTCCTGCCAAAACGAATCACCTCTCACTTTTCTGCATCGAACTTCATCTGCCACTTGTCTGCCCAATCCATCAACATGTCTAAGTCCTTTTGAAGTTCAAGACTATCCCCATCACAGTTGACAATATTTCCAATCTTTGTATCATTGCAAATTTTGAAGTCATGCTGTGCACACCACAACCTAGGTCATTAATAGATATCAGGAAAAGCAAGGCTTCCAATACTGACCCCTGAGGAACTCCACTACAAACCTTCCTCCAATCTGAAAAACAGCCATTTATCACTTTTCTCTGTTTCCTGTCACTCAGTCAATTTCTTATCCGAGTGCCTACTTGCCCTTTTATTCCATGACCTAGAATTTTGGTCACAAGTCTGTCATGCGGCATTGTATCAAATGCCTTTTGAAAATCCATATACACCACATCAACAGCATTTCCTTTATCAACCTTCTCTGTTACCTCCTCAAAAAAACTCCAGCAAGTTAGTTAAGCATGATTTTCCCTTGATGAATCCATGCTGGCTTTCCTTAATTATCCTGTACTTGTCTAAGTGATTATTGATTTTATCCCGGACTATAGTTTTCAGAAGTTTCCCTACCACTGAGGTCAAACTGACTGGCCTGTAGTTGCCAGCTTTATCCTTGCACCCCTTTTTGAACAAGGGTGTAACATTCACAATTCTCCAGTCCCCTGGCACCTCCCCTGTGTCCAAAGAAGACTAGAAGATTATGACTAGTGCCTTTGCAATTTCCACTCTCACTTCCCTCAGTACCCTTGGATGCATCTCATCTAGTTGTGGTACCTACTTTAAGTAAAGATAGCCTTTCCAACACCTCCTTCCTCTTGACTATAAGCTGTTCTAGTGTACCAGTTACCTCCTCTCTCACCTCGGCCTGGGTAGCAAGTGCTTCCTTTGTAAAGACAGATGCAAAGTACTTGTTCAACACCTCCACTATTTCGGCAGTCTCCACATGCAAGTCCCCTTTTTTGTCCCTAATCGGACCTACTCTTTCTTTTACTACCCTTTTATTATTTACATGCTTATAGAAGACCTTGGGATTCCCTTTTATGTTCACTGCCAGTCTCTTTTCATGCTCTCTCTTTGCTTTCCTTATCAGTTTCTTCACTTCCCCTCTGGTCGTTTTATATTCAACCTGATTCTCCATTGTATTTTCTCCCTGACATCTGCCCTACATGCACTTCTTCCTTTTCATCTTTACCTCTATCTCTCGGGGCATCCAGGGAGCTCTGGATTTATTTGTCCTACCTTTCCCCTTCCAGGGAATATACCTTGACATTGCCTACAATACTTTTTCTTTGAAGGTGGCCCATTGTCCAGCCACCATCTTTTCTACCAATATTTGATTCCAGCTCACTCGACTCAGATGCATTCTCATCCCATCAAAGTTGGCTTTCCCCCAGTTAATTATCCCTGCTCTGGACTGTGGATGTTGGGGGAGCACCAAGACGTAGCGGCAGGGTTAGGTAGGTTAAGAAAATGTAGTTGCATCGCTGGGGCACAGGTGTTAATCACTTGTACACAGTGTTCACTATTGTAAACAAACTCCAAAGAATGTCTCCTTGTCTATGGCTCCTTGTTATGTGTGCTTGCACACGAGCAGCGGAGAGACCTCATCCTGAGTGAGACACAGCCAGAGTGAGTGTGGGTATTGGCAATTTGGTGCACAGTGGGAATTTGGTGCAGAGGCGAAGAGGTGCTCTTTGCATTTTTTCTTTGCTATCCAACTTCTTAAATCTTCAGAGAGTGGTCTTGCCCTGCTGCAGCAGTAAAGGCTGCAAGAGAGAGGAATCACTGGTAAGTTGTGGGTAAGGTCGGGTAAGTATTTACTTTTATCGCTTATAGTTTACGGTCTTTTTGTGGATTATAGTTCATTTATTCTACAGTAAAGAGGATCAGGAAAGAAGGGCCCAAGAGTAATTGACTTAAAAGGTTTAATTTAAAGGGATAAGTCAGGGCAGGAGAGCTCAAAGCCGTGATGTACTCCTCGTGCTCCATGTGGGAAGCCGGGGACATTTCCAGTGCCCGGGACCACCATGTGTGCAGGAAGTGTGTCCAGCTGCAGCTCCTGGAAGCTCGGGTTTCAGAGCTGGAGCGGGGGCTGGGGTCACTGGAGCATCCGCGAGTCTGAGAGCATCGTGGATAGCACGTTTAGAGAGGTGGTCAGACTGCAGATGAAGGGACATGAATGAAGGAAGTGATCATCCGGCCTCACACTCACTGGACACATCAGTGATGCCTGCACCTCAATGGTGCTTGTCATTGCTGCCAGAATATCGTGGGCAGGTTTCACAGAGTTCCGTTATTCTCTCTGTGTGCTCTAAGCATCTTTGAGGTGGGGCTCGCCACCACCTCTTCAGCATGTGACCGATGACACTGTGCTCCTGAAGGACAGGTGCTGAAGACTGCACATAAACGTTCACGACTGTGTCTCCAGGATATGACCCTGATCACAGAGCACAAGGGAGCTGCCATCAGCCACATAGGAGTCAGATGTTCACAGAGGCAAAGTGAAGATCTATGGAGTGTTCTCACTGCATGTCGACATCATCCTCCTGGAATCTAGTTAGGGCCTCTGCTGCATCTCCATGACATGGGCCTGAGCACTGAGAGTATGTGCGCTGCCATCAGCCACACAGGAGTCAAACGTTCACAGGTACCAGGTGAAGATGTCAGGACTGACCTCACTGCATTTTGTCATCATCCACCATGAATCTTGGGCTATGAAGGCCTCCCTGAGCACGCCTTCCTCATCCGGCCAGTGCAATGGCCTCATCAGAGGAGACGTGCAGCATTTCCATCTCCTCCTCAGCCATGTTCTCCCCCTGTTGCAGCGCCAGGTTGTGTAGAATGCAACAAGCTACAATGATGCACGACACCCTCTGAGTATCGCCTTGCTCCACTAGACCTTTTGAGACACTGGAACCTCATTTGCAAGATGCCTATCATTTGCTCCAAAGTCCAGGTCGCGGCATGAGCCTCGTTATACCGTCGCTCTGCTGCAGTCTGAGGCCGCCGCCCAGGTATCACCAGTCACGTCCTCTGTGGGTAGCCCTTGTCCATGAGGAGCCAACCCTGCAGCCTCTGTGGAGCCTGGAAGATGTCAAGAATCTGGGACCTGTTGAGAATGTAGGAGTCATGGACACTCCCTGGGAATCGTGCGCAGACCTGCACAATGCGTTTGTGGTGGGTCACAGACCAAGCTGGACATTCAGCAAGTGGAAGCCCTTGCAGTTGATATACTGGACTGCTTGTTGCCACGGAGACCTAAGCGCCACATTGTGCAATCGATGGTACCCTGCACCTGTGGAAAACCTGAGATCACCGCAAATCCCAGTGCTCTTGCTTCCAGGCTTGCCTGATCCCAATCAAAATGTAATAAGTCCTGTGCCTTCGGAATATGCCATCCATGACCTCCCCGGACACACTTGTGTGTCGAGGCTTACGAGATCCTACACAGGTCATCTGTGGAGGCCTGGAAGGAGCCACTGGCGTAAAAATTGAGCACTGCAGTCACCTTCATGGCCACTGGCAGTGGATGCCCTCCAAGTGCCCCTGGCACAAAATCCTGCAGCAGGTGGCATTTGTAACTGACCAGTTCCCTAGACATGTGCAGTCTTCAGCAACACTGGTACTCGGTCATCTACAGGAATGATAACGCCGTCTGTAGACCCTGGGTCAAGCAAGGTGCCTACGAGCAATGGATCTTCAGCTGCATGCGCAGGGGGCCCTGCCACACCTTGATCTTGAGGGTGGTGCTCCTCCCTTTGGCGAGCCAGGTGCCTCCATCACACTCTTTTCTCCTCCTCTGCTCCCTATAAACCATGAAGTATACCTCTAGTTTACCAGGCTCCATGATCCTGATGTTCTCCTGCAGGATCAGAGAGAGAAAGACGTGTGGGTTAGCATGTATGTCCTAAGGACCTCTCTTAGTTAAGGCCCCGGCTGCGTCTCAAGGCCCCTTCACACATGCAGGAGAGTGCTGGCCACCGCTTGGCTGGCCAATGTGTACTGCGCTTCATGGCTGCCTGAAACTCCACCCACCTCTACCCCACTCCACTTGAACGATTGACGGCAGCTTTGCCCATTGGACTGCATGCTGTGCTCTCAGCTCAGGCACAGACATTCTCCTAACCCACATTGCAAGGCTGCTCTGTTAGCTTGAGCCACGCCTCCACCAGTGACTGCTCCATGGCCAGCTTTCACAAGGGGTTTCTACAATTTGCCCAGTCGGCCAATTGTTCTGCTGACCCCTAAAACACACATTAATTTGCAGCCTGTGCCTGAGGGTGAAAGGTTCTGGAGCATTTGGTGGCACTTTCATGCTTTTGCATTGCTTGAGTGGGCAGAAATGCTTCAGAGGCCCGACTCCAAGCATGTCAATGGAGCTGCAGCTGAACAGTCTCAGCTGCAGAAGAATGTTCACAAGCTTTTCCAAGTCTGTAGCTTGTGCTGGCATGTGCTTGTGCACTTCCATCATTTTGTTCTAGCTCGTCCCCCCCACCCCTCCGGCCCCAGCCTCACTGGAGACTGGAGCCCTTGCCCCGGCACTGCACTGAAAGCTAGCTGCGAAAAAGCGACCTGCCTGTGACCTCCAATGAAACCACGACGCCTCTTCCTTGATGTCCTACGGGTGATCCTCACGAGCACTGCACAAAGTTGTGCACACACAGCTCTGAGTTCCCCTCGAAGTTCAGCTCGCCAGATGCATGCCTCTTAAAGATCTTCTTGCCATAATGTCCACTCACGTCGCCAAGCGCACCAGCCACCAACATTAGCAGAAAATTCCAGCCTAGTCTTCTGACGCACACAGGAAAGTGCATAGGATGTTCATCTTATGAAACTTTTCCTTGTTCCAAGCTTGAGTTTTCTTGTTATTAAGACACTCGTCATTTTCACAAAATTACTTCTGGTTGTCTCTATCCTTCTCCTGATTTTGGCATTACAGCTACCATCTTCTGTTATCATTTGTCCTAAATAGACAAACTTATCTACTTGCTCCAGTGTGACACCATCCACTTCAATCTTCACTCTCATTTAATGTATTCCTTCTAACTACCATTTTTTGTCTTTTTGCTGTTCATACTCAATCCATATTCTCAGATGCTGGATTTTATTTGGTCCTCAATATTTTGTCGGGCCTCTTATTCTGCCAGTAGCACTGTGTCGTCAATGTACAACAAGTTTATTATATTTTTGCCTCCAATTTTTATTCCTTGGGAGTACATCTGTCTCTCTGAATATTTGTTCTGTGTATAGATTAAATAATTTTGGTGTCAGTACATGGCCTTGTTTACTTGAAACATATCTTATTGTCCATCTTCTAGCCTGATGCTCGCAATTTGGTACCAATATAGGTTTTGGATAAATCTCAAATCTTTTCTGCCAATGTCTCACATCAACAATACTTCTATTAGCTTTTGGTGATAAAAGCGATTGAACACGTTTTCATAATCTATGAAGCATTTGTAAACCTTCTTCTTTATTTCCTGATATTTATTGAAGATTGTTCTTAGGTTAAATATTCCCTATTTTTTTATTCATTCACGAGATGTGGGCTTCACTGGCTGGGCCAGCATTTATTGCCCATCCCTAGTTGCCCTTGAGAAGGTGGTGGTGAGCTGCCTTCCTGAACCACTGCAGTCCATGTGGTGTAGGTACACCCACAGTGTTGTTAGGGAGGGAGTTCCAGGATTTTGACAGTGAAGGAACATCAAAATATTTCCAAGTCAGGATGGTGAGTGACTTGGAGGGGAATTTCCAGGTGGTGATGTTCCCATGCACCTGCTGCCCTTGTCCTTCTAGATGGTAGTGGTCATGGGTTTGGAAGGTGCTGTCGAAGGAGCCTTGGTGAATTCCTGCAGTGCATTTTGTAGATGGTACACACAGCTGCCACTGTGCATCAGTGATGGAGGGAGTGAATGTTTATGGATGTATTGCCAATCAAGTGGGCTGCTTTGTCCTGGACAGTATCAAGCTTCTTGAGTGTTGTTGGAGCTGCACTCATCCAGGTAAGTGGGGACTATTCCATCACACTCCTAACTTGTGCCTTGTAGATGGTACACAGGCTTTGGGGAGTCAGGAGGTGAGTTACTCGTCACACGATTCCTAGCCTCTGACCTGCTCTTGTAGCCACCGTATTTATATGGCTAGTCCAGTTCAGTTTCTGGTCACTGGTAACCCCCAGGATGTTGGTAGTGGGGGATTCAGTGATGGTAATGCCATTGAATGTCAAGGGGTGATTGTTGGATTCTCTCTTGTTGGAGATGGTCATTGGCAAATACTTGTGTGGCACGAATGTTAATTGCCACTTGTCAGCCCAAGCCTGGATATTGCTCAGGTCTTGCTGCATTTGGACATGGACTGCGTCAGTATCTGAGGAGTCGCGAATGTTGCTGAACAGTGTGCAATCATCAGCGAACATCCCCACTTCTGACCTTATGATGAAAGGAAGGTCATTGATGAAGCAGCTGAAGATTGCTGGGCCAAGGACACTACCCTGAGGAACTCCTGCAGTGATGTCCTGGAGCTGAGATGATTGACCTCCAACAACCACGACCATCTTCCTTTATGCTAGGTATGATTCCAACCAGCGAAGAGTTTTCCCCCTGATTCCAATTAACTCCAGTTTTGCTAGGGCTCCTTGATGCACAGTCGGTCAAATGCTGCTTTGATGTCAAGGGCAGTCACTCTCACCTCACCTCACCTCGGGAGTTCACCTCTTTTGTCTATGTTTGATCCAAGGCTATAATTAGGTCAGGAGCTGAGTGGCCTTGGCGAAACGCAAACTTGGCATCAGTGAGAAGTTTATTGCTAAGCAAGTGCCACTTAATAGCACTGTTGATTATCCCTTCCATTACTCTACTGATGATCGAGAGTAGGCTGATGGAGCAGTAATTGGCTGGGTTGTATTTGTCCTGCTTTTTGTGTACAGGACATTCCTGGGCAATTTTCCACATAGCCAGGTGGATGCCAATGTTGTAGCTGTACAGAAACAGTTTGCCAAGGGCATGACAAGTTCTGGAGCACAAGTCTTCAGTACTATTGCTGGAATATTATCAGGGCCCATAGCCTTTGCAGTATCCAGTGCCTTCAGCCGTTTCTTGATATCATGTGGAATGAATCGAATTGCTGAAGATTGGCAATTGTGATGCTGGAGACCTCCAGAGGAGACCGAGATAGATCATCCATTCGGCACTTCTGGCTGAAGATTGTAGCAAATACTTCAGCCTTATCTTTTGCACTGATTTGCTGGGCTCCTCCATCATTGAGGATGGGGATATTTGTGGAGCCTCCTCCCCCAGTGAGCTGTTTAATTGTCCACCACCATTCACAACTGGATGTGGCAGGCCTGCAGAGCATAGATCTGATCTTTTGGTTGTGGGATCACTTGGCTCTGTCTATCACTTGCTGCTTATGCTTCACCAGGTTGACACCTCATTTTTAGGTCTGCCTGATGCTGCTCCTGGCATGCTCTCCTGCACTCTTCATTGAGCCAGGGTTTATTCCCTGGCTTGATGGTAATGGTAGAGTGGGGGATATGCCGGGCTGTGAGGTTACAGCTTGTGTTCGAGTACAATTCTGCTGCTGACGATGGCCCACAGCGCCTCATGGATGCCCAGTCTTGAATTGCTAGATGCATTCAAAATATATCCCATTTAGCACCGTGGTAGTGCCACACAACATGATGGAGGGGATCCTCAATGTGAAGATGGGACTTCATCTCCACAATGACTGTGTGGCGTTCACTCCTACCAATACTGTCATGGACAGATGCATCTGTGGCAGGCAGGTTGGTGAGGATGAGGTCAAGGATGTTTTTTCCTCTTGTTGATTCCCTCATCACCTGCCACAGACCCAGTCTAGCAGCTATGTCATTTAGGACTCGGCCAGCTCAGTGATTAGTGGTGCTACTGAGCCACTCTTAGTGATGGACATTGAAGTCCCCCACCCAGAGTACACTCTACACCCTTGTCACCCTCGGTGCTTCCTCCAAGTAGTGCTCAACACTAATTCATCAGCTGAAGGAGGATGGTACGTGGTAATCAGGAGGTTTCCTTGCCCATGTTTGACCTGATGCCATGGGACTTCATGGGGACTGGAGTTGATGTTGTGGGCTCCCAAGGCAACTGCCTCCTGACTGTATACCACTGTGCCTCCACCTCTGTCGGGTCCGTCCTGCCGGTGGGACAGGACATACCCATGGATGGTGATGGTGGCGTCTGGGACATTATCTGTAAGTTATGATTCCGTGAGGATGACTGTGTCAGGCTGTTGCTTGACTAGTTGGTGAGACAACTTTCCCAATTTTGGCACTAGCCCCCAGATGTTAGTAAGGAGGACTTTGCAGGGTTGACAGGGCTGAGATTGCCATTGTCGTTTCCGGTGCCTAGATCAATGCCGGATGATCTGTCCAGTTTCATACAATTGAGTGGCAAGGTCATTTCAGAGGGCATTTAATAGTCAACCACATTGCTGAGTCATCTGGAGTTGCACGTAAGTCAGACCAGGTAAGGACGACAGATCTCCTTCCCTGAAGGACATTAGTGAACCATGGGTGTTTACAACAATCATTAGTGGTTTCATGGTAATTATTAGACTTTAATTCCAACATCTGCCTTGATGGGATTTGAACCCGGTTCCCAAGAACATCACCCTGGGTCTCTGGATTACCAGCCCAGTGACTCTATCGCTTCCCCTGTTCCCTTACTTCAGGTCTAAATCCAGACTGTGTTTCACCAATTTCTGCTTCAAATGTTATTATTTCTTTCTATTATGATTTTCAAGATGCTTTTAATGAAAAGACTCATTAAGGCTGTGGCCAAAATTTTTCGCCGAGTGGGTGGGTGCGCACCCGACCATCTCGAGCATAAAATAACGTGCGATAATGTCGGGCGAGCATCCCGATGTTATTGCGCACTCGTGCAATATTTCAGTCAGCACGTGAGTCGGCAGCGCACCCGCCGACACTTAACAGACCTATTAATGCCCATTAAAGTCATAATTAAATGCAGTTTTTAAGGCGAATTGGCCAGGCAGCCTTGGATTTTTTATGAAACCTCATCCGCCTGTGGGGATGAGGTTTCCAACAGGAATTAAAAATACAATAAAAATGTTTAAATCTCATTTATAACATGCCCCTGCTCATGTGACAGTCACATTTTTCGGCGTGCACACCCACGCATATGCCCTAACTTCCGCGCTCGTCCTCCTCCTGCCCCCACCTGGCAACGCTTAGCATTGCAGCGCGTGATTCACAGCGTTAATTAGCCAGCGAGCGTGAAATCACAGTCGGGGCCCGATCATGGTTGGTTTCGCAACCGCTCCCGGGCCTACCCACTGTGGGCCCGATGAGGTAAAAATCCTGTCCTATAATTCTGAACAGATTACACTCCATTGCTTTAGGTGTCATAGGTACCTTAACAAATAATGAATGTCTCAAGTCACTTGGAATATATCCTTTGATATATATTTGATCACAAATTTCTGTTACCACTTCTATTTTTGTTTCTCCAAGGGCTTTTAGATGTTCTGTAGATGTCCTGGACAATAAATAAAGATCTGTGGAAGAAAATAGAGGCCTTTGAAATGTGGATGCTAAGACGTATGCTTAAAATTCCATATACAGACCTTAAGACAAATGAAGAGGTGCTTGAAATTGCAAGAGCAAAAGGAACTGTAAAAAGTGACATCCAGAAAAGAAAATGTCAGTGTTTCACCCATTTGATCAGAGCTCAAAAGCTGCACAGATCTCTGCTAGAGGGCAAAGGGGAGGGCAGCAGAAAGAGGGGCAACCTAGGCGTAGTTGGATGACGGACGTCAGGTTGCAGGACGAGTTACAGTGGACGTGTGAGGATGGCACAAGACAACCGTGACATACCATGACAGCAGATCTCCTAGTTGGAGCAGCTACAAGTAGCAGAGAAGGGGATCGGTTAATTGCATATTAATTGTGTTTAATTGTTTGCAGTGGTGGGCATTAAGTGGACATTCACTTTCTATAAATAGACGTAAACCAAAACTGTAGTTTTTGAGTTAGGAATTACACGCTTGTAATGTATAACTTTATAAATAAATGTAAAGGTACCTAAAAATTGCCTCCATTTTTTTCCTTCACCGACTGGCTTTCCAGTACAGGACAATTTATAGGGTTGATTTTCAGGTCCGCCAATTAGGTCAATGCTGCCTGTGATGATGTCATTGAGAATGGGCAGGCATTTAGCTTTGCAGGCCTGGCTGGCTTCCCACAGGCACAGGTTACCATTGACTGCACACATGGGTCAAAATCCTGGAACTCCCTTCCTAACAGCACTGTAGGTGTACCTACACTGCCTGGACTGCAGCGATTCAAGGCAGCTCACCACCACCTTCTCAAGGGCAACTAGGGATGGGCAATAAATGCTGGCCCAGCCAGCGAAGCCCACATCCCATGAATGAATAAGAAAAGTGGTAATCCTGGCACCCCCCCAAAACAACCAAGCTTATTTGTTAGTGGAAAGGGCTCCCCCTCCATCAGTGTGCATGAAAAATCTTTATATGCTTGTGCGCAATCTTCCTGGGCGGCTGCCCAATGTTTTAATTCTGCAACAGTGCAAGTTCCCTGATGTCTTCAATCCTGAAAACATACCTGAGAGGTGGCTGCTAGGTCACCAGGGCTAGTGTGCGTCATGACATCAATCAGAAACTGGACAACTGAAGACCAACAGTGCTAAAATGAATGTTACGCTCTACAGAATGGTTGTGGTGTACGGTGCAGAGCGCACAACATTGCACAGCAGTGACGCTTGGGCCTGCAGGAGGAACAAGGCAAAGAACTCAGATTGTCCTCTGACAATTTGAGGAGATGGTGAAGAAGAAGAGGAGGGTGATGAGGGCAATGCATCCTCACCTGCTCACATTGCTTCCATAGATGCTCTCATTAATTCACAGTTGACTGAAGTTGCAGCAGTGCACCAATGGCACTGGAAAATGTATCGGCCACTCTTGTCCCTCCCCGCTCCACTGCCATTGCTAAAAAGTAGCTCTGCAACCAACCAGCCATCATTTGACATTCACCCATTGGACCCAATGATTCATGTTTTCACATTCACCATCAAACAAGTGAGAAGGCCACTTAGCACCCAACAGCCTAGAATGGACAAAGCAGGAAAGTGATGAAAAATAATAACATTTATATTGGCTAAATAAAGAACAAAAACTTATCAAAACACTATGTTCTCAGGCACCCATGTACATACCCTTGTTGAATTACAAGTCTCACTTTTGTTTCTTCTGCGACTTCCACATGCTGCAGTCCGAATGATTTCAGCAGAGGTAGAGGCAGCTTGCACAGATCCCTACACTTATTGCTGAGATGCTTGTGGCCAATACCCTCTGGGTTTTGGAGCCCTTAAGGACCCTGCCAAAGGCTGCTCCGCCTGCAGCAGTATAGGGGCAGACTCAGCCATTGGAACATAATGCAGCATGTGGGCTATTGACTGGGAGGGGGCTGTGGGTGAGAAATGGAAACACTTTGAGTGAAGTAAGCCTGCAGTTCCATGATTCCTTTCATCGTCTTTCTCATGACTCAGGTGCACTTCACTGCTAGCATTGTGCTTGAGAACACTTTGGTGCGGATCAATGTGGCCCTGTCAAGCCAAAGCTAAGATACCTGTCAACCTATTTAAGGTGGAAGACATGTTGGCATCCAGATTCTGGACATTGATGATAAAGGTGTGATTGAATTCGTTTAATTGGAGCTTATGATAGTCAATGGCGCTGGCTACTCTGGAAGTAGACATAACCGCAGTGGCCTATGATATCACACCCCTCATGCTTGAGGTCAATTTCTCCTACCTCTCTACAATCATGGTGGTCTACTTTGGTCTACATTGTTGCTATTCAATGATTCTCCTCTTCATCAGTGACCCTCTGAGTACATCACTGTGCTGAGTTGAACAGGGCTTGGAGAAATTGTGCCCTCTGACATGAACTCTCCACCCCTGTCCCCAGCATCTCCCCTTTCTCACTTGTCAAGTGTGAATCACCAGGAGAAAACCCAACTATCTAACTAACTGATCCCACCAAAGTGCAAGTATCGGAGCTGGTACATGGTCTGAATAAGTCCTGTGGCAGTGCATCTTCAAAAGGATTCTGCTCCTCTGAGGACTCATTGCCTACAGTGTGCACTGATTTCTGCTACAATGTGAAAACTCTAAAGATAACAGACATGAATGAGCACCAGCAGGGTAAGAATATATTGTTCTTTCTCTCCAAAGATGCTGCCTGACCTGAGTCCAGCATTTTCCTTTTTTAATTTTAGACTTCTAGCATCTGCAGTATTTTGCTTTTGTGTAAGAATATGTTGCAAGTTGTCATTACGAAGATGAGTACATTTTACTCCCTGTTGAAATCAAGTCAACATGAATGAGTGCCATATGACATGTGGGTGACTTTTATTTAATCATGTCACCAGGTAACTGAGAGTTCCCTGTCTCTGCATCTCGGCCAGTGTATTCTCCTCTGTAGTTGTGAGCAACGTGATCTGTGGAGGGCGATGTCCAGTTCTCTCCCATTCCCTTTCAAAAGGAATTTTGGAAGAATTTTATGAGACGTTTTCAGAGACAGTAAGTGGTTTTTGTTTGTTCTTGGAAAGTAAATAAATAGAGCCAAATTTTCCACCTATCTCCCTCTGATTTTTCAGTGGATCAGGAATGTTTTCAAATGGAACATTATTCATGGATCCACTTTGCCAAGGCTTCATCTCGTACCTTTTGTTTAATAGGTGTGGGCATCTCTGGCTAGGCCAGCAATTATTGCCCATCCCTAATTCCCCTCAAGAAGGTGGTGGTGAGCCATCTTAAACCACTGCAGTCCATGTAGTACACCTACTGTACTGTTAAGGAGAAAGTACCAGGATTTTGACCCAACAAATATCAAACAACAACAATATATTACAAGTTAGGATGGTGTGTGAATTGGAACTTGCAGGTGATGGTGTTCCCATGTGTCTGCTGCCTTGGTGTGAGTTTGGAAAGTGCTGTCATAGAAACATTGGCAAGTTGTTGCAGTGCATCTTGTAGATGGTAGTACACAATGCTGCCACAGTGCACTTGGTGAGGAAGTGAATGTTTAAGGTTGTGAATGGGGTGCTGATCAAGTGGGCTGCTTTGTCCTGGATGCTGTTGAATTTCTTCCTCCTGCAGCAATATTCTGGCCTGCAACAACCATAACCATCTTCCTTTGTGCTAGATATGACTCCAACCAGTGGAAATTTCCACCCCCAATTCCCATTGGTCTTAATGTTTTAGAGGACTTTTTGATGCCACACTTAGTCAAATGTTGCTTTGATATCAAGGGCAGTCACTCTCACCTCACTTCTGAAATTCAGCTCTTTCCATGCTTGACCCTGGCTGTAATGAGGTCTGGAGCCAAGTAGTCCTGGCAGAACCCAAACTGACCACCACTGAGCAAGCGTCACTTGAAAACACTGTCAAGAACCACTTCCATCACATTGCTGATGATTGAGAATTGGCTGATGGAGCAGTAATTGCCTGAATTGAATTTGGTATTGATGGATAGGGCATAGAATGGTTACAATGCAGAAGGAGGCCATTCAGTCCATCATATCCATGCTCTCACCTAGCCTCGCTCCCCCGCCTATTCCCCGTAACCTTCCAAACTTTTTCTCTTCCATTAGGATCTACGAACGAAACAAGCATTCAGAAAATTGATCTTGTGTCCAAAGAATGTAGGCCTTTGGGCTGGTTCCCCATTTGGGCAATCTCAATACAGCACTTTTGGAGAAATCATAAACCTGCTATCCCTAGTTTTCCATTTGTTAACTCAAACATATGGAAAATCAAATGTGGTGAGTATTAATGGAAAACAACTCTGGCACTGAGAAATAGTTATTAGAAGTGTGGAGACTTATTCTTTCATGTTTTAATTGTTGTTGGAGTTTTTATGTTTTACTATTCCTCTCTCTTAATCTTTCATTCCATTTGTATATTTCTTTTTCTGTATTTGATTGGATACTGAATTCACCCACTGTAATTTGCATTTCCTTCTCACTCCTGGTGCTATTTGTTTCACAATACTTCAGTCTGATTGTTAGGAAAATATACAGTTGCGTGCCCTGTTCATTAAGGCGCCAGATGTCCTGTTTCCTTACTGCGCATTGTCAGTTCACACTTAGAATCCTCCAGGCCCTCTGAGTTGGTCACTTTCTCCTGCCAAGAGATGTGGAGCATAAGTCAGACACAGCGAAGGTGGAAGCTGTTCAGCCTTTTCTCCTACCTAGCATATGTTGACCATATCTCACCTCAGTAGAGGAGTGTGCTGAGCATGCAGACCCTTGTTCTTGTGCAAAGTCACAATCTTTGCATCATGCATATCCTGGCGCACTGCTCTCTCGCTCCAGCAGAGACAGAGAAATTCATGCAGATGCTGCAGGAGTGCCGGTTTCCGGTCTTCGATGAGTTCAGGTGGTACGGCATCAGCACCAAAAGCGTTGCCAATAGCCAGCAGGTCAATAGCATGACTAAGTTCCTCCATTGTGGGTTTGTTATCCAGCTCTGCCATGACAGGCAGGCTTCCATGGTGTCTAGAGCTTCCTCGATGACAGTGTTCTTGCTAGTCTACAGCTCATGGTTGTTTTCCACCCTTCCCTCCAACTGGTTGTTGCTGTCAGTGATGACCTCTTCTGCGTTTGATTTAAATAGACCCATTTTCTTTGCTGATGGCTCTGTTGCCTTTTTGATGTCTTCATGCATGCCTCTGACATCCTTTATGCCAAAGGACATCTGGATAATCTGCCAGAGTAAACAGTAGTCATTGGCGAAATGCCTGACAGTCTGTTTGACTTTACTTCAAGTGGCTTAGTGCATTGAGAGTCTTGTCACTCATATTTCTCTAGTAATTAATGAGGGGGGACTGCTTGGCTTCATTAACAGGTTCTGTCACAGTGATGTCAGGCTCAAACCAGTCAGCATTCTTGCTTCCCATATGTTGAGAGTGCAGTATTGTGGATGGTGTCTCAAAGTACGCTCCATTTCATTTCTGCAGCCTGTGTGGGAATGCCAGAGAGCACCTGTTTAATCATCAGAAACTGTTGGTTTTTTTCTGGGCAGGCAGTATGGCTGATGTTGATATGAGGACAGCATTCCTGTTTTGAATGAAAAATCTTCTAGGGTTGCATCCTCACCCTAGTGCATACCAGGGAAAGATCTGTATCATAGTCAGTGCTGTGGTAGCTGTGTGTGTTGAGAATGCTGTTCAGAGAGTCAGGTCTGGTGATGATCAGATCCAGCTGGTGATGCTCTGATCTTGGATGTCTCCAGCACACCTTGTGGCATGGTTTGTTCTGAAAGGAGATGTTAGTTATACAAAGCTCAAGGCAGCAGCAAAGTCTCAACCTGATCTCATCTATCTTTCCCAGGCCATGATGCCTGAGGCAAGAGAGCGATGGCTCATGATCCACTCTTGCATTGAGGTCCCTCAGTAGGTAAAGGTGTTCTGACTTAGGGATTCTGCTGATAGCAGTGTCAAGCCCCTCATAGAACTGGGTCTTTCACCTCTGTTATGGAGCACAGCGCTGGACCATCAATATTCATGAGGTTAACTGGCCCTGTTTGGATTGAGAGCCAGATGGAGAGAGCATGTTCTGAACCATATTTGGGGGTGCTATCATCAAGGGTAGCAAGCTCCTTACAGCAAACCCCACACCTTCCTCATGCGTTTCTTCTGAACTCTTCTCCTGCCAGATGAACGTGTAATGTTATTCTTTCAGTGATCTGCTCTCAATGAGCCTGCTCTCTTGTAGGGATGTTTTGTTGATGCTCAGTCTATCAAGTTCCATGTTGATCACAGCTGTCTTGCATTCATTATCAACCAGCTGCAAGTCATCTATGATCCCATGCACAAGGCCCTGATGATCTAGTTTGCCAATCGAAGAGTTAGCATCTTCTTTCTTTTTATTTCATTTGTTTGCCTGGTGCGATGGATTCCATCCACTTGTTGAGCAGAGACTCCCAAGCACTAATTGAAACAGATGGACCATGGCAGGTCAACACCTTACTAGTCAGGGGCTGCCCAACTTGAAGTGGGCAGTGGCTGACCAGTGGGACACGATGGTTCCTCTTACCGTCAGAGACAACCTGTATCGGCCATTCTCTATGCCAGCCAAGTTGGACTTATCACTTGTAACTGCTGTGTTGTGTTAACTCTCTGCAGTGAACCTGGAATGTCCTCTCCAGGGACAAAATTTATGGAGACCCTAGGTTGCCCATATGTCAGGGTTCCCCTCTCAACCTCCCCAGCTGAGTCCAAAGGAATGCAAAGCACTACATTTGGCACCGGCTTGGTTGCAGGAGTTGCTAGAAAGGTGGCATATGTAGACATCAAGCTGCCTTTGGGTTCCACTCCAGATTTTTTGGCAGGATTTATTCCCTTAGCCTTCAACTCTCTGGAGGTATCCACAAGGTAGTGGAACTATTAACCCAAATCTGGGAATTTTGTTCAAGAGTGCCATGCCGGTAGGTCTGCACCGTGCATGCCTGGGTGCCAAACCTCCACCGAGTTCCTCTGAAGCTTTTGTTTCCATGTGTCGCCATGAGGAGGCACAGCGGAGGTCTTACCGATGGAGAGGCTGTGTACAGGGAGCGACTTACACATTTGGCTTTCTTGTTTACATTGCTGCTAGCCAGCAATGTGGGTGAAATTGATAAGCAAACTACCACACAAAAGCAGAAAGCATGCTAAGTCTAACCACCCACAAATTCGATGCATCACATTGGCCTGTTGGACAACACAAGAATGAAAGAGTGGAAATAAAGTGCAGTGCAAGTATTGACCATGGGTCCAGAAGTGAATCTTGCATCAGAAATGATCTTGTGCTGGAGAAAGAGCCTCTGATAGTGCACAAGGGAGATCTCAGGGTTGTGCACGAGGGAGATTTTGCAGTTGTACTCCTGACAGACATAAAAGTGCACATAGCTTTTGTAGTTTGAAAAGATTAGAGAATGAATAAAGGCCACAGATCAAACTCACAACAGAACTAGAAGCAGAAGCCTTGTGGTTGTGACTGTTAATGAACTTGAGAATAAACGAATAAGGGAGGCAAAGCAATAGAAAGTAGATAGTTGGAGAGTTTGGGATGTATTCTCAGGCATCAGGGCGACCAGGTTTGTCACATCAGTGGATTTGTACTGAAAATGTCTTTGAGATGGAACTTATAAGGCTAAAGTGAGGCTAGTTGGGTTTGGAACAATGACTGAGTGACACAGTTGTTAGAGTGAACATTTCCACAGCTGGAAAAGTGAATTTGGAGATCCTTTCCTTTCTTTTGGCCACATTTTCATGGGCATGTAGATCAATCACCATAAAAAGCTAAATTTCCACAGTGCAATACTTTTCAGAGAGAAATGTTTCTGAAACCACCCAAATCCACAGCAAATACAGAAGGAAAATTATGGAAACTAAACAAATGGGTCTATGGCCTCAATGATGCTGCTTGTATTCTAATCATCTTTAGTGATGCTTCTCATACTAAGTTTCCTAATGGATATTCTATAGCAGTTGATTTCACAATATTTCTTATGGGTGAAAATGGGAAATATGGACAGAAAATCCCAAGAATTGTTGGGAGCACTTTGGCTGCTGAAACATTGGTTCTTGTGGAGGCGTTGGATATGGGATTCTATTTGTCAAATATTTTAAGTGAGATTCTGTACAATTGGCGTTCTGAAGATAATACACCCATTGAATTTTGTGTAGATAATCATTCATTATGGGATAGTTCACACTGTGCAAAAAGTGAGTGATATAAGGTTATGGATTGAACTTGCTAGCTTGAAACAAATGCTGGAGAAAAAGGGACTCTCAAAAATTGAATAAGAGGGTACAAGTCAACAACTGTCTGATCGTTGTACAAAAAGAAATATGTGTATGAAAAGATCATTAAGCCTCCAAGAGAAGGAGCATCTCTCAACGTAATACTTTGTACAGAATGTGGATGCTTTTGGTTTAATTTCTTTTGAAATTTTGTTTGTACATATAGGACGGAATCTTGTACCCTGCCCCATGGCAAGTTTAGTGGTGGAGGGCATTTAATCAGGTCGGAGGGTGGTGGCTGGGGATCCCACTACTTTCCCACCTCCACCCGATTCCATGGCAGGTAGACCTGTGGACAGCCTTCTCACCTCACGGATAATTGAGGCCTTTAAGTGAGCAATGAATGTCCACTTAAGGGCCTCATCTCACCGCCAATGGTATTGACCCACTATGCGCGAGCACAAGCAAACCCGTGTGGAGTTGCTTGCAGGCTCCCGCTGGGGCCCACTGAGAGTCACGCCCTGCTCTTTCTGCCAACACTGCATCCTTGAGGCCCTTCCCCCGCCGTTCCCCCATCCCCCCGCCGCCCCTCACCATTACTCACCTCTGATCTGGGATCCAGCGAAAATACTAGAGTGGGTACCATACTGGCAACAAACACACCTCCCTGGTGGCGCTACTGTCTAATAGAGCTGCTGGCCTCCAGTTGGCTAGCAGCTCTTGGTGGGCAGGACTTCTGCCCCTCCCCTCTCCTGGGGTCTTTGGTCTCAGGGAAGGCCTGCCGCTCACCTGTCAGTGCCTAAGTGGAGCGAGATGTGGTGGGCCTACCCTAAAGAGGGGCCATGGGGCTTATACCAGCTCTACAATCGGCATCCGAGATCCTTGTTGTCTCCACAAGATTCTGGCCATAACCTCTAATTTTTATTTTGAAGAGAAAGGAATCTACTAATTGTATATTAATTATATTTAATTGTACACAGGTGGTGGGCATTAACTGGGAATTCACTTGTGCTCTTAAATGGACATTTATTTAACTATGCTTGTTGGGTTAGGTGGTGCTTGCTGATAATCTGTAACTGTGTAAGTAAATGCTTGTGAAAGTTTATAAAGATTTGTTGCAGTTAAATTCTTTACCAACTTGCTTTCTGGAATATAATACATGTGACTCAGGCTCAGCAGCAAGAGTGCTATTTATGAACATAAGCACTTTTTCCATGAGTGGTTGGAGAATTGAAATTACAATTTATTGTTTGGGCAAGATAACTATTGGGTGAAGTATAGAAATCATGGGAAAGTGGGTAGGATAATGTATTAGTAAGGATATGAAAATAGAGACAAAATGAAGGGGTCTAAATCAGACAGGAGAGACTATGATTGCTTAAGTCACCTTTTTTCTTCCAACTTACTTACATTTCTCATGGTTTTTATCTGTAGCTGGAAGAACCTGAAAACAAAGATTCCTTGCAGCATTTCAATTATGTTGCTTTGTACAGATTCATACCACAAGAGAATGACGATCTGGAAATGCAGTAAGTAATACTGCTGGAATGCTATTTTATTGTCACTTTCCTGACTTCATGTCTAGTAAAATGTTCTTGTAATTTTCCGTCCAAGAGGTGTATGATCTGGTACAATCTGATCCAGTTGCCAGAAACTTTACACAATCAAACTAGGCCTTTTGTCTGAACTCAACAACAGAATTTACCTGTTGCTTAAAATTATTCAGCATACTCTCCAGAATAGATGCTGCCTGTCTATTCACGTTCTAAAGACAGTCTCTTGTGTAAGTCTAAGAAATAGTCATAATTGTCCAGAATGTACTGATCCCACACACGTTATTACCTTTGCTCTTTAAACTGCTAAAATTCTTCACAACCTTATTTCCTTTCCACTAGTCTATCATGGAGAATGGGTTATTAAAGTGGAATCTGCAGCTGAAGGACTAGCAGTGGCACAGTCGCAATGTGCTTATTGGCCCTCTTCTGTGCTATAATTTCTGATTCTATGATTCGCCAAAGCAAAAGCAACATGCAATGAGAGGTGCATAAGTGAAGTTTAAATTGACCTTAAAAAGGAATGGAGGGGGATCGAAGGAACAGGAGAGCTTTTACATCTTTTCCACTCTGTATTTATTACACTGCCATGTTGCTTTGCTTTTTCTATGTGAGACTCAGCAGGATGAGCTGACAGTGAGGTCTGTGTTGTGTTGGTGAACCAGATGGTGTAATAATGAGGTATTCATTTGACTCAGCTCTACATATATAGATACAGGCACACATAAAATCAAAGCTGAAAGATTTGAGCCACATTTGCTTTTATCAATAGGTATTAATACAGGAAAGACTGGGTGGATTTTACAGACCCAAATTTCTTTAAGGGAGCCACGTCTCACAGGAACATGTTTTGAGAAATTGCAGGCATGTACCCCATAATTTTCCTTCCATGGAGCCCCTCCCCTGTAAAATCAGCCCCACCACATCAGTGAGTACATAAACTAAGAAAGGACAAATTAATATCCCAAGCAAACTGGGCTTCTATCAAGAGAGACTTTTCTCTCTCAAATGCTGATCGATCTGTTGCGTAATTTCCAGCTCTTTCTTTTTATTTCACATTTGTAGTACTTTTAGCTTTCCCTTTCACTCTTTACTTTCCATGGTACAGGAACTGATCAAAGACTATTTTTAATTAAATGTAAAACCATATAAGGACTGCATAGTGGTACAAGTGCATTAGACTTCCAACTTTGACAGTTTTTGAGGAGAAGCAGCACATTGGCCTTTTGATGGCAAATCTCAGGTACTCTGGTGACCCAGTGGAAGGCTAGAACTACCCAATTCATGTATTTTCCTGTTCTACATAACCCTTCCTTACAATAAAAGTCTGGGTTGTTTATTACATGCACATTATGATCAGAAGGTCATACAAATGATGCTTTGATGAAACCTATAGACAGTTGGCACACAGTTAGTAGTGACGTAAGCATATCCTATCTGCATTGGCAGGCACACCAGGTCTTCTGGCCCAAAGTGTTAATGGACTTGGAGCACTGTGGGTTGGAATATCAGCTACTTGAAGTGGTAGGTTCTGGGTTCACATCTGCAATTCTCCACATTGAGTTATATTGACCATGCTATGGTAGGCTAACAAATCAAACTGAGGCCATAGCACCAGAATGGATATTGGAGAATCTTCTATGGTAGGGTGGGTAAACTACACTGGCTGTCTATGTTGGGGCTGACAGCTTGGACTGCCTGCGGCTGTAAAATACAGTGCTGGTCTTTGTCACTGCAGTAGGTAGCACTTGCCTTCCAGTAAAGTGGGAGCACTGTCTCCTTAAGTGGCATTCCATGTCGCCAAGGAAACAAGTGCTGTCTTACATATATATTACTGTGGTGACCAACTCATCTCCCACACCCCGTCACCCCCTCAAAAGCTAGGGTTGAGTTTTTGCAGCAAAAAAGCAACATGAATGCAGTAATAAAGTGAAGCTGACAGATACCCAAGAGCAAGACGACAGTCTATTTTTAACCAGGAATGAAAGAAGTTATGGGGAGCAAAACAAGATGAGGATGGACTTTATTTTATTCGTTCACGGGATGTGGACGTCGCTGGCTAGGCTGCCCATCCCTAATTACCCTTGAGAAGGTGGTGGTGAGCTGCCTTCTTGAACTGCTGCAGTCCCTGTGATGCAGATATACCCACAGTGCTGTTAGGAATGGCGATATATTTCCAAGTCAGGATGGTGAGTGGCTTGGAGGGGAACTTCCAGGTGGGGGTGTTCCATGTATCTGTTGCCCTTGTCCTTAAAATGAATAAAAAATAAAATAAAAAGCACAACTGAATTTTTATAGGTAACATCTACAAATCCAAACTAAAATAGACTGGAGCACAAGTTACAAAAGAATTAAATCTTAGACGTAACTCGACAATCCTGTGCTCAAAAGAAAATGAGAAATAGGAGTAGGCCATTTGGCCCATCGAGCCCATTTCACCATCCAATAAGATCATGGTTGATCTAACTGTAGCCTTAACTCCACTTTCTTGCCTGCCCCTATAACCCTCCACTCCCTTGTGCATCAGGAGGAGATGGTGGCATTGTGGTAATGTCACTGGGGCTAGTAATCCAGTAGCCCAGGCTATTGCTCTGGGGCCATGGGTTGAAATCCCATCATGGCAGCTGGTGGAATTTTAAAAATTCAATTAATAATCATAAAAATCTGAATTGAAAGCTAGTCTCAATATTGGTGACCATGACAACTATCGTTGATTGTCATAAAAACACTAATGTCCTGTAGGGAAGGAAATCTGCCATCCTTACCTGGTCTGGCCTACATGTGACTCCAGATTGAGAGTAATGTGGTTGACTCTTAAGTGCCTTCTGAAATGGCCTAGCAAGCCACTCAGTTCAAGGGCAATAAGGGATGGTAAGCAAATGCTGGCTTTGCCAGTGACACCCACATCTCATGAAAGAATTTTTAAAAACTGTCCAACTCAGCCTTGAATATATTCAATCATCCAGTCTCCACTGCTCTCTGAGGAAGGGAATTCCAAAGACCAATGATCCTGTCTCCAGGTTGAAAGGAGCACACTTCCACTGCTGACTTCCTCGGCCACTCCCATCCTTCTTGATTGAAGAACTTGGCCTCTTCCTCCCATCCTTGGAAACGATCATATCACTGAGCCCTTCAAATCCTAGAGCAGTCCCTCAGGGGACAGTCTTCCTAGATCTCCTCTCCATCCCAGTGGTTGATGCAGCTCAAAAAGTCCTATTGCTTGTGAGCTTTTCTTACCCATTTTGTGGTCCCTTTAATTAGAAATGCTTCTTTTGACTGGGCGTTTCATCCCGCCTGCCCTCCCTGATTGGTTGGGGAATCCAGAGGTGAGATAATAATTAGATTGGATGTTTCTGGAGCAATCACAAAGCACGCAAATCTGTTAGTCTGGTTCCTGACCTGAAATGGTCCAGCTGTTCCAGCAGGGGCTAAGTGGACAAGATTCTGCCTTGTATCTCTGCCGTCCAAGTTGCTGCAAGATTTTTCTATCTAGCTATAAATAATAACATAAAATCAAAGTACTATTTAAAAATAAGGGCAGAAATTGTGACTTTATAATAGGGACTGAATGGTGTCTTCGCATCCTGGTCTAATTATCTTGTGCCCCATAACTCCAGTTCATGTGAAGACTATCCTTGATCTTGGCATCCCGTGCGCAGTCTTATTTTGGCTGTGGCAGGGGGAATTTTCACCTTCGTTGGTGGTCGCCTGCCTGTTTCCATTTGGAAGAATGGAACCTCTCTAATTTCCATTTGGAAGTTAGAATTGGGTGAGATCTGTAACGAGTGCCCAATCTGCAGGTCGGGTTACTACCCAAGCAGTGAAGGTGAAAACAGCAAAAACAAAGAGGCAGAAAAAAGACAGGATGAAAATGAGGGGGAGAAATGCAGACAAACAAGACACAAGTAGAAAAAGACATATAATAAAATAGATAAAAACTGATAGGGAGTGGGAGAGCCTGAAATAGCGAGACACAGACAGTATAATGCTAGTTAACTGTTGCTGATAGGTATGCTGGTACTAATGTGCCATTAATGTTCCCAGCTTTGCCCAATTGTGTATGCCACGAATGTGATCCATTAGTGGATGTTGGACTCATCTGTACTACCTCACACTCTCATTTAAAAGACACATAACTCTCAATACGGATCTATACTACACCACTTTCCATGTGAAAGCTGGTGTGCTAAAAGGGAAAATACATTATGCTACACCCCAACTTTGTACCAGATGAATTCTCATCAATCACCGCACTCATGCTCTTTCCTCACCAATACTCAGTGACTCACCCTGAGCACCAGCATTTTACATGGTGTTAATTGAAGCTGGTGTTTGTTCCAAATGAGTGTGATGGTTTTTAGTGCAGTTTTTGTTCAGTTACAAGTTGATTGAGTCCCTCTTGCTTTCTGTAGGACCAGATGGTACATTAGAAGTAAATATGTTGATGCATATGGGTACTGAACTTTAGGCTGGGATTTTACAAGGTGGCAGTGGCCCCGTTCCCCAGTCAGAAAGTGGGGGGAGTAGTCCCGCCTCACCCAGTTCTGGGAGCCCCAACAGTGTTTTGTGCGCATCGGGCAATTAACCAACTAGGTCCTTTAAGGGACCATATCCCGCCTCAGAGATGTCAGCCAATCAGAAAGTCAGCAGCTTTTCAGTCACAGCATTACTGGGAAAAGCGGCCTGGACATCGCCATGGGAACCCGGGTGAGTAGGGTCAAGGGTCAAGCAGAGGCATGGGGAGAGTTGCTGAGGGCAGGGGTAGTGTTACCACAGGGCTGGCCCTCACCACAGGGGGTTCCTTTGTGGGCCACAGATGTCTGATCAGGAGGCTCCACCTATCACCCTTCCGCCACCACCAAAGCCTGCAAGGAGGCGGCCATGGTGGTCTCCCTACGTGGTGGAGGGCCAACCTGCCACCGGTAAAATGTCAGCAGCATGGGAAGAGGCCCCTTAAGGGCCTCACTCAGCCTCTGGGCAGGAGGGCCTTCTGCCGCCTTCCCGCTGCTGCCAACATGCCAGCAAAGACATGAAGGTGACACACACACCACCCCTTGCCACCCCACACAATTTTTCAGCTCCCCGCCTCCCATCATACTCTCTGAGGCCCTAAATATCCTGGCCGTAATGTGCGCTTGCTCACTGTGGACATAATGAACCTATTGTATAAATTCACTGAGAGCTAATTTTTCAAAACTGGCTTTGCACCTTTTCTGGTCATAAAATCAGGCGCAATCGGGTGGATTTTACCAAGATCATCAGGACCATCATATTCTGTCCAATTCCAGGTCAGGAACCTGTAAGTGGCCATGTTGGGAATCCTCCTAAAGGCAGCCAATTAAGAAGCTGCCTCCAGGGGATCTGCCCAATTAAGAATGGTGGGCGGACCAGGGAACCTGCAGGCCCACTTGGAGGTCCTGCAGTGATATCTGACCAGCAGCACCATTGGGAGAGGAGGGCACTGTCGATGTAGATATAGCAACCTTGGGGCACCTCAAGGTAGGGTTCCCTTTAGAAACATTATTATAAAAGTGTGAAAAATAAATTTGACCACAGCTTTAAGGCCATTATTGTTCCATCAGGTTGCCGCCGCCAAAGTAGATGGGCTTCTGCCCCTGCGAGGGCCCGCCTGCCATTGGGAAGATCTCGGCAGCATCACCAATTTAGCAGCTGTGGGCATTTAATTGAGCGTAATCAGCAGCCCACAGCTGCTGGGCAGGCAGCCAGTGCCAGTCAGACCCCACCTCTGGCAAGATCGCTTGGAGGTGGGATTGCATCGGGGAGCAACCCTGATGCAAGATTCTCTAATTTTGCTTCTGACCCTGCCTCCAAATGTATCTGTGTAGGACTAGGAAAATCCAGCCCGGCATGTGCCTAAATTGTTCCCAAGAAGCAATATGTGGGGCCCCCTACTGATAGCATCTAGTCAGACAATTGCAGTACTGCACATAACATGAGCTCTGTCCTGCCATCTGTGAGGGCCACACACCTTCGAAGCCATCACTCCCAAACAATATGATCACTCTTCCTCATCAGGAGTGAATTATTTCACCTGCTGAGGTATCATCACTTGTTGCTTGGTGCAATCTCTAGTTATATAGTTTTTAAACATAAGTGTTGTGGGTTAGGAGAGGTGATTATTGCTCCTGTAAACTTCTTCCTACCTTATTTACAACAAACTGGGTAACATAATGTGTGTGAATACAGCTTTGGCTCAGTGACAGCGCTGTTTCATTCCTCATTCAAGCCCCACACCAAAACTTAAATCTGTCATATCATCTGCACATCAATGTAGTATTGAAGGGGCCACCTTCCAGATGAGCCATGAACTAATGTATGAAGTAAAAACAAAAAGCTAAAAGCTACTGCGGATGCTGGAAATCCAAAACAAAAACAGAATTACCTGGAAAAACTCAGCAGGTCTGGCAGCATCGGTGGAGAAGAAATCAGTTGACGTTTCGAGTCCTCACGACCCTTCGGCAGAACTGAAGTATAGTTAGAAGAGAGGTGAAATATAAGCTGGTCTAAGGTGGGGGGCGGGGGAGGGTCGTGAGGACTCGAAACGTCAACTCCCCACGACCACCCCACCCTCAACTTCTCTCTCCCCCCGCCCCCCACCTTAGACCAGCTTATATTTCACCTCTGTCCTAACTATACTTCAGTTCTGCCGAAGGGTCGTGAGGACTCGAAACGTCAACTGATTTCTTCTCCACCGATGCTGCCAGACCTGCTGAGTTTTTCCAGGTAATTCTGTTTTTGTAATGTATGAAGTATATGGTTAAAGGAGGAGAAGGTAAGACTGAAATGTGATTTGGTGATAGAGGCCACACCACCACCATGCCTATCTGTTCAGACGGATATAAAAGGTCCCAAGACTATCTGAAGAAGAGCAGGGCAGTTGTGCCAATGTCCTAACCACCATTTATCGCTCAATTGATTGCCTGTTCATTGATCCCATTCATTGTGGTTTGTGGGACCTTGCTGTGCACAATTTTACTGTTGACTTCCCAGCATTACAGTAATAACTATACATCTAAACTATTTCATTGATTCTGAGCACTATGGAACTTCCTGAGATTGTGCAGGATGCTAAATAAATGCAAATGTTTTTTTTTAATTAATTTTAGTTGGTTAAATTCAGTTCAGGTTGGCAAAAAATTCAACATTAAGGGACCTGATCACTAAATGAGAAGAACCAGAACCAGTGCAAATGGGGAACATTGACTGAGAGAGGTTAATTTCAGCTAGGTTATGGGAGCCACAGGCTTACAAGATTTCAGGCTAATATCTAAAGGCAATTTCTACTTCCATTTCACCCATCTGGAGTACATGTTGGAAATTTGAGAATCACTTCTGACATTGATTAGGGCACCTTTTAATGCTATGGCAGAGGGAAGGTGGAGGTGTGGTGGTAACACCACTGAACTAATAATCCAGTGGCCCAGGCTAATGCCCTGGGGGCACGGGTTCAAATCCCACCAGGGCAGTTGATTCAATTAATAAATCTGGAATCAAAAACTAGTTCAACAGCTACAGGCCATATGCTCCGTCCTCCATCTTGACCCTTTTTTAAATCCATTATTGCCCAATTCCCCCCCAAAACAGAGCCATATCACTCGTTCTTGCATTTTGCTTTCACAGAGTGCTGACCCTTGTCCTGCTATTAAAACATTCTGCTGTCTTATCTTTATGCCACTTTCAGCACCTTCTTTAGTCTTTAATACTACCATTAAAATTCCCCTTGTCTTGTCTCCATGATATCATTGTCAAATCTCTCCTGAGCTCCCACCTATCTCTGACCTTCTGTTTTGCTCCACCTGCTCCACCCCCTCTTAAACAGTGTAAAATCCATCACTTTTCTACCTCTCTAGCTCAGAAGAAGAGTCATATGGACTCAAAACGTTAACTGTTTCTCCCTCCACAGATGCTGCCAGACCTGCTGAGTTTTTCCAGCATTTTCTGTTTTTATTTCAGATTTCCAGCATCTGCAGTATTTTGCTTTTATCTCAACATTAGCAAGCCTGCATCTGCCGAGCCACACTGAAATTTCTGGTAGCACCTGCAGCTCGCCAGTTTGATCTAAATGAGGTCTATCTCTTTCAATTTCACCTTCCCTCTTTCCAAAGTATAAACAAGACTGGATCCTTTGCATTTCATCACCCCTCTTTCCAAAGCGTCAGCAGCTCTAACTCTGACTGTCAAAGATTCCCTTGGCACTATTTCAAACTAGCACAGCTCGCTTTCCAGAGACAGTGCTTGAGGAGGTTGCGAGGTTACATTGTAAGATGTATTGTCGCTATATCCAATTCTATGATGTAACTGGCTTGTTTTCCCAAGTGTGATTTATAATGGAAACTTTACAAGTGTCTGTGAAAGTTCCATTGGTCAGCAGAAAGTAACAGACAGATATGCAGCACTACTGTTTACTTCACTGGTTTGGTTTAGGATGGGCTCATAGAGAGCAGTAACTACTTCAATACTTCAATATACATGAGATGCTGAACATAACCAGCCACCAGGACTAATTTTTCAAATCTGTTTACTACCAGTAAGGAGCCTCACCCACTGGCTGCACTTAAAGGAAGAAATAAGTTACTTACATTTTTATAAATTGGGCATGTTTCCACTGGAAAAGAGATGATTGAGAAGTGATGTGATTACTGTTGTCAGTATTCTAAAGGAACTAGATAATGTAGACAGCAATGAGCTGTTTTACCTTGACCAGTACAATGGAACCAGAAAGCACAGGCTGTGCGTCAAGGAGAGGGAATGATAAATTCAAAATTACTCAATGGAAAGAGTATGTCAGTGGCCAATCAATGAAATATGCTCCTGGGAGACAGTGGAAGGAGTTAATATTGATTCATTCAAATGCAAATTCAATATATTTAATTCAAAAAATAACATTTTGGGAAGCTGAGTTTCATGGATGGCAAATTTCAGGAGCTGTCGTCCCTCAGCTGCAGTGAGTTCAGGAAAAGAGGGAATGAGTGACTATCAGACAGACCAGGAGAAAAAGGAATCCCCTGAAGTGTGGCATTCACAAGGCTGCACTCAGTGTTGAAGACGAGTGAAGGTGATGACACCTCGGAGTAGTTTATTCAAAAACAAATCCATGGCACTGTGGGAGACTTGAATGCCCAAGGGTGGGCATAACAAGTGTATAAATGCAGGAGGTTTGATAGTTAGGGAAATAAATAGGCACATCTGCTGGTTGTATCCATCCTTAGATTAGGGGCACTGAGGGTGGAATTATCCCAGATTTGCACTAACTATGGTAGCGGGCAGGTAAAACGACATTTTGCCCACTGGCTGCGATGGTGATTTTCACACCAAACCCCTCACGCTACTTATGCATTCTGGAAACATGCCATTTCCATGGGGGGTGGGCTCTCATTCGCCCACCACACCATCACCGCGCTACTTCATCACACTGGACACCATGTTTAAAGTCCAGCCGCGTGCACATTTCTCAGTGCTTTCAGCCCACAGCTACTGCAGAGAAGATGTCCATGAAAGACAAAAAGACTGCAGCCCCCCAGGTTTAATGATGCACCGCTGGAATGCCATGGAGGTCCGCCGCGATGCCCTCTACTTCCGCTCTGGCCAAAAACGGGCAGCAGCAAGGTCACCAATCCAGCATGGCAGGCGGTGGCAGCGGTGGTCAGTGCCAATGCCCTGCAAAGGCGGACAGTCACCCAGCGCCAAAAAAGGATGAATGGTCTCATCCGTTCCACCAGGGTAACTCACTCTTCTCATCACTCTCCACTCGAACACTCTCAAATCCATCACATAACCACAGGGATGTCACATGGGACAACACCACTAACTCTCTCACACACCCTCACATCTCCATCAGGCTCATACCCTCTCAAGCTCGCATCCTCATTCTTGTCCATGGCTTCGCTCAACACACAAACATTCCACACAGTGCCATGTGTCCAACTCACACTGTCTCCAGCTGTTTTCATGCAGGAGAAGCGGGCTCACATCAGCATGGGGAGGTCCTAGACCGGGAGTGGAGTGGCCCACATTAGGCCCCTCAATCGCATTGAGGAGCGTGCCATCGTGCTAACTGGGAGGGTGTGGCCCTGCCTATGGTGATGGTGAAGTCAGCGGTGAACACCCACCCGAGGATCCCGCCCCACATCATCCCTCCCTCAACGCAACTGACTGCTCCCTCTCCTGCTTTTGACTCTGCTGACATGCACTAATTATCTCTACTTTGGTTCACAGGGAGCTCTGCCAAGGGACCGACACCCTCAGCCAGCCAGTCCCTCAGCTCCATCCACGTTCTCATCTGCAGCCAAGAGGAGACCTCCTCCAGTGAAGAGCTGGAAATAAGCAGCCTGGAAGACCCATCACAGTGCTTACCCACACCCTCCACCAGCGCAGAGATACACATCTCAGTGGAATCTAGATCTAGAGCAGGCTCGAGTTCACAATCTGCTGGTCACTGCACAGACATGTGTCCACAGCAGGAGGAGGCAGGTTTGTGCAAGCTCCCTGACACGGGGAGGAGGCATATGTAAGGTCCGAGTAAGATGATGTACTGCTAGATTTGACCTTCCAACTCATCCTGGAGAGTCAGCAGAAGGCGGGGGAACATCACGCAGAGCTGTTGGAAGCCCTCAACAGAGTGGCACACGAGTCGGAGGAGTGCATCCGCCTGCTCCCTGATTAAGTGGTGCCCACATGTACGTGCATGGATGTCTCCATGGGGAGGATGGCAGATGTCATGGACACCCTGGTCCAGCAGAATGCAGGGCACGCAGACTCCATCATGGTAGCCATGGGTGAGTTCCTGCATTGGCAACACAAGAGGAAAACGGGGCACCTGGATGTCCCTCCAAGTGCTCCTTCCCCTTAAGGAGTCAGGGGAGCCCTTGGGCACCCAAGGGAGAAGGAGCAACACTAGACACTTCTGGGTCATCCACTGAGAAATCTCACAGGCTGTCCTCTCCCTCCGAGTCCCCTTTGCCTGTGAGCCCCTCAACCTCATCCTCAGTCACCGCAGAGGGAGCAGCCGGCCCACGAGTGATTCTGGAGGAAGAAGTGTGTGTGTGGCAGGTCCTTTCGGAGCTTTCAAAAGCATTCCCACACGTACACGAATCCTTCACGTTTCACACTCATCTCAATGTCCTGAGCATTTTCAATGCTGCCTGCTGGGGTTCTCTTTCAGTTGTCCATCTGAGCTGACCTGCATCTCCGCCCACCCACTGATCACACTCCCATGCAGCACCTGATCTCGCCCACCATGACTCTCGTTTCAATTTCAGTTTAGCAAGCATGGTCTTTTCTCCTCCCACACATTTCCTTTCCGCCATCACCAGCGTGATAATCTCTAGAGGTTCCACCTCTCCTCCGTGACCTACCAGCCACAACCCTTTGTTCCTTAGGGATATTCAGTTGAACATGCACATTCCCTTCCTTCCTGAAAATCCCACCCCCCATCGACATTCACTTCCCTGACCTCCCCCTTCCCACTCCCAGGGTGTCTGCCTCCAAGTTCCCACCAACCACCCTCACCGTCCCTTCTACCGCAACTGTTGAACCCTCACCCTCCCACCCTACCGCTTCACTCTGCCCTCGGTCATTCTCACCCTGCCTCCATACCACGCCCACCCTCAGTTCACTCCCTAGACAGCAGACATGGACCTATCCGACCCCTCCCGTGGATGTTCATCTGCACATTCCCCCACCCCCTGGCCCTCCTACCCCTTCTGCCCCCCCCCACCCCCACTCCCGCCTCTCCCCAGTCCTCCCACCCCACCCAGACTCCCCCGGCTTAGTTGCACCCCCCCCCTTCCTGACTTCTTCCTACACCCTTGCCTCTTCCAAAACCCTTAGACCCTCCCCCTCTCGACCCCTCCCTCCAGCCTTACTCCTAACCTTTTCCTGAATCTTTCCTCCACTCTTATTTCCTCCTCCACCCTTACTCCCTCCCCTCTCTCCACCCCTTCTGCCTGCCACCCAGGACACCCTCCCCTCTCCGCACCCCTTCCTCCCCCTGGACATCTTCCCCCTCTTCCACACCCCAGTTGCCGCCTTCTCCCCTGTTACCCCCTCCTACCCCCATTCTCTCCACTCCCCCAACCTCACCCCAACACTTCTTCCTCTCCCAGTCGATCCCAGACTTTCTTCCCCCACACCCTCGATCATCATCCGTTGTGAGCATTAACAGTGACTTTCCAACTTCCATGTGCTGCTTCACAACACAACCATGTCCATGAGAATCCACCCAGCCATGCCATGGACATTCCTCCAGTGTGTTGCTGCTGTCGGGCTCCAGCATCTTCTGCTCCTCGGATGTCCGTAATGTGAGCAAGGCCCTGACGGGTAAGTCCTGTCTTCTGCACGTCACACTTGTCATGACGTGTTCTACATCGGCGTGTTTTCCTGCCGACGTGGGCAGATGATCCAGCGGGTGGGAGGAACGATTCCGGTGGCAGGCCCAATAATGATATGCTGATGTATTACAATGAGGTTCCTGACGTCCGATGGCGGACCGAGTGGACGATCGCAAACTGGTTTCATGCCGCCGTGAAACCGATTGCACCATATTGTCCGCTCACACCACCGAACATTACCAACGCTGGTGGGCACGGAAAATCCCGGCCTGAGTCTATTTATAGCTGTCTCACCAGTGGCTAAGCTAAGTCAGCTCAACTTCTATCCAAGATTAAGTCTGGGATCTTTCTGTTCTCTTTAACCAATTTCACACGACACAGTGTATTTAATCAGTGAGTCATCAGAATCGGTCAATATTTTCTGAAATGCAAAATAGATTTCTTGCTGTTCACATTTTGTCTCCACGTAAAAAATGCATTTATCTAGCATCTTATCAAATTCCCAAAGTAGTTTAGAACCAATGGCTCACTTTTGAAGTGCTGTCACTGGTATTTTGTAGACAAGCCCAGCAGTCAATTTGTGCACAGCAAGATTCCACAAACAGCGGTTGAATAAATGACCCAGTAATTTACTTTTGTTGGTGTTGGTCAAGGGTAAACTACTGACTAGGAGAACAGGAGAACCCTATACTGTTTGACATTATTCTGAGTGGTCAAGTATGTAATTTGAAAGATCCTACTTTGACAGAGAAACAGAGAAGGAGTGCGGAGGAGGGGAAGGAGTGCAGAGTCTTGATATGTGCTGCTGTGGGGAATACTATGCAATATATTAACAGGATTCTTTCATCGTTATCATTTGAGGAAGTTTTAATCTTCAGTTCAGTTAAAGACTAACATTTTCTCTTTGCTTAAAATCACAGGGCTGGAGACAGAGTTTTTCTGCTAGATGATTCTAATGAGGAATGGTGGAAGGTAAGATTTTTTTATCTTGGAGGTTGTAATCAGAAAAAATTCTAATGAATAAACATCTGGGGGTAAATCTCCCACCATAACTTTGGAAGTCTGGAGGACATCCCAAGAAAATGGCATCCACAGCTGGAGATTAGGAACTTATTTCCCACCCCCACCACCCCCCACCCCCATCCCTAACCCTATGACAACTTCTACCCATCAGTACCCAGAAAATCTAAAGCACAATAATAATGCATAAAAATATTGAAAGGTTACTGATACATAAAGGCTGACTTGCCAACTGCGCATTCCCAGCATCAGGGCCAGGACTGTGCTTTGCGAGGTTAGGTCTATAAGCATATCTGAATCCAAATAAACATGCCTGAACATGGTTGTGTAATGTCAGACATCACTGGTCAAAGGTCAAGGAGAAAACTTCCCTGTGTGTTATGTGTAACTAAATTTTGAATACGTTCTGCGTGTTGCATTTATATTTCTGCTACACATATCATGTAGAGGATTGTTCCCTATATCTGTCTGTAGTTAGGAAAGGGAAAAAGTCTGGAAACATTAAGGACAATCACATGTTCCCAATAGGTAATATGCACCAACAGTGCATGCAGGCCAAAGGTGGGGCTATAACACTATGGCAGATGTTCTCTGACTCATGTTACCCATGCTCCCTACTAAAGATTATCTTTGATATGTATCAAAATCGCATCACTCCAAAATAGTTTCTGGGATAGTTCGTTTTTGAGATTGTAATAGCACCCTCTTGCGGCCATTTGTCTATATATGTTGTGTATATATAGCCAAACAAGAATAAACTAGTTTTCAGTTGGGTACTTTGAACTCCATGTGCTGCACACTCTTTTCTGTCCTGCAAAGATATCACAGTCTGGTGATGAGAATAGGATTTTGGATTTTCTAGCTGAACAAATTTCAGTTGGAGAAGTTTCCAGCAACCAGTAGAGGAACTGAGAGTTTTATTTTTACTGAGAAATAGTTTTAAAAATCAGGCCTCAGTGAAAAGGCTGTTTGTACACATGGGTGGGCAGACCTTCGAAGATTGCTACATCAATAGGTATTACTGGGCAACTGGGAGAGTTAAGTCGTGACAGAGAGTCTTTTGCTGTATATGTGGAGCAGCTTGAGATGTATTTCACTGCTAATAATATCTTCGATGCTCCTGATAATCTGGCAGTGGGGAAAAGGAATAGGATGATATTTCTGATGGAAGCTGGCCCAGAATATATGAAACGCTCCACAATTTGCTCACCCCTGCTAAGCCAAAAGACACGCCACTGACAGTTTAAGCAGCACTATAATCCCAAGCCATTGGAGATTGCAGAAAGCTACTGATTTGGAATCAGTAATAAGTTGCCCAGTGAGGACATTGGAGACTTTATTGTGGCTTTGAGAAAGCTGTTCATTTATTGTAATTTTGGAAAATTTCAAGATAGAGCATTGTGGGACAGATTTGTGTACAGTTTAAAAAGTGAATGCATTTGCAATAAGTTGCTGACATTGCCAAAGTTAACTTTCGACATAGCTTGCCAAACAGCATTGTCCATTGACGCGGCAGAACGGGACTCGAGAGAAGTCTGCTGAAGTAAATAAGATGAAGCTGAGTAAGCTGAAGGCCCTAGTGACAGTGGTTAGTAGTAGTAGAGGTACTGAAAGGTTCAGTTACTGGTGCTTAGGCCAACATTGGACACAGAATTATCCATTTCTAAACAGAGACTGCTATGGCTGCAAGAAGAAGGGTCATCTTGCTAAAGCATGTCGAAAGAATGTAAACCGAGAAAAGGTTAGCTGGAGGAAATGGCAGTCGCTGCATACAGTTGTTGAACAGCATCAGGTCGATGAGGGGTCAGTTGAGACCTATATGATCCGAAGCACAAGGAGAGACCTTTACGATCCAAAGCACAAGGAGATCCAGTGGAAATTCGCGGGGCATCGTAGAACAAGTAACATTGAATGGAGCTCCGGTAAACATGGATGTCGAAATCAGTACATCAGTCAGTGTGATTCCTGAATCGCTACACCAACAAAAGTTGAGCCAGCATGCTGGAGAAATCACACATAGAATCACAAAGTTATGGAGGAGAGAAAATCCCCATAATGGGAAATGTATTGGTTCAAGTTACATACCAGGTACGAAATTGCCCACCATTGTAGTGAAGGGTGAAAAACCAGCCTTGTTAGGAAGGAACTGTTTAACTGAAGTTAAACTGGAATGAACTTTTTTTGCAGAGAAGCAAATTTCACAACACAGGCAACATGATCGTGGTCCCTCATTCCTTTGAACATACAATAAGAAAAAACCTATAGATCACTGTTAGACCATTTTAATGCATTCATCAGAATGATGGCCTGTAGCATGGAAAGCAGTATTAGAGCAGTTACTGAACAAAATTGGAGGTTTGAATTAATGAATCCATCTGTTGTAAGGGCCATGTGCAGAATGCCAGAAAAAAATTGGTTTTGAGCACCTTATGCATCAATCTTCCTTTTACTTAGTACAATCGAATTTTAGAGCATAGCAAGCCATTCACCCCAACTTGGGCTATGCCAGCTCCTTGCTAGAACAGTCCAAAAGTAACCCCGCTGTACCACTCTCTCCCCATGTGCGTTATCTGTGTCCTGCTTCTACTCATCCCTCAGAAGATGCAGATGTCTCTGCTTCAACATTTCCCTGTGACAAAGCATTTGATGCTCTCCTCATTCTCAGTGACACTTTTAAATTGACGTTCCTTGACACTGACTCCTCAATCAGAGGAAATAGTCTTTCTATTCTCATTCTATAGCAAAATACAAATGTTGAATGTACGTTTACTTTCTCGGTGTATCATAGGCATGTCTGATTTTTGAGTCTTTAGTTGGTTCACTTTCAAATATTTTAGGGTCCTGCAATGAAATGAGCATCGCACCTTTAGTGGTTAAATTTTGTCTTGATCCCAAGGGCAGTATTGTATTGAAAACCATTCTCTTTGTCATTTGGAAATGAATAATTTTTCTTTCAAGTTTAAAACCCTTTTCTCCCAGCAGTAGTAAATAAGCTATCACTGGAGGGGAAAAGCTTAAATTAATTTTATTCTGCAAATCAATTGCTCGGTAACAAATAGAGGATTTAAACCCCATCATGTTGACTATCAGGTCATTCAAGTCAGAACTGACGCATGCAAACTAAAACCGTGTACAATCATTTCAAATGTGATCTTCCCATCTCCCCAAGCCTACAAACATGGAAATTAGTGAAGCTTTTCTAGAGGACTCTGGGGGTAGTCTTACCTGGAAAATTTATAATTTTTGCTTTCACCATGTTGCATTTTGTTTAGTTTGAAACACTTTAAGAACAACAGTGGATAGATCTTTAATCTAAAAGAGGAACATTAAAATGTTATTTGTTTTTTTAATAGACAAACCCATTCTCCAAAAGCTAACTCAACAGCCATTCTCCAACATTTCACTTCTTCTCACCCCAGCTCATGGAGGCAGTTTATCGAGGTATGAGGTGCTCCATCTACCCTCACCTGTCCTGTTCACACCAATACTCCCTCCCTCCCCAACCCATCAATTCATGCTATCAGTCTTCTGCCTCTCTACCTCCAACCCCAACCACAATCCAACCTGGCACTCTGCTCCTCTCCAACCCAGGGTGAAATGATGCTTTCACATGCTGTTCAAACTGGCATTGTTTTCTTGCCCAATTCAGGCTGGCATTCCCCTTCTCACTTTTAATTAATGCTGACACTCTCTTCACGCCCTCCATTCCAGTTAATGGTGGCATACTTTCCTACCAAGGTGCCAGCCCCAGCTTCTCCCTGCTGGGAGATTTACGTATTAGGTATTAGTCAGGCTTCACAGTAGCAGAAGCAGCAGGAGATTCACTGCAAAACTTTTCTAGCAAGCCAGGGTTGATAGCTGCTTCATGCTGCACATTTCCTAAAAATAAGACGACAGATGGTCTGGTTCAGGAGGAGATTTAGAGAGGAAGTTGTTGTTGCACAAACACTTAATCTAGACATTCCTCTGGTGAATATATTTATGTCATGCATAAATTGGGTGTTTCTGCAGATTGAATCTATTGGAGCCTTAGCCTGCTTACAATTCTTCTTAAACTCAACGTGTGCAACTGGTGTAGTGATCAAAGTCTGAGAGTACGTTGTGTTTAGGCTGTTGAGGCTTTCTTTAGGACATGCTCTGCAAGCTCTTCAGCCTTGGCCTTTCTGCTTATGTTTGAGTGTGGTAGTACAGTGGTTATGTTACTGGATTAGTAATCCAGAGGCCTGGATTGAATGATCTGAGTTCAAATCCCACAGGGCAGACAGGGAATTTGAATTCAGTTAATTGAGTAAATAAATATGGATTAAAAATCTAGAATAAGAAATAGTGATCATGAAATGGTGAGAGTGTAATAAAAACACAAATTATTTACTAATATCCTTTAGGGAACTGTCAGGAGGAGGCTAAGACCTCTCTCAATATTTTTATCATATATCTAAAAGGAGCATTCTGGCATTCAGAGATGCAGACACCTCATTATCTCTAAAGAGACACTAATGACCCCTGTGACTGCAGAGATCAAATCCAATGGAATTGTACAAAGGCCAATTTCTATGGTTTCTATATTTCTATACTTCTATGGCCAGGCCCGGCCAATGGAGACTACCAATCTGATAGGACAAAGGGCCCTGAAACCGCTTTTGAAATTAATGGTTGAAACATTACCAATCTCAGGAATCCACATGAAGGAATATATATCCTTTGCCCAAGCCAAAGTGGAGAGATGGGAGTCATATGACACCCCATCCCTACCCAAGCTGCTGGAACCAGTAATATTGCCTTGTGGAGCTACAAAGCTCAGACTGCCAGCTTCTATCTAGAAAGCAGCAGCTCTTGAACCAGAGCTCCATCCAGGTTTAAATGCCTGGCTCCATCTACACTGTTTGTACTGGAACTTCTGAACTTTTCTACCAGTACCCAGAAGACTAGTTCATCTCTGCGTGCTGATCTCATTGTGGAAGTCATTTCTACTGGAAAATTGGATTATCCCACATGAGTTTCAGCCTGCAGACCCCTGTGAAAGAATACAACAATGCACTTTTGATTCTGGACTCTGGGCTCATGTGAAACAATAATTCTTTATTTTGTGGTCTTTGCCCCATAAACCCCTTGCTTTCTCTATTTCCCACTTTATTTATTGTATCAGTGAAAACGGAGGCTACATTGTAACCCATGCTCATGTGATTGAGTGTGTGTGAATAAACTATCCCTCTGAGTTTACCCTATCTCGAGTTTGCTATGGAGTTGTTAATAGAAATTGGATCACACAAAAACTGAGGGGCTGAAAAAATACACCGCCATTTAAAGGAGGAAATTTAAATCAAAACACTTCTCTGTTTACGGACGAGTGGTGAGAGGAGAAATCAGGGATGCTTAAATTAATCCTCCCCCTGTCCACAACAGAAATTGAGGGCTCGTCTGGGGTAACGCAATTTGAATTTGACCAGAGTTCAAGTTAGGAGATGCCCAAATCTGATATAAAAGCCAATTGGAAGTTAAGAGGAAAACTTGTTGGCTGAAATGAATTTTAAAGTGCAACTAATTTACCACAGTAAATTCCGTTTCCCATAACACTAACAAAATGGCAACCTTTAATGCTCAGATGTTTGTTCAGCATGGGAATTTAAAGGGTGAAACTTTGGTGGCCTTTAGCAGAGAGCAACAAAAATCTATAGCTAGGGAATTACGGTTAAAATTGCACAGAAAATTGAAAAGAAGTGAGCTGATCCAGTTGTCAGTGGAACATTTGGATCTCACATTACCGGTAGAGCAGTTAGAAATAGAGCTCAGTCATTACTCCGAATCTCCTCCCATAGCCAATTTCGAGCTGGAAAAGCTGAAATTGCAGCTAGAATTTCAGGAAAGAAAAAAAGTGAAAGGGAAAGCGAGAGTGAGCAAGGGAACAGGAGAGAGAAAGGGAGACCGAAGAATTCCAGCTCCAAAATTTGGAAATGGGGCTAGGAGCTCAACAGGATAGAGAGACCCGACAGTTGAAAGCTGTGAAGGGGAATCTCTCTCTACTCAGTGGCAACCCTTATCTCCCTAACTTGGAAGCACTCCGAGGCCCTCAAATATGCTAGATTCCTTCCCAAATTCGAAGAGAGTGATGTGGAGTCATTTTTTTTGCCACTTCTGAGAAAATAGCAGGACAGCTAAAATGGCCCTCAGATATCTGGGCATCTTTAATTCAAAGGCAGCTGTGAGGGAGAGCCCAAGAGGTCTACTCTATATTGCCTCCTGATGTGTCCCTGAATTATGAGCAGACCAAGGCTGCCACCCTAAGTGCCAATGGGCAGAAGTTTGCCCTTGATGGGCGGGCGGGGGCTGGCGGGCCCCACAGGCTCGGCGGCAGATGGACAGCCGATTGCCGCCACCGAAAGGGGCCCTGCTGCAATTTTAAGTGGGCGGGCCGCCCGACGGGAAGCGCTATGCGCTTCCTATGGGCGGGGGGGTGGGGGGGGTGGGGAGATTCCCCAACTGTCAGTCTGCACGCTTTCGCACATGCGCATGAAAGAGCGCACAGCTCCCTGGGGCTAAGTGCTGCCTCAGGGAGATCACTGACAGTGTTTCAAACTTTAAAAATAGATAAATCAGAAAATTATTAACATGTCCCCCTCATGTGACAATGTCACACGAGATGGGACAGGTTAATAAATATCACAGAAACTTTATTAAATATTTTTAAAACAGACAGGAAACCTCATCCCACCGGTGGATGAGGTTTCATGTTTTTTCAGAAGCCCGCTGGGGCTCTTGGCCTGCCCACCAGCCTTAAGGTTGGACGGGCAGGGCCTTTAATTGCCTTAATGATCCTGTCAATGGCCTCAATTGGCCATTGACAGGTCAGCGGGCGGACAGCTGATCGCGCTGTCCCCCCGCCTTCCTGAATATTTAAATGGGGTGGGATGACGTGGGGGGTTCCGCCCAACATCATCCCACATCATTTTCACGTCGACGAGTGGACCCCGCCCCCAACTCGCCGACGAAAAATTCTGCCTTATGAGCTAGTTCCGGAGGCAGATTGCCAGCAATTCCACAATGCTCTTAGGAAGCCAACCCAAACCTATATCGAGTTTGAATGACTGAAGCAAATCACATTCGACTGATAGATAAGATCCCTAAAATCCCACGCACTTGAGGGATTGCGTGAGCTAGTACTGCTGGAGGAATTCAAAAATTGTCGAAGATAAAAGCAAAAAACTGCGGATGCTGGAAATCTGAAACAAAAACAAAAATTGCTGGAAAAACTCAGCAGGTCTGACAGCATCTGTGGAGAGAAAGACAGAGTTAACGTTTCGAGTCTGTTATGGCCTCTAGAATCTGAATTAGATTCACCAAGTATCCAAGAATTAAATAGGGACCAGAAAAGTCCCAAAGCAAGGAAAGAAATAGTGAGGGATATGCCCCATGTGGTCGAAGGCACTGGAGGAAGGCAAGCATTTAAACTAGGAAAGGAAAAGGTTAAGGAATTGCCTGAAATATAGCTGGCCAAAACCTTCTTTTTGATACTAAATAGGGACAAAAGGGAATTCCCAAACCAATGAGCAGAGCGAGAGTGAGATGCTTCCCCCAGTTGAGAAGCCACAAGGGAAGGTAGCTGGAGCTGCACCTTCACTTGAGGGCAGAAGTGTTCCAGGGGACTTGGAACAAGTTTGGAGAGTGCCCATTCCAAAGCCAAAGGCCCCAGCTAGGAAGCCATTGATTGGCCTGGCTGGTAGCTTCATGGCGAATTTAAATGTGGACCAGAACAGTTCCCAAATTGGCCCAGGAAAAATAAGGGTGATGCCTCACTTAGTTGAAAAACCACCAGGAGGTACAGCGAGAGCTGACCATCTAACAGAGGGCAGTAGTGTCCCAAAAGACACAGAACCTACCATGCAAATGACCCCCTAAGGGAACCCGACCAGACTGGACCCCATGCTCACCCACCTTAATGTAGAATTGCAAGTTGACCGGACAAGGTTGCCTCTGCAGTTAAAATGATCCATAACAACACACCAGGCTACAGCACTGTAGCCCCATCTGGTAGGGATGCAGGAGACGCCCTGCCAGCAGGCCATCTTCCTATCATCCAGGTCCAGAAAGTCTGGCTCAAGCTCAGGAGCTCACTGCCCACCTGTTACCATGCCGACCCATGACATCTAGCAACAGAATGTGGAGCTTTCCAGTTGTGCTAGCGCTGGACCCTGAACTGAAATACCCTAAAGAGGCCAAAATCCCTTTAAAACACCCCAATCTCCTGACATTAGCCTAACCGTAGTCCCTGGGTTAGAACAGCTGAACCCACAGATTACCCAAGTGAAGATGTAAGCTGGACAAGAGCAGCTCAGCCCTATGATCTACAGGCCTGGCACCTACAGAGTGAGATGCCCAGCATTCCCCTGTGGATCGCCCAGAGCAACTTGGCTATCACTGACCCCCTGAGTGCTAAACCACCCTGCGAAACCATCAGACCCTTTTGTGGATACTTAACCAGGAGTTGGACAGGCAGAGCTCTGAAACCAAGGGCTCTGTATACGACTGATCTCCAACAGTGGGAATTCAGAACTCTAGCCGCAAATAGACTTCCCCATACAGATGAATTTCAAATCCTCCCAAGTTACCTAAACCTTCCGAATGCCAGGACCAGACAATGTCCTTGCTGCTGCACTGTCCCCGGTTTAAACCTCAAAAAGAGGAAATGCAACAGGGAGCTGCCATTGCCCATGTTAGCTGTGTGTCTGACAGTGTGAATGAGAGAATGAATGTACACTTCTTTACTTCCTATTCTTCCTTCTTAAGGCCACTTATAAAAAAAAAAATGAAATTAATTCTTTTTTTTTTCCCCTGGGGCAGCGAGGGATGTCTGGGGGCTAAGACCTCATTCTACATTTTTATAAATATATATATATATCATCATGGCTAATTTACAAAATCTTTGGTCGCCACATTATAAGAAGGATTTGGTTGCACTGGAGGGGGTGCGGAGGAGATTCACCAGGATGTTGCCTGGGATGAAACATTTAAGTTATGAAGAGAGGTTGGATAGACTTGGGTTGTTTTTGTTGGAGCAGAGAAGACTGAGGGGTGACCTGATCGAGGTGTACAAGATTATGAGGGGCATGGACAGGGTGGATAGGGAGCAGCTGTTCCCCTTAGTTGAAGGATCAGTCACAAGGGGGCATAAGCTCAAGGTGAGGGGCAGGAGATTTAGGGGGGATGTGAGGAAAAACTTTTTTACCCAGAAGGTGGTGATGGTCTGGAATGCGCTGCCTGGGAGGATGCTGGAGACGGGTTGCCTCACATCCTTTAAAAAGTACCTGGATGAGCACTTGGCACGTCATAACATTCAAGGCTATGGGCCAAGTGCTGGTAAATGGGATTAGGTAGGTAGGTCAGGTGTTTCTCACGTGTCAGTGCAGACTCAATGGGCCGAAGGGCTTCTTCTGCACTGTGAGATTCTGTGATTTAGAAAAAACCGGACAAAGGCTTTAAAACTGGACAAAGCCATAGCTGGCCATGACTCAAACAAAAGGAACATTCTGGCATTCAGAGAAGCGGAAACCTCATTATTAAAGAGATGCTAATGATCCTTGTGACTGCAGTGGTCAAATCAAAGGGAATTGTACAAAGCCAATTTACATTTCTAAGGCCAGGCCTGGCCAATGGAGACTACGGCCAGAATTTTCCAGCTCCGTTGGCGTCATGGCGGGTATGAGCAGACAACATGGCAGGAAGGCCAAAAATCAGTTTCACACCATCGTGAAACCAGTTTGCAATCGTCCGCTCTGCCCATCAATGGTGGGCCGCGTTTCCCACAGCCGCCTGCTCGCTGGAATCATCCCCCCACGTCAAAGAATTTACCGCCCATGTCAGCGGGAAAACACACCGGTCCAGAACACATCTTGACAGTTAAAATGGCAGGGTGGAGGGCGTAACAGGGAGAATGTGGCAACTGGGGAGGCAGGTGTAAGGGGGAGGAAGGTGGAGGAGGAAGTAAGAGGGGGTTTGCAAGTGAACATGCAAGGGAGGGGCCTTTGGATCAATGACTGCCTCCAGGGGAGCGAACTGAGGGTCGGAGTGGTAGGAGGGAATACAGAGTATGAGTGAGCTGGAAGCGTGGAAGGGTGAGGGTATGACGGTAGTGGTAGAAGAGACAGTGAGGCTGCTTGGTGAGGACTCAGACTCTGGGTGGGAAGGAGGTGGTAGGGGAGGTCAATGTGGATGTGGGTGGGATTCTCAGGAAGATAGGGCACGTTCACCTGGGTATCCTGGAAAGAAAGGTGTTCTGTTTGGTAGGTGATGGTGGGGAGGTAGAATGTAATGCCAGGGGGTGCTGACAGTGATGTGGGGAAAGGACATGGGTGACTGAGGGAGGGGAAAGGACAGGGGAGCTGAAAACAAACCTTACTACAACCATGTTTCTGAAATTGAAAGTGAGAGGAGCCTCATGCTGGATGGGCACAGGTGTTGTATGGGAGTGTGATCAGTGGGTGGGTGGAGATGCAGGTCAGCTCAGATGGACAACTGAAAGAGAACCCCAGCAGGCAGCATTGAAAATGCCTGGAACGTTGAGATGAGTGTGATGGAGGAAGGCTCTGCAGGCGTGGGAGAGTGCTTGCACAAGACTTCGAAAGGCCACACACACACACTTCTCCCTCCAGATTCACTCATGGTCCGGCTGCATGCAGCTGAACTGCTGGTGGGGAGGTGGGGTGCAAGGGGAGGACTCATGAAGCCTGTAAATGAAGCTGAAAGACACCACTACATGTTATTTAGTGAAAGTTAGTATATTTTCAGATTATAAAGTAACAAAATGTGTTCACCCGTGCGACCACTTGTGATCAGAAATTCTTAACTTTTCTAGGCCCAACACTTCTTCTAGGTGCTGCCCTGATATCCGCAGGAGGGTTGGAGACAGACTATACAATGGTTGGCCGTGTTGCCTCTGATGACTTTGGCGTGGGTCCTCTGGAGAGCAGAGGCCTTGGGCGCCCTGGCTTGCTTTGGCTGTCCTCCTGCAGGCCAACTGCTCCCTCTGCAGTGACGGAGGATGAGGTTGAGGCGGTCAGAGACAAAGGGGACTTGGAGAGAGAGAACAGCCTCCAAGATTCCTGAGTGGATGACCCCGGCAGTGTCCACTGCCGGTCCTCCTCCCTTCGGGTGCCCGAGAACCCAGGCCTGACTCCTTGAGGGGAAGGACCACCTGGAGGGACATCGAGGTGCTCCATTTCCATCTCACGTTGCCACTACAGGAGCTCACCCATGACTACCATGATGGAGTGCAGGTCTGCGCACATCTCCGCGTTCTGCTGGACCAAGGTCTCCATGACATGTGCCATCCTTCCCATGGAGACCTCCACATATGTACATGTGGGCATTACTTCATTAGAGAGCAGAATGACGCAGTTTTCTGACTCATGTGCCACTCTGTTGAGGGCTTCCAACAGCTCTGCGTGATGTTCCCCCACCTTCTGCTGACTCTCCACGATGAGCTGCAACGCCGAATCCAGAGGCTCATCATCTGACTCGGACCTCACAGATACCTCTTCCCCAGCAGCCCTCCAAGTGCCGGGGAACTCGGCTGAACCTGCCTCCTGCTGCTGCGGATACGTGTCCGTGCAGTGACCACCAGATTGTGAACCCGAGCCTGCTCTAGATCTAGGTTCCACCGAGGTGTGTGTCTCTGCGCTGGTGGAGGGTGTGGGTAAGCACTGTGACGGGTCTTCAAGACTGCTTATTTCCAGTTCTTCAATAAAGGTGGTGTCCTCTTGGCTGGAGGTGAGGATGTGGATGCAGCTGAGTGATTGGCTGACTGAGGGTGTCGCTCGATTGGCAGAGCTCCCTGTGAACTAAGGGAGAGATAATTTGTGCATGGCAGCAGAGTTAAAAGCCGGAGAGAGAGCACTCAGAGTTGTATTGAGAGAGCGATGGTGCGGTGGAGGATCCTCACATGGGTGTGTGCCGTCAACCGTCAGCGACAGAAAGAGGACCTTTGGAGGCTGAAGCTCATTCATGGTTTTTTTGCATTGATCCTACAGTGAGCAGAACTTGAGGAAGATGGAAAGTGCATTTCATGTTGCTGCATCGTTGCGTGCAGGCAGGAACAAAGGCACAGAAGAGAGCTACGGTGGCGCCAGGCTCGCCAAACTGAGGAATCACCCTGATGAGCAAGGGCAGCAAGGCCCTCTCCAGACCCAGAGGATGAGGCTCACAGAAACGCTGCATGTAGGCGGTTCAAAGACCAAGGGTGTACGGAAAACACGTCTTTTCTCTAGGTCAGCGAGAATCAGTGTTGTCGATGCCTTCACATGTCCGGGGATCAGGTGGTTCACATCTGCCACGTTCTCCAGGAGTGGACGCCACGTGGCCTGGGGTGACATCCATTGCTAGTGGTTGTCAAAGTCACCACCATCCTTAACTTCTATGCGAGTGGCTCATTGCAGGGCTCCACTGGGGACTTCTGCAGGATTGCTCAGGTGTCCACTCACAAGTGCATACAGGAGGTAATGGACACCCTTTTTGCCAAAGCCCACAATTACATGCACTTCATCAGAGATCAGGCTGGCCAAGCAGCCAGAGCACTGGGCTTTGCTTCTATCACATGATTCTCACAGGTGCAGGGTGCCAGCGACTGCACTCATGGCTATAAGAGCTCCTTGGCAACAGGCATTGCAATACATGAACAGGAAAGGGCTTCATTCACTCAGCATATAGCTGGTCTGCGACCACAAGAAACAAACCATGCAGGATTGTGCAAAATACCCAGGAATCTGCTACGACTCCTACATCAAGTAGATCACAGATCACAGACATCTTCGAGGGACCACACAAGATCCAGGGTTGGCTCCTTGGTGACAGAGGCTACCCACAAAGGACATGGCTGATGACACCCATGTGACGACCACAAACTCCATCTGAGGGAAGGTACAATGTTTCTCATAACGCGGCACGAACATCGATACAGCAGACTGGAGAGCGACCTCAATGGAGTACTGGGAGTTTGATGAGTTGAAGGTGCTCAGTGAGGAGGGGAGCGAGGTGCTCCTTTGCTTTTTCTAACTTTCTCACTCTGTAGGAATTGGTTTTTGCTCTAACACAGGGGAAGAAGCTAGCTGTTTGGTGAGTATTTTGTAAGCATCTGGTGAGGTCTATTCTATTCCTAAAATAGTACAGGAATTTGTGGTAAAATTGATAAAATATATAATAGAAAATAAATAATTGAATAAAATAATTAAGTAATTAATTAAACACACAAGGTTAGCAGGACAGGTGATGTGTCATAGCTACTGCATGTGGGAGCTCCTGGATACCAGTGTGATCCAGGGCAAACATGTCTGTAGTATGTATCTTCGTCTTGAGGAGCTTCCGCTCAGAGTCATTGAGCTGGACGCTTTGCACCAGGAGGTGGTCACAACTATTAGGATGGGTTCTTCTGATTTGGAAAGTGGTCAGGGATAGAAGGGCATGACTGCAGCTGACACAGGTAAGGGGACCCAGAGGGCAGGAGTGTCAGCCTCTGCAATTGTCCAACAGGTTTAAGGTTCTTTCAGCTTGTTTGGATGAGTTTGGGGGCCATGGGGTGGATGAGCTGACTGACCATAGCACTGTGGTACAGGAAGCCATTCAAGTAGGGGGAGCAAAAGGGAATGTAGTGGCAGTGGGGGATAGCGTAGTGAGAGGGATTGACATTGTTCTCTGCAACAAAGAGCAAGAGTCCAAACAGCTGTGTTGCCTGCCCGGTGCCAGGGTTCGGGACATTTGCTCAGAGGTGAAAGGAACTTACAGTGAGAGGGGGAGGATCCAGTTGTTATGGTCCATGTAGGTATCAATGACATAAGTAGGATGAGGAAGGAGGTTCTGCATAGTCAGTATGATGAGCTAGGCACCAAATTAAGAAGCAGAACCTCAAAGGTAATAATTTCTGGTTTATTACCTGACCCACATGCAAATTGGCATAGGGCAAATAAGATTAGAGAAATGAATGCGTGGCTCAAAGACTGGTGTGGGAGAAGTGGATTCTGGTTTGTGGGGCACTGACACCAGTACTGGGGAAAGTGGAATTTGTACCGTTAGGATGGCCCACACCTGAACCGTGCTGGGGCTGGTGTTCTAGCGAGCCACATAACTAGGGAAGAAGAGAGGGTTTTAAACTGAATAGTGGGGGACAGGGATCAAATTTGGAAAGATGTGGTAAACCAAAGAGTAGGGATAAGGCAAGAGAGAAAGGTATTAACATGGGAAATGAGTACAAAACCTCAGGGTAATGTCCTAGGCTGAAGCATCTTCAGCTGCTTCATCAATGACCATCCCTCCATCATAGGTTCAAAAGAGGGGATGTTCGCTGGTGATTGCACAATGTTCAGCACCATTCGCAATTCCTCAGGTAATGAAGCAGTCCATGTCCAAATGCAGCAAGACCTTTAGGCTTGGGCTGATAAGTGACAAATAATATTCATGCCACACAAGTACCAGGCAAGACCATCTCCAACAAGAAGGAACTTAAACATCTTCCCTTGACATTCAATGGCATTACCATCGCTGAATCCCCCATTACCAGCATCCTTGGCAGGGGTTGGAACTTGAATGCAAATCAGTCATCATCTCATTGAATGGTGGAGCAGGCTTGAAGGGTTCAATGGCCTACTCCTGTTCCAATGTTACTGTGCCCTACCTTTGATGGGCCTTTTCTGCCACAAATGTCACTAGGAGGAGTCTGGGATATTGATGAATAAGTATGATGCCGTGAGGTATGATTTTATGTCAGGCTATAACTTGACTAATCAGTGCGGCAGCTCTTCCAACTTTGGTATCAATTTGCAGGTGCTAATGAGACGGACTTTGCAGACCTTTGTCATTTCCTGATTCAAATGATCTGTGCAGCTTTATTCTTTTGTTCCTTTCTAGCAGTTTGATACGAATGGATGTTTTGCTCAGCCACTTTGAAGGGTAGTTAAGGGTCCAACTACGTTTGTGTGGAATTGGAGTCACACATAGGCCAGACCCAGTAAGACCAGCAGCTTTCTTTCCCCAAAGGACATTAGTGAACAAGTTTTTACAACAATTTGCTTCATTGTCACTTTTATACCATCTTGTTACTCCCAGATATATTGATTTTTTTAAATTTCTCAAATTCATATGGTGGGATTAGGAATTATAACCACAATGCTACCCATAGGCATTTTGGTTAATTTCATGCATTTTGCATACTATAATCCATAGATTTTTGAATCAAATATGAAGTGATGGGTGTGTTATCAACAGGCCAGCTAGGCCATCATGTCCTCATACATTGGGAAGAATTTTTGGGTCAGCAAGGGGCCCACTCGCCAACGCATAAAATGACGTCAGGTGGGCGTCCGGATGTCGCCGCGCGTCATTTAGACTTTCCGTTCGGTGGGCACGCAGCCGAGTCGGCTGCACGCCCGCCAAACTGTCAACGGCCTATTAAGCCCATTTAAATAGTCATTAAAACAATTAACAGGGCTACCCATCCAACCTTAAGGCTGGGGGGCAGGCAAAGAGCCCAGGCAGCCTTCACATTTTTCATGGAACCTCATCCACGGGCTGGATGGGGATTCATGAAGGTTTCATTAATTAAATAAAATTTTTTATCAAAATTCATGAACATGTCCCAGTTCATGTGACACAGTCACATGAGGGGACATGTCTTAAAATATTTCCTTTTCTTTACTTAAATTTTTAAACTTAAACTAATCTCCCTGAGGCACCTCTCGACTCAGGGAATCCTCCCCCTCCCCAGCCTGCACAGGGAGCGCTCAGCTTAACTGGCCCGCCCATGTAAAATGGCGGCACGGCCCCAATCAGGTTTGCGCTGGCCCCCTTCCGCCCCCATGTAACCCCTCCCAACAGGGGGAAATTTCTGCCCATTGTTCAGCAGTCACTGTGATATATCCAACCCCCATCTTCTGCATCACAAAGACATAGATAAGACTATGATTTGAAGCAGAATTTTCCAGTGCTAGTACAACTCTGTGCCATTGATATTGGTAACTTCAGAATTTACTCTTATATCAATGGGCCTTTAGCTTTGGTAGCAGGACCAGAAAGTTTGCCTTATGTAATCCTTGTAGGTGCTTGTTCAGTTTGTAATGCTACATATAACATCAGCAGTAATTTCCATTGGGTTCTTTCAGCTGTTTGCCATTCATTTGTGAAAGATCAAAGGAAACCCCAGTGAAATGGCATCAGTGGCTGTTTGCTCTGTTTCTCCAAATTTCTGCCAAAATGATGGTGAGAGATCACAGTACCCTGTGGAAATTCTACTCCAAAATATTTATTATGATTTTCCAAACCAAATTAATATGAATCACTCTACTGAAATAAATTTGGAACAAAGTTTTTGACGAATATATGACCCAGCAGGATGCTTAGATGCCCTCTTTTGCAGAATTTCCAATGGACATCCTGTAGAAACAACAAACATGACAGTTATACAGACCTTATCCACCCTTGGAGAGTGTTTATGTCTACTCCATAAATTTGTGATTCCCACACTGTGGATTGTGGCCCTTGCAATAGCCAAAATGTGATCTGTTTGAATTCAGCATTAAGTTCAAATAACCCTGCAGAGTTTGGGTTTCCTCCTTGTGTGAATCGTGCCACCCTCCCTTCCCCCTGTCTACAAAAATTGGAATTGTTGGAAAAGGGGATGGAACTTCCACATCCGGACCTGGCCCGCCGTTTTTAAAATAGAAAATATGGCCCATACTTTTAAAAAATTAATTAACATTTAAGTAATCACATTTTGAATCATGTTAAAAACTAGAGAAACCGAAACCCCCCTGCTAAGACTTCAGATTTAGTACATTTCTATTAGTGAAGTGCAAATTAGACATTACATAAATTATATTCACTACCTTATAAACATGGCGGCGTCCCAGTGAAGTTAGAAAAGACAGAAATCATGGATGATTACTTGCACGATTTCTGCTAATTACAAAGTACATTTCAAATTGTTATGGTATTTGGATAAAAGATTTTAAATGCAGTTGGCTCGTGAATGTCGTCACTGAAATGAATTCGAACATTGTTATAATGGAAGCTTCATTTTTCTGTTTGCAGAAAAGCAAAGAGCGTGTTCTTCGCACAGGTCTGCAAAATCAGACTCTAATTTTATGATCCTGTAAACCCAGCAAGGAGCTGTATGTTCAGGGATTAGCAGTTAGAGAAATGGTGCTGCAGTGTTATCATCATATCTCTTGACCGTTCAGTCTCTGCAAGTTCAGTTTCATACTTAGACTATGAGGTTGATGCCTAGCCCCTTAAATAGCAACCAAGTGCACTGGCATGTTTGGAAGACCAAGTGCAGAGGCCATCATGCCTGATTCAGAAGCTCCCAATTAATTTTAATTGGTGGAAAATCAAGAGTCTAGCAAAACAAGTGCACTGACCTCCAAACCTGATCTATTCTCCCGTTGGACAATCAGATGGAGTGTTGAAATTTTGGGGCCATATAGTTAAACTCCCCTAGTCTACACAACAATATACTTGAATCACAACCTCTGAACAGAACCTACTGCACAATATTTCCATTCCCAGAGCAGCCAATCTATTACATCTCTAAGTCAGTCCATCAGTTTAGTATCTTTAAGTGATAGAGACCACTCTGTGCTGTGGACAACGCCCTTTATGAGTTGGTTAAAACTAACTGGGCTCATTTCACCCTTAGAGCCAACAATGAAAGCTTTTAATCCCATCCATTTGCATTGAATGAGAAACAAAAATGAACAGACCACAAGCCATTTGGTGTGCCCCTCCTCCTCCAGTCCGCCTGAGGTAATGTAATGACATGGTAGTGCCAGTGAGGAGCCTGGCTAGATATCATACTGGATCAAAGATAGGGCTGTAACATTACAATCCTGATCCTTGTGTAACAGTGGACTTGGTTGAAGTTAATCCTCTTTAATGTTTATTTTTCTTTTCCATTTCCCAGGGTAAAATTGCTGACCGAGTTGGATATTTTCCTGCATCGTTTGTTCAGAAAGTGATGGTGGGTGAGAAGGTCTTCAGATGCACCAAACCATTCACAGGCTCTAAAGAAGAAGGACAGATAAATGTGAAAGAAAATCAGGTCATTACCATCTAAAATCTCTTTTAATTTTATATTAATTATGAAAAATAAAGTTCACATAATAACATCTCCAAATTATCCCTTAGTTTGAATTAGTTAATAAAGTATGGATAAGGAAAAAGATAAACCAGGAGTAAGAGTTCTCAATTGGTGAAAGGCCAATTTTATTAAGCTGGTGTGCATTTTAGGGAAGGTAGACTGAAAACAGCTCCTTGAAGGTAAATCAGAGTCAAAGCAATGGGAAGTGTTCAAGGAGAAGATAATGAGAGTTCAGAACAATTATAATTCCACAAAGATAAAATTACTCCCAAATCTAGGGCCTTCTGCATGTCAAGGAACATTCAGGGGCCAAAATGGTGACAGGAAAGTTTGCTAGAGCTATTAGGAAGGATTTAAGTAGCTTGGCAGGGGGATGGAAACCTGAGCATAGATTCAGAAGGGAAAGAAGTAAATTTGAAAATAGAGAGCAGAAAATTAGTAAGCCAGTGTGAAAGGCAGAGAAAACAATGGCTAAAAAATAGGGGGAGTTTGGCAGTGCTTCATGGTGTATACTTCAAAACAATGAGTCGAATGAATAAGACAGCTAAACTGAGGGTACAAATAGACCCTTGGAGGTATAATGATGTAGATATTACTGAAACATGGCTTAAGTAATGGTGAGAATGGCAGCTCAACATTTCTGGGACTGAATTTTAGACTAGGGGTGGGGCCCAGACACCCTAGTGTAAAAGTTGGGGGTGGGGGGGCGAGTCTGCCCCTCCTTGGCAGGTTCACCCCACAGCCACTTAGCGCTTAGTTGGCTTGAGACAGGTCCTCCACCCCATTGGGGGAAGTCGTGCCTGCGAAATACTTGAAAACTGTTTGTCCCAGCAGCGCCACCAGGAGTAGTGGCCACTGCTGAGACTACAGCGAGTTGCCGGGGAAGCAAGCTACAAAGGAACGAGGCTTGAACATGAGGCTGGGCTGGACAAGTGAGGGTTGGTTGGACACTTGATGCTGGCCTTCTGCTGAGGATAAAATCCCGGTGGTGGTGGGAGGAGGCCCTTAAGTGGCTATTAATTGGCTTAAGGACTTCAATTGGCCCATTTCCAAGTGGGCCATCCAAAGGCTTCCCCACCCCTGGAAAACTGCAGCAGGTAAAGGCAGGGATAGGTAGGCACCAGTTCCTGGCGCCACTAGTATCATGCCCAATTTCACAAACCTCCCCCTGCTCCCTAACACAGCCTGCCACCCTGCCACCAGAGGGATGTAAAATTCAGGCCCTGGTTGCATGTTTTTCAAATGGGACAGAGAGCAGGATAAATAAGGAGGAGGATAACAATGTTGCTTTAAAAACACAGTTACACCTGAGAAGAGGGATGAATTGCTGGGAAGATCATCAATTGCTGGAAGTGAATTTTAGGCCCCCATAAGACAGAGGAAAATAGAAGAGCAAATATGTGGGATAATCTCTGAGAAGCGCAAAAACAACAGGACAGTAATAGAAGATTTCACCTATCCTAATATAGGCTTGGAAAGAATCAGTGTAAAATGTATGGAGGGCATAGAATTGTTAAAATGCATTCAGGAGAACGATTTTAGACAGTACGTAGCAAGCCCAACAAGATAGGGCACCAATCTGGACTTGGGCGGAATCGTCCCTGATTTGCATTAAGTGCGGTAGCAGGCGGGTAAAACAACATTTACCCACCAGCCACAATGGCAGATTTTCATGCCGTATCATTCCAAACCCGCCACATTAATTAAGCATTCCTGGGAATCACGCTGTTTCCATGGCAGGTGGACACTCATTTGCCCTCTACGCCATCATCTCGCCACTTAACCACGCTGGGTGCTGCATTTAAAGTGCAGCCATGCACACGCCACTCAGTGCTTCCAGCCCATGACTGCTGCACGGAAGACATGGCCCTGAAAAGCAAAAAGCCTGCAGCCCCCAGGTGCAGTGACACGTCTCTCAAAAGCCTTTTGGACGCAGTGGAGGCTCACTGCGATGTCCTCTACCCCTGCTCTGGCTGCAGAATGGGCAGCAACATCACCAATCCAGCTTGGGAGGGGGGTGGCAGTGGTGGTCAGCACCAACGCCCTGCAAAAGAGGACAGCCACCCCGTGCCACAAGAGGATGAATGATCTCCTCTTTTTCACTCTTCTCATCACTCTCAATTCACAAACCAATCACACATCCACAGGGCCCTCACTCAATGCAAGTTCAAGGGACCATTCACTCTCTCACACACACCTTCATTGTCCTCATCCAGTCCATGGGACCACTCACCGCCCACACATGCCAGGCATACTTGTCATCTGGCCTGGCAGGTGACCTGCTTACACTCTCTCCATCTCTATTTATGCAGGACAAGCTGGCACACAGGAAGAGAGAGAGGTCATTTGCCAGTGGAGGAATGCCCAAAATCAAGGTCCTCGCAGACTTTGAAAGCAGAGCCATTCAGCTGGCCGGTGAGGATCTGGACCATTCCTGTTCTGACAGTGAGGTCGACAGTGCTCTCCCAAGTGAGGATCCAGCAGTGCAACATCCAACCATGCTGTGACTGATGTGTCCTGTTTCACAGGCCACTGCCATGCATTAATTATCTCCCCTTGCTTTCGCAGACACATCTGTCAAACAGGCGACGGTGTCCATGACCCAGAGCCTCTACTCAAGCCCCGAAGAAATCTCTGAAGAGGAATCTGGAGGTACCCTCCCTGAGGTCCCATCACAGCTTCACCCACACCCTCCACCAGTGCAGAGACACACACCTCAGTGGGACCTAGCTTTAGAGTAGCCTCGGGATCACAGTCTGGTGAGCACACCACACTGTCTGATCCACAGCAGGTGGTGGCAGGGACTTCCCAGGTGTCTGGCACCCTGAGGACTGCATGGAGGCCAGAAACTTGCTGAGTCCCATTAAAATGCAAGCCTCTGGACTCGGTCATGTCACAGTTGCTGGAGCTGCAAAGGCAAGCTAGGGAACATCAGGAAGGGATGTCCGCTGCATTCCTCAGATTGCAAGGCAGAGTGGAGGAGTCTGTCCGCCTTCAGGCAGAGGTGATAGCGCCGGCATGCAAATGCACCGAGGTCAACACTGGTAGGATGATGGTGCCATGGAGACATTGGTCCAGGATGTCGCTCCTGCACTGCTGCACGGGCTGAACTCCATCGCTGACGCCAATGTTGGCCTCCAACAGTGTGTATACAAGAGGAGTGCGGGGCAACTCAATCTCACTCCAGCTACCCTTTCTCCTCAAAGAAACAGTCAAGGGCCCTTGGGCACCCATAGGGAGGAGGATCAACAGGCACAACTCCAGGACCATCCATCCAGGTGACTCTGGGAGTGACCGGCCCAGCCGAATCCCCTCTTCCTGTGACCTCAACAGCTCCAGCTCCACAGGCCAAGGAGGGTGCCACTGCTACACAGCAGGTCTCCGAATGTAGGCCAGGGCCCTCAAGGTCTCAGCCCTCCAGGGGACACCCATCAATATCATCACAGACAGGAGGCTATCTCCACCTCTGCTGTGGATGTTTGGGGAGCACCAAGATGTAGTGGCAGGGTTAGGCAGGTTAAGAAGATATAGTTGCACAGTCTGGTGATGGGTGTTAATCACTTGAACATTATGTTCACTTTTGTCAATAAATTCCAAAGAATGTCTCCCTGCCTATGGCTTCTTGATCTGATGAGCAGTGTTCATGTCTCTCAGTTGTGAAACCTTTCTGCACAAGATAAAGGCAGGTGTCTCAGTCTACTGCCTCTTCCCTGTGCCCTGTGGAGCCTTCAGACCAAAGTGATGGTCCGGCCTCAACTCCCTGGACACATTACTGATGCCTGCACCTTGACGGTGCCTGTCATTGTTGCCAGAATGTCGTGGGCAGGCATCACAGAGTTCCGTCATTCTGTTTGTGTCCTCAGCCCATCTCTTCAGCATCAACGATCAGCGACGCTGTGCTCCTGAAGGGGTCAGGTGCTGAAGGTGGAAAAGGATCAGATGTTTTTTAAAGTTTCATGGCTGCCTCTCTATGATATACCCCTGATCACAGAGCGCAACCGAGCTGCCCTCAGCCAGACAGGAGTCAGACATTCACAGAGGTTCTGTGAAGATCTATGGAGTGTCCTCACTGCATGTTGCCATCATCCTCCTGCAATCGAGCAATTATTAGGGCCTCCAATGTGTCTCCATGACAGGAGCATTATCACAGAGGGTATGTGTGCTGCCATAAGCCAGACTGGAATCAAAATGCAATGTGAGGATCTTATGGTATCTTCTCAATGCATGTAGTCATCATCCTCCGCAAATCGAGCACTATGAGGGCCTCCCGAGCATGCCTTCCTCGTCTGGCTATTGTGAGGGCCTCATCCCTGTCATCGTCGCCTTCGAGGACCTCCTCAGCCTCATCACCGTCGACATCCTCCTCATCGGAGGAGACCTCCAGCTCCTCCATCTCCTCCTCAGCCAGCTCCTCTCCCTGTTGCAGTGCCAGGTTGTAAAGGGTGCAGTAGGCGATGACGATGCCTGACACCCTCTGTGGACTATGTTGCAGGGCTCCACCAGACTGGTCCAGGCACCGGAACCTCATTTACAGCATCTCGATGGTCTGCTCCACCAGTTGCAGCATGAGCCTCATTATACCTTCGCTCTGCTGTAGTCTGAGGCTGCCAGACGTGTGTCATCAGCCATGTCCTCTGTGTGTAGCCTTTGTCCCCGAGGAGCCATCCCTGCAGCCTCTGTGGACCCTGAAAGACGTCGGGGATCTGTAACCGACTGAGAATGTAGGAGTAGTGCACACTTCATGGAAACTGTGCGCAGACCTGCAGGATGCATTTGTGGTGGTCACACACCAGCTGCACATTCAGCCAGTGGAAGCCCTTGTGGTTGACATAGTTGACCTCGTGTTGCGATGGAGATCTGAGCGCCATGTGAATGCAGTCGATCGCACCCTATACCTGTGGGAAACCTGAGATCTGGGCAAACCCAATCACCCTTGCATCCTGGCTCTCCTGGTCCCGGGCAAAATGCACAAAGTTGTGTGTCCTCACGAAGATGGCATCCATGACCTCATGGATTCATTTGTGGTTGGAGGCTTGTGATATCCCACAGAGGTCACCTGCGGAGCCCTGAAAGGAGCCACTGGCGTAGAAATTGAGCACCGCTGTCACTTTCACGGCCACTGGCAGTGGATGCCCTTCATGTGTCGTGGCGCTAAATCCTGCAGTAGCTGGCAGATGTTACCGACCAGTTCCCTAGACACGCACAGTCTTCGGTGACACTGGTTCTCGGTCATCTGCAGGAATGAAAATCGGCATCTATAGACCCCAGGTCTAGCTAGGCGCCAACCAGCAAACAGCTCACTGTGGCTCTTCAGCGGCCTGTGTGGATGGCCCCAGCTGCCCCTTCTTCTACAGGGTGCTGCTCCTCTCTCTGCGCAGCCAGGCACCTGCTCTCTTCTCCGTCATCTTCTCTCTCTGTACACCACAAGACATAATTCACCAGGCTCCATGGTCCTGATGTACTCCTCCTGCAGGATGAAAGAGAGAGAGAGACGCATGGGTTAGCTTAGGTGCACTAAGAACATCTCTTGGTTAAGTCTGAAGGCCCTTAACGCACCCTGCAGTGTGCTGGCCACCATTTAGATGGCCAGAATTTAGTGCACTGCATGGCTGCCTGAAATCCAACCCACCTCTGCCCCACTCCACCTGACTGATTAGCAGCAACTTTGCCCACTGGACTGAATGCTGTGCTGTCAGCTCAGGCACAGGCATTCTCCTAACCCGCACTGTAAGGCTGCACTGTTAGCTTGAACCATGGGGAGACTGGTCCAAACTGGGATGATGAGATTGCAAGGGGCTGTGAGCGCCTCCACCAGTGACTGCTCCATGGCCAGCTTTAGCAAGGAGATTGTACAACTTGCCCAGTCGTCCAACTGTTTTGCAGTCCACTAAAATGCTCATTAGTTTGCAGACTGTGCCCGAGGGGTGAAAAGCTCTGGAGCATTTGGTAGTACTTTCATGCCCCTGCGATGCTTGAATGGGCAGATAAGCTAAAGGCCTGCCTCCAATCATATCAATGTGGCTGCACCTGAACTGTCTCAACTGCAGAGGAATGGTCACTTTATACAAGGTGTCCCTAATGCATGCCCGCTTCCCTCACCCACCACCCCTCTACCCCACGCATGCTTGTGTGCTACCTTCAACCACAGGGCAGCCTTTGCAACCCCCCCATGCACCCCCACCTTGAAGTCCAACAGGCATCCCTCGTGAGTGCTCCACAACGTTACTGTGCACTCACCTCCGAGTTCCCCTCAAAGTGCAGCTCGCCAAGTGCACGCCTTTTGTATGCTGCTGTGAAACATGTCGGAGTGATGGGCGGATGATACAGCGGGGCAGGGGGAATGAGTCTGGAGGGCTAGCTTTACAATGATATGCTGATGTATTACAATGAGGTTCCCAACGTCCAATGGTGGGAAATGCGGCCCGCCATTGACGGGCTGAGCGGACGATCACAAACTGGTTTCACAATGTTGTGAAACCGACTTTTGGCCTTCTCGTCATATTGTCCGCTCACACCATCGAACATGCCCGACGCCAGTGGGCACGGACAATTCCACCCTTAGTCTTAAGAAATTAGGCTAGACAGGTGGAAGGGGCATCAAAAGGAGAGCACTTTGGCGGTAGTGATCATAATTCAGGAGGGTAGGTGGAAAGTCAGAACAGCAGTAGCGATAGGGAATTCAACAGTTAGGGGAACAGGCAGGCACTTCTGCAGCCACAGATTTGATTGCAGGATAATATGTTGTCTCCCTGGTATCAGATTTGGAGGACACTGAGTGGCTGCAGAACATCCCAAGGTGGAGGGTGAGCAGCTCCACATTATATTGGTGCCAACAACACAGGTTATAGGGATGAGGTGCTGCAAGCAGATTTTAAGGTGCTGGAGAGAAATTATTAAGCAGGACCTCAGCAGTAGTAATCTCCAGATTACTCCCCGTGCCACATGCTGGTCAGCACAGAAATAGGAACTTAATGTGGATGAATGCATGGCTGGAGAGGTGGCGCAGGAGGGAAGGCTCTAGATTCCTAAGGCAGTAGGACCAGTTCCGAGGGAAGAGGGACCTGTACCAGCTGGATGGTTTGTACGTGGAATAAGACTGAACAGGTGGAATGGATATCAGTGGGAGAGAATTTTGAAGGTAATGATCATAATTCAGTTGATTTAGCGAAGTTACAGGAAGGGACACAGAAGAACCAGGGGGAGTTCTTAATTGAGGAAAAAACAATTTTATTAATCTAAGGTATGATTTAGCAAAAGTGAACAGGAAACAACTACTTAAAGGTAATCAGAATTAGAGTGGGAGAGTTCAAGTAGGCAATAATGGGGGTTCAGAAGGAATACATTCCCACAAAGAGAAAGAATGGAACTCCCAAATCTATAGCCCTCTGGATGTCAAGGTGCATACAAAGTAGGACGTGGCAATTAAGGGAAGATTCTGTCAGATACCATGAGCTCAATATTGCAGAAAGCCTAGAGGAGTATAGAAAGTGCAGGGGTGAAATTAAAAAAATAAATTAGGAAAGCAAAGGGAAAGCATGAAAAAATATCAGCAGGTAACATCAAGGAAACCCTAAAATTGTTTCATAAGCATATAAAAAGCAAGAGAATAACTAAAGAAAGAATAGGACCAATAAGAGACCAAAAAGATCACTTGTGTTTGGAGGTGGAAGTCACAGGCAAATGAATTGCATCTGTTTCCACAAAAGAGGAAAATGATGCAGACATTTTAGTTAAGGAGGAGAGATAGGATAAACATCATGAGAGGAGAAATATTAAGAGATTTAGCATTCTTGGAAATGGATATGTCACCAGGCTCAAATGAAATGTAGCCCAGATTGTTAAGAGAAGCAAGGAGGACATAACAGAGGTTCTGACCATCATTTTTCAATTCTGTCTGGCTACAAACATGGTGCCAGAGGACTGTTAACATTGTACAGTTATTTAAAAAGAGAGGAACAAATAGATCAAGTAATTACAGGCCTATCAGCCTAACCATGGTGGTAGGCAAATTATTGGAAAAACATTTTGAGGGACAGCATTAATTATTATTTAGAAAGGCACAGATTATTCAAGGGTAGTCATCATGGATTTGTTAAGGAAAGGTCATGACTGACTAACTTGATTGCATCTTTTGAGGAGGTAAGAAAGCGAGTCGATGAGGGTAACACATGGTGTAGTCTACATAATTTTCTCAAGGCTTTTGACAAAGTCCCGAACTGGTCAGAAAAGTAAACACTCAATGGATCCAAGGGAACATGGCAAGTTGGATCCAAAATTAGCTCATTGGCAAGAAGCAAAGGCAACACATGTTTTTGTGACTGATGGGCTGTTTTCAGTGCAGTTTCTAAGAGCTCAACACTTGGTCCCTTGTTTTTGGTGGTTTATATCAATGATTGAGATCTAAACGCAGGAGGCACAATTAAGAAGTTTGCATATGATACAAAAGTTTGCCTTGTGATTGACAGTGAGGAGGAAATCTGTAAATGTTTGTAGCCACAGATTTGATTGCAAGATAGTATGTTGTCTCCCTGGTGCCAGATCTGGAGGACACAGAGTGGCTGAAAAATTTTTCACCCACAGGGTGGTTGGAGTCCAAAACAAACTTCCTGAAAGGGCGGTGGAAGCAGGTTCAATCAAGGTATTCAAAAGGGAATTAGATGGCTATCTGAAAAGAGAGAATGTGCAAGGTTATGGGGATAAGGCAGGGGAGTGGGAGTAGGTGGAATGCTCTTCAGAGAGCCAGTGCGGACTCGATGGGCCAAATGGCTTCCATCTGCACTGTAAAGATATTGTGATTTCAATGGACTGGTCAGGTAATCAGAAAAAAAGTGGCAAATAGAATTCAGTCAGAAGAAGTGTGAACTAATGCATTCAGGGAGGACAAACAAGGCAAAGGAATGCACAATAAATAATAGGATACTGAGAAGTATAGAGGAATAGAGGGACCTTGGAATTCATGTCCACAGATTGCTTAAGGTAGCAGGACAAGTAAATAAGCTGAACAAGAAGGCATGAGGGATTCTTCCTTTTATTGCTGAGGTATAGAAAATAAGAGCAGCAAGGGTATTCTCTAACTATTTAAAAACTAGTTAGGCCACAGCTAGAGTACTGTGTACATTTCTGGTCATTGCATTACAAGAAGGATGTGACCATGCTTGAGAAGGTACAGAGGAGATTTACAAGGATGTTACCAGGACTAGAGAAGCTTAGCAGTGAGTAAACCTTGGACCAGCTGGAGATGCTTTCTTTGGAACAGAGTAGGCTGAGGTAAGATTTAATGGAGGTGTATAAAATTAAGAGAGGCCTAGATATAGTGGTTAGGAAGAACCTATTTCCCTTAGCAAAGAGGTCAGTAACCAGGGGCATATATTGAAACATTAGTAAAAGGGATAAAGGAGAGAGTAGGAGTAATTTTTTCATCCAGAAGATAGTGGGTGTCTGGAACTCACTGTTTGAAATGGTGGTAGAGGCAGAAACCCTCGCTGCATTTAAAAAGTAATTAGATATGTACTTGAAGTGTCATATCCTACAGGACTAAGGACTAAGAGCTGGAAAGTGAGGTTAGACTGGATAGCTCTTTCCCAGCCAGCACAAACACAATGGCCCAAATGACTGTCTTCTGTGCAGATATTTTGATAATTCTATGATTTTCATAATTGAGGCCTCAAATCCCTTTCAAGTGTAAATGGTCTATGGTCTATGGAGGTGCCTTTACCATTATGGTAGGTGCAGACTTCTGGCACAGAATGAACACATGCTTGTAACCTGCTATATTGGACCCTCAAGTGTCCATTTTCCATCTGTAAGACTGAAAAATAAATGTAGCATAATAATATAGTATAGTCTATTAGATATAAGGCTCCCCAACTCCTTTCAACAAAAGAAATATAGATCAATAAACTGTCAACTCCATGAAGTGCCTTCGGACATTTCACTACATGAAAGGCACTATGTAAATGCAAGCTGTTATTGTTTTTTTCCCAATCCCCTACTCAATCCAGAGCCCTTTAAGCTTGGACATGCAGTTCTTTGTTATTTTTAAACCTCTTAATTTTATACCATTAAAAACTTGAACATTACATTTGCCTTATACCCTCCTTCAACCATAGGACACTATTGCTGGTTCCAATGAATCCATATTGCAGTCAACACCCTTTTCATCAATAAGTTCACCAGACTTCACACTGCTGTTACTGCCAAGGTTCAAGTATATAATGATTGACATAGATTATCACTAAGGAGTGATTGCCCAAACCTATGCTCCCAGCATGGAGCCTCACCCACCAAGGCAGCATATTGCAAAATTAAGAGTGAACTGCAATGCTTTCGTCCAGAAAACTTTTGGAGCAATTTCATAATATGTGCTTCCGGTGGGCAAGGCTCCATATAATTGGAAATTAAAACAATGGTAATTGAAGCCTCACTTAAAAGTTCATGTTGTGTTCATGTAATTAATGGATCACTTTCTCATCATTAAAGGCCAGTGCTTTCAAATTCCACATTTACTAATAGCGGATTCGTTTGGGACAAAAGGGCAGAAATTTCAACCCAAGAAGTCATTGGTTCAGTATAATTGATTTGAAGAAATGTTTTAAATATTTCAGAAAATGTAGTTCTCTCACTGAGGAATTTGAGGGCTGATTCTGCACATAGGTGCATACTATTGTAGGTCTATAATATTAGGGCTAATTTTTCTTACTTGATACTCACATGCCTCCTGTGCATATCAGGAAGTTATGGATGTGATAACAGTAATTTTTGAGGACGCTGTACCCATGATTTCCCAACTTGCAAGGACAGTGTTCCCCATGAACATGTAATGGCTCAAAGATCCCATCTGTAGCAGTGAGTTACGCAGTATAATATGTTTAATGCCAGTTCTACTATGGCTGAAATTATCCCAACTTATGTGAACGGTAGCGAGCGAAGCTTATATTTCTGTGGCAAGCAGAAAGGGAACAGAAGCAGGTAAATACGACTCTAGGACAAGGAATTATCAAATTCACAGGCCAAGGATAAGTCCCTTGCCACTGGAAGGCCAGCAACATTTATGTCATAGAAACACAGAAATAATTTACAGCACAGAAGGAGGTTATTTGACCCATTGTGTTTGTGTCCACTGTAAAAGACCTATGCAGAGCTATATGCATACCACAAACAGCAAGGGGCCCAGACCTAGCCCTATGGAACCCTACTAGAAGCAGTCTTCCAATCAAAAAAACACCCATCGACCATTATCCTTTGCTTCCTACTACTGAATCAATTTTGGATTCAACTTGCCACTTTCCCTTGGATTCCATGAGCTTTTACTTTTCTGAACAATCTGCCACCTGGGTCCTTGTCAAAATCCATTTAGACTATATCAAATCTCATTGCTCCTTGTTTCCTCCTCAAAAAATTCAATCTAGTCAGACACAACCTTCCCTCAACAAATTCATGCTGACTCCTTAATTAATCTCTCTCTTTCTGAATGACAATTTTGTTGTCCTTGGAATTTTTTCTTATTATTTGCCCATCACCTTGGTTAGGCTGGTTGGCTTGTATTTAGTTTGCCTACCCAGTCTTATCTTTTTAAATAGTGGTACAATGTTAAATGTCTTCCAGTTTCTGTCCTAACGCCTTCAGCCAGAGAGGATTGGAAGCTAATGGTCAGAGACACTGCTATTTCTTCCCTTGTTTCTGGCAGCTGCCTGGAATACATTTCACCCTGGCCTGGTGGTTTATTCACTTTCATAGATGTTAAACATGTTAATATTTCTACCCTAACTATGTTTATCCCATTCAATATTTCGTATTTCTCCTTAACTACAATGTTCCTTGTCCCTCTTTTTTGTGAAAATGGAAACAAAGGAGCTGATTTCTTTGGAGTCGGAAAGATTTGGGGACCTTTAAAGTGGCAGGCGGGACCCAGATGTGGAAGTACTGCCCACATTTCTGACAAATCCAATTTTTGTGGGCATGGGGAGCTAGCATGGGCCATTATTTACACCTGAGGTAAACCCAAACACAGCAGAACCATTTGAACTTAGTACTGAGTTCAAACAGACCCCATTTTAGCTGTTGCAAGGGCCTTAACCTGCAGTGTGGAAGCCACAAATTGATGGAGCAGGCATAAATGCTTATGACGGGCAGATAAGGTATATTTAACTTTCATGATCTGAAGTTTTGTAATTGATTTGCTCTTTAAGCTATGAAAAAAACTGGCTGAAGCTCTCAGTGATTGTAAAAATAAAACTCTGTCGGATTGCTTTGATTTACTTGATTGCTTTGGTCAAATTGAAAGAAAAAACATACAAAGAGGAAGAGATTAGTGGTAAGCCAGAGGATTGAGAAAGTTTTAAAACCAACAAAAGATGACCAAAATAATAATAGAGGGAGAAAATAAACTTTGAGGGTAAACTAGCAAGTAATGTAAAAACAGACAGTAAGAGCTTCTTTAAATATATAAAAAGGAAGAGAGAGGCCAAAGTGAACATAGGCCCCTTAGAGAATGAGGCTGGGGAAATAATAATGGGGAACCAGGAATTGGCAGAGGAGTTGAATAAATACTTTGCATCAGTCTTCACGGTAGAAGATACTAATAGCATTCCAAAAATACTAAATAATCAAGGGGCAAAAGGTGGGGGAGGAAATAAACTCAATAAATATCACTAGAGAAAAAGTACCAGGGAAACTAATGGGGCTAAAAGCCGATTAAGTCCCCTGATGGGTTGCATCCTAGGATATTAAAGGAAGTAGCTACACAGATAGTGGATGAAGTGGTAGTAATCTTCCAAGAATCCTTAGGTTCTGGAAAAGCCCCAGAGGATTGGAAAACTGCCTACGTAATACCCTTATTCAATTGGGAAGGGAGACAAAAAACAGGTAGCTACAGGCCAGTTAGCTTAACATCCGTCATTGGAAAAATGTTAGAGTCCATTATAAAGGATGTAATAGCAGAGCATTTAGAAATGTATAATATAATCAAGCAGAGTCAGCATGGCTTTATGAAGGGGAAATCATGTCTGTCAAATTTATTAGAATTCTTTGAGAAGGTAACAAGCAGGATAGATAAAGGGGAAACCAGTAGATGTAATAAGTTTGGATTTCCAAAAGGTATTTGATAAAGTACCGCATATAAGGCTACTTAATAAGATAAGAGCCCATGGTGTTGTGGGTAGTATATTAGCATGGATAGGGGATTGGTTAACTAATAGAAGACAGAGTTGGGATAAGGGAGGCATTTTCAGGATGACAGCCTATAACTAGTGGAATGCCACAGGGATCAGTGCTGGGGCCACAATTATTTACAAATATTAAGAATGTACTATCACCAATTTTGCGGGTGACACAAAAATAGTTGGGAAGGCAAGTGGTAAGAATGACACAAAGAATCTACAGGGAGCTATAGACAAGTTAAGTGAGTGGGCAAAAAATTGGCAGATGGAATATAGGGCAAAATTTTCCCTCCATTGCAGGGAAGTTCAGGAGCAGGCACCCCCAATCAGGGGCGCTTCGCCATTTTATGTGGGCGGGCCAATTCAGGCCCTCCCACCGTGATGTCCACAAGGAAGCGCTATGCGCTCCCTGTGCGGGCAGAGGGGGGATTCCCTGAGCCGAGAGTGCGCACAAAAGAGTGCACTCATCTCCCTGAGGTTAAGTGCTGCCTCAGGGAGGTTGGCTCCAAATTCAAAAATCTTAAAAACAGAAAAAAAAAATTTCCCTGACATGTCCCCTCATGTGACACTGTCACATGATTTGGGACACGTCCATCAGTTTTAAATACACTTTAATTAAATTTTTTTAAACCTGCATGAAACCCCATCCCGCCTGTGGATGAGGTTTCATGCTTATTCCAATGCCTGCAAGGGCTCCCGGCCTGCCTGCCAACCTTAAGGTCCACTTACCACCTTAATAAGTAATTAAGTAATAAGTAATTAAATTATTGACAAAGTATGTCAATGGCCTCAATAGGCCATTGACAGGTCGGCGGGCACACAGCTGATTCGGCCGAGCCCCCACCGACCTGAAAATTGAAATGAGGCACGGTGACATCGGGAGTTCCACCCGGCGTCATCCTGCATCGGCGAGCGGGCACCCCCCCACACATTCGCTGACCAGTAATTCTTGGCCATAATGTGGGAAAGTGTGAGGTTATGCACTTTGGCAGGAAGAATAGAGCAGCTGAATATTATTTAAATGGAGAAAGCTGCAGCACAGAGGGATTTGGGTGTCCTTGTGGATGAATCCCAAAAAGCTAGCATACAAGTTCAGCAGGTAATTGGGAAGGCAAATGGAATTTGGCCTTTATTTCAAAGGGAATGGAGTAAAAAGTAGGGAAGTCTTGTTAAAATTATACAAGGCACTAGTTAGACCACACCTGGAATACTGTGAACAGTTTTGGTCCAGCATGAGAAGCGGTAGCAGCGCTGGTCAGCACTAATGCCCTGCAAAAGAGAACAGCCACCCAGTGCCGAAGAGGATGAATGATCTCCTCCATTCTGCCAGGGTAAGTCCCTCGTCTCATCGCTCTCAACTCACAAACCCACCACAAATCCACAGGGCCCTTACTCACTGCCAGTTCAAGGGACATCACCATTCAGTCTCTCACACACACCTTCATTGTCCTCACCCCGTCCGTGGGATCACTCACAACCCACTCACGCCAGGCATATTTATCATCTAGCCGGCAGGTGTCTTGCTTACACTCTCTCCATCTGTATTCATTCAGGACAAGCTGGCACACAATAAAAGGGAGATGTCACGGGGTGGTGGAGGAATGCCTGAAATCAAGGTCCCCACGGATTTTGAAAACAGAGACATCCAGCTGGCTGGCGAGGATCTGGACCGTTCCTGTGCTGACGGTGAGGTCGGCGGTGCTCTAAGAAGTGAGGATCCAGCAATGCAACATCCATCAGACAACCATGCCGTGAGTGATGTGTCCTCTTTCACAGGCCACTGCCATGCACTAATTATCTCCCCTTGCTTTCGCAGGCACATCTGGGAAACAGCCAAGGGGGTCCAGGGCCCAGCGCCTTGACTCAAGCCCCAAAGAATCCTCTGAATAGGAATCTGAGGCATCTTCATTGAGGACCCATCACAGCGCTCACCCAAACCCTCAATCAACGCAGAGACACACACCTCGGTGGGACCCAGCTTTGCAGTAACTTTGGGATCACAACCTGGTGAGCACATCGCACTGTCTGATCCACAGCAGCAGGGACTCCCCAGGTCCCTGGCACTTGGAGGACTGCTGGAGGCCAGAAATCTGCTGAGTCCGAGTCAGGTGGTGAGCCCCTGGACTTGGTCTTACCTCAGTTGCTGGATCAGCAAAGGCAAGCTCAGGAACATCTGGAAGGGATATCTGCTGCACTGCTCAGATTGCAAGGCATGATGGAGGAGTCCATCCATCTTCAGCGTGAGGTGATAGTACCAGCATGCCAACACACCATGGTCAATACTGGTAGGATGGTGTCCACCATGGAGATCTTGGTCCAGGACATTGCTTCTGCACTGCTGTGCGGGATGAACACCATCGCTGATGCCATAGTTGGCCTCCAATAGTATCAATGCAAGAGGAGTGCAGGGCAGCTCAATCTCACTCCAGCTACCCCTCCTCCTCAAGGTGTGAGATAGGGGCCCTCAGGCATCCATAGGGAGGAGGACAAACAGATATACACCCTGGCGCCATCCATCCAGGTGACTCCGGGAGTATCTGGTCCATCCAAATCCCCTCTTACGGTGACCCCAGCAGCTCCAGTTCCACAGGCCGAGGAGGGTGCCACTGCCACACAACAGAACCCTGAACACAGGCCCAGGTCTTGGCCCTCCAGAGGGCACCATAAAGGACATCACAGACAAGCAGACAGCAGGCTTCCTCCACCTCCGCTGTGGATTTCGAGGGAGCACCAGGATGAATCAGCAGGGTTAGGAAGGTTAAGAAGATGTAATTGCACAGCCTGGGCACGGTTGTTAATTACTTCTACATAATGTTCACTATTGTAAATAAACTCCCAAGAATTTCTCCTTGCCAATGGCTCCTTGTTCTGATGACCAGTGTTTGTGTCACTCAGATGTGAAACCTTGGTCCTTGCACAAGATAAAGGCAGGTGTCACAGTTCAGGGCCTCTTCCCTGTGCTTTGTGCAGCCTTCAGACCAAAGTGAGGTCGGGCCTCACACTCCCTGAACACATTACTGATGCCTGCAGCTCGATGGTGCTTGTCATTGTTGCCAGAATGTTGTGGGCAGGCTTCACAGAGTTCCGTCATTCTCTCTGTGTGCTCTCAATACCTTTAAGGTGGAGCTGGCCCCCATCCCTTCAGCATCTGTGACCAGTGATGCTGTGCTCCTGAAGGGCTCAGGTGCTGAAGTCTGACAAAGGTCAGATACTTCTAAAGTTTAACGGCTGCATCTCCATGATATGACCCTGATCACAGAGTGCAAGCGAGCTGCCCTCAGCCAGATAGGAGTCAGACATTCTCAGAGGCTATGTGAAGAACTATGAAGTGTCCTCACTGCACGTCGTCATCATCCTCCTGCAATCGAGCAACTATTAAGGCCTCTGCTGCATCTCTATGACAGGAGCATTATCACAGAGGTCACCTGCACTGCCATCAGTCAGACTGGAGTCAAAGGTTCACAGATGCAATGTGAGGATCTACGGTGTCTCCTCACTGCATGTCGTCATCATCCTCCATAAATCTAGCAGCTGTGAAGGACTCACGAGTATGCCTGCTTTGTCTGGCCAGTGCGATGGCCTCATTGCCTTCAGCTTCACCTTTGAGGACCTCCTCACCCTCATCCCCATCGATGTCCTCCTCAACGGAGGAGACCTCCATCTCCTCCTCAGCCAGCTCCTCTCCCTATTGCAGCACCAGGTTATAAAGTCCACAACAAATAACAACAGTGCAAGACACCCTCTGTGGACTATATTGCAAGGTTCCACCAGACTGGTCCAAGCACTGGAACCTCATTTTCAGCATCCCGATGGTTTTGCTCCACCAAGGTGAGCATGAGCCTCATTGTATCTTTGCTCTGCTGCAGTCTGAGGCCGCCACACAGGTGTCACCAGCCACGTCCTACCCTTGTCCCAAAGGTGCCATCCCTGCAGCCTCTGGATCCTGGAAGACGTCAGGGATCTGTGACCAACTGAGAATGTAGGAGTCGTGGACACTCCCTGGAAACTGTGCACAGACCTGCAGGATGTGTTTGTGGTTATGGTCGCACACCAGCTGCACATTCAGCGAATGGAAGCCCTTGCAGTTGACATAGTTAACCACTTGTTGCGATGGAGATCTGAGCGCCGTGTGAGTAGGGTCGATAGCACCCTGCACCTGTGGGAAACCTGAGATCTGGGCAAATCCAACTGCTCTGAAAGGAGCCACTGGCATAAGAAGTTAAGCGCCGCAGTCACTTTCACAGCCACTGTCAGTGAATGCCCTCCATGTCCCCATGGCGCCAAATCCTGCAGCAGCTGGCAGATGTGACCGACCAGTTCCTAGACATGTGCAGCCTTTGGCAACACTGGTTCTCGATCTTCTACAGGAATGAAAGGCGACGTCTATAGACGCTGGGTCTTGCTAAGTGCTGACCAGCGACGGCTCTCTGTGGTCTCTCAACAGTGTGTGCAGGAGCCTCAGCCGCCCTTTCTTCCTGAGGGTGCTGCTCCTCCTTTGCGCAGCCAGGCACCTCCGTTGCTCTCTTCTCCTTCGTCTCCACTATCTGTACCATGTAGCATACAACAAGTTCACCAGGCTTCATGCTCCTAATGAACTCCTCCTGCAGGATAAAGGGACAGATGCGTAGATCAGTATGGGTGTACTAAGAACCTCTCCTGGTTAAGTCTGAAGACCCCTTAAGGCATCCCGGAGAGTGCTGGCCATCACTTGGATGGCCAGAGTTTAGTGCTCTGCATGGCTGCCCAAAACGCCACCTTCCTCTGCCCCATTCCACTTGACTGATTGTCAGCAGCTTCGCCCACTGGACTACATGCTGTGCTCTCAGCTCAGGCGCACAGTCCCCTAACCCGCACTGTGAGGCTGCACTGTTAGCTTGAACCATGGGGGAGACTGGTCCAAACCAGGATGCTGACATTACAAGGGGCTGAGAGCCCCTCCATCAGTGACTGCCCCATGGCCAGCTTTAGCAAGGAGAGTGTACAACGTGCGCAGTCATCCAACTGTTCTGCAGTCCACTAAAACGTTCATTAGTTTGCAGTCTGTGTTCAAGGGATGAAAAGCTCTGGAGCATTTGGTGGCACTTTGATACCTCCGTGTTGCTTGAGTGGACAGATAAATTGGAGGCCTGACTCCAAGCACATCAATGTTTGTGAACTTTATGTGAACTGCCGCAGCTGCGGAGGAATGGTCACTTTATACAAGGTTTCCCTGATGCGTGGCCTCTTTCCTCAACCCCCCTCATGCACGTGCTTGTACACTAATATCAACCACAAGGCAACCCCGCAACCCCTCCCCCACCCAAGTCAGCTCAACTGCAGTGCAGCCCTTGCTATCCCTCAACTCGCCTCAACTTTAAAGTCCAACAGGCGACCCTCACAAGTGCTGCACAATGTTACTGGGCACTCACCTCCAAGTTCGCCTCAAAGTGCAGCCCACTAAGTGCACATCTTATGTATGCTGTTGTGAAACACGCCAACGTGCAATCACACCAATGTGCCCGGATGATCCAGCGTGGGGGGATGATTCCGGCGGGCTGGCCTTATAATGATATGCAGATGTATTACAATGAGGTTCCTGACGTCTGACAGTGGGAAACGCTGCCCGCCATTGATGGGCAGAGCAGACGTTTGCAAACTGGTTTCACAACGTTGTGAAACTGGTTTTTGGCCTTCTCGCCAGATTATCCACTCACGTCCCCAAACACGCCCAACTCCAGAGGGTACGGAAAATTCCGCCCAAAGGCTATCTTTGTGTCATTTTGACCTCATCTATGTTATCAGCAACATATTAACCCATGACTAGCTCTGTTTAATTACCAACTAATAGGCATGCTAAATTTTCACACCATAATCTCCTCCTGGTTTTCCTGTTGCATCAGCACCTCACAGTCCGTCATGTCCAACTGGATGCAGGAGATTACAGAAACACTAGAGATAAGGTCCTCCAAATACATGCACTTTCCAAATATCAGAAACAAGAGGGTTGTTTCCTTACAGGTTTAGAGTGTTTTGAACAGAACCTGTATGGAACATTCTATAAATTGCACAGCTAGTATCCTGAATAATCCTATGAAATTGCAAGCTGTGTGACGGTTGGGAAAAGATTCCAAGGATAAACATCTGCCTGTTTCTCTTTGGAGAAACTCACTTCTGCTTAGGTATTTGAGAGATAGCCAGCCCTACTTTTTTTTAGCTTGTGGCTAGCCTTAGATGTAGGCTTAATATCCTGGTTCACAATACCGCCGTGTGAATCCTCATGGTTTAAGGAGTATATCATAACAAGCTAAGAAGGAACTGAGGTGGGAAATAGATAGAAACCTACCTATTTTGCTGCTGCCACCATGCCTGCCCCTGCACCATTTTCCGTAATATTTGCATGACAGAAATGCATCAGTTTATTTTCTGTTACTTGTGCCAAGGCAACATTGAATGCTGGTTTATCTACTGAAAACCTTAATATCATCATGCTATATGCACAAATGTTTAAATAGTACTCTCACCTTCAATGGTTCCTGGGGTGGGGGTGGGTTAGGGGCAGACTGGAGCAGATAATTTTTCACTTCATGGCCTGGATGTTAACCTGGAGAAGTGAATCAATGGAACAAAAATCAGGCAGGTTGTATAAAGGACAGTCTCTCCACTCCACCAGGTTGCCGACAGGCAAAATTACTCATAGTTTCTTGAGACCATGCGATTAGGCTTTGGTGTTGTTGCATGTCCAAATCGGAAATAAGACAGACAGACTTGATTTTCATTAAAACTATCCATCACATACACGCTTCCATTGTCACAGCTCATGAAAATTAGCTTCTAGAGTGTTGCTGCGGGTTTTAATTTTGCCACACGAATCTCCTGGGGCTCGCTATTTAACGCTTCCCTCTATTTGCAGATCTGTGTGGACAAGGGTGAAGAAATTAATGGTTTCATTAAAGTGCGCAGTGGGAAGAAGAAGGGTTTTGTGCCACTTGATATCCTTGTCAATATCTGATGTTACATCGGGTCTGTGTAGTGAAGGTGATGTTACTTTTTGTGGTACTTGCCATCCTTGTCTCACGTTATCAGCAAAGGTGAACTGTCTTGTGGTCCTTTGTGGACAGTCAGACTACCAAAAGAATCAATGAAGGAGTTCATAATTGCTTCATAAAATCCAGATCTTAGCATTCCTCTCCCAGATGGGAGACAGTGAAATCTGCAGTTGTGTATAGGGTTTGGCGATATCCTATCCCTATAAAATCTGACAATGGCAAGGACAGTTTAAATTGGTCATCTACCCATTATTGGCATCCAAATAGAAAGTAGCTAATCGAGTACAGGGATTTTTTTTTTAAACTGCGTATGTTTTCATGAAGTATGTGCTGTGCTGTGTGTTTTCAAAGGACAGCTGTCTCTGCATCACATTTGCTGGTTATGTTATCATGTTACCAGCATAAAGTTTCTTGGCTAAAGTTAGTTGTGGTTTAACCCCAAAATTATTGGCCTTCCTGGTGTCTGAACACCTCACAGGATCACACATCTGCCTGGTACACATTTACGTGGGATGTGCTTCAGAATATTCAAGTCCAGCAACGTAATTATTGTCAATTTTAGTTGACCAAAAAAAATTTATGAGAAAGGAGAAAACAAATCAATTATCATTTGTAGTGGCTTGCAGTTTTTGAAGACATTCTTATCTAAATTGATGTCTCAGTGACTAATAGCAGCATAACCCAGAAGAAAACTGGTGGCCACTTTTATAACAAATAAGGCACCACAAGATATAAGATGTGTGTTTCTTTGTTATTGGATCTGATGCTGCAGGGCATTTTGGTATGGTTAGCTGAACGTAGTTTATCATCAATTAGACATAAATGCACACAATGCTTTAAGTTTTTATTACATCTAAAATTTATGTCTGGGTTGGTGTAAATAAAGATGCCGATTGCCTACAAATTATTATAAAATCTACAAACCAAAAATAATTTTCTCTCACATGATGAGTATCTGATTTCAGCCATGTTGCTGACTGTGGACTGTAAAGGTCAGGCACTTTCTCATAAGGAGTCTGAAACAATCGGTGTGATCCCCTGAACTGTCTTCATATACCTCCTAGTAGTCAACTTCAGAGTGGCACTGGTAGAGGTCAAGGAACAGGCTGCCCAACTGCCCTATTGAGTTAAATAAAGCCAAATCAAAGGACAGATATAAAAAAGATGTATTTAAAAAGAAGCAGCCTCATTCTAACCAAAAGTGTTAGAAAAGCACAACTATGAGCTTCTGGGCTTTGGGAGACACTATTAAATAAAATTGTTTGGCAGATCCTGGTCCTGATATGATGCCTTTTTTCATCAGGGGTCAAACGAGTCATATGTTTTACAAAGCCATGTCAATCTTATGATTTAGAGACGTATTATTGGCTGTGAAACCTGTCTTTAAAGCTTGCTTGCAGCCAATGAAAGGTCACATATTTGAAACTAACATTTACAAAATGGAGGATAGGAATTATGTGCAAAAAAATTAAAAGGCTTAAAGTTAGAAAACTGCTAAAATTAATTGAATTCATTCATTTCATTAAAATGTGAGAAAAAATAAAAGAATTTTAAAAAAAGAGAACAAGTTATGCAGAATTCAAGTGTTTATATTTTTATTTGAAGATGTGTTTTGTGATTATTTTTGTAGAATGAATGTAATAAGACAACTCCTGACTGTTTAGTAGCTTTATTTGTATAATTTACTGTGTGTTTCACCATTCACAATGTATGATCTGAAAATCAGTGGAACTGGCCAACCCATGGAGGCAGTCATTTCGCTACAAATATCCCCATGTTTATGGGTTAATAAAAAAAAATGCAAAATCAAATACTATATCAATCAATAAAAGAAAAAATGTTTATTATTCAACAGTCATATTATAATTATGCTTTGTGATTGTTCTGTGCTAGTCCAAAGAAAGAGATTCTAATTTTTTTTCCACAGTTGCAGTTTGAAGATTCTAATCTAAGCCTTGTTAAACAATAACTGGATAAAAACTGTAAATGATTTGAGGGTAATGAATTGGCAGCCCTGGTTCTGTAGCAATGAGAGAGCTCACATGATTACACTTAATGGTTTATGGAAAATTTATGGAAGCAAAAGTGAAAGAAAATAGTCATTTTGATACCCCCACAAAAAAACCCAATAAGAAAACAACAAATGGAATAAAATACTTCGAACTAAAGACCCAATTTTACATGTTGAATAAACCAGAATGACTTTTCTTTGAAGCGTTTCCCAGTCCACATTGCTATTCTCATTAACATTATTGCTGACGTTAGTGTTCATAATCTGGTGGAATACAGTTAAGTTAAATGTCATTCCAAGTTCATAGTGATTTGAACAGCCCTATTACTGTCACTGGCTATCTGTCTGTTGTATTCTGCCCTAGGAGCGAATCCTAACCCATCTTACATGTAAGATTCTTGAGCCACTTTCTAGGGAAGAGTAGTTGGAGTTATTTCTCATTGGCTTTCTCACTGTTCTTACCTTCGGAGTGCTTCTCAGAGGTAGGTGGCAATCAAGGCTAAATAGCCCCACCTACTCTTTACAAGGGACGAGGAGATGCACGCGTCTATCGAACATAAATACGACTGCTGGGAATCAATCCAGTATTCAGTCAGTGATCCAGTCTCCACTCAACTGAAACGGGGCCTGATTCCGATGCATATAAGGAGAATGTATAAAAGCAAAAGATCCAGTGCATAATAACTGTTGTATTTTCCCAAAATAACAAAATGGGATCTTGCTGTATGCAAATTGAATAGCAAGCTTGTCCATGTCACAAAATTTAATTTGCTAGATATCCTTTGATTGTTTCTCAAAATTGTGACAAGGCAAAATGTGGGCTGAATTTAGTACATGCTGCACAGGCCACAGCAGCAGCACCAGAAGTGGTGCTTTCACCATAATCCTGCAGCAGCCAGTCAAATAACAGCCTGGAGGCAAAGGTCTCATCAGATGTTGGCACAGAGGTAGGCCATGAGGCACTGATCGTGGCATCATCAAATGCGGAGACAGGTGCTGGCACAATGCTTAAAAGTCCGCCAGCCCTGCTTTCAGTCCTGTCTTGCATGTTCCATATGGCACAGTAGCACTCCAAAGAGGGCATTTTTTCCAGAGTGGACCCCTTCCAACCATAAGGCTGACGCATGTTCAATCCAGAAATCTCAGAGGCTAATCAGTGTTCAAAAGAAGACAAGAATTAGGAGCAGGAGTGGGCCAATTAGCCCCTCGAGCCTGCTTTGCCATTCAATAAGATCAGGGCTGATCTGATTGTAGCCTCAACTCCACTTTCCTGTCTGCATACCCACAATAACCCTCGACTCCCTTGTTGAACAAAAATATGTCCAACTCAGCCTTGAATATATATATCTTTTTATTCATGTATGGGATGTGGGTGTCACTGGCTAGGCCAGCTTTTATTACCCATCCCTAACGGCCCTTCAGAAGGTGATGGTGAGCTGCCTTCTTGAACCGCTGCTGTCCATGTGGTGTACGTACACCCACAGTGCTGTTACACTCAGAGTCAGCCTCCACTGCTCTCTGGGGTAGAGAATTCCACAGACAAAGAACAAAGAAAAGTACAGCACAGGAACAGGCCCTTCGGCCCTCCAAGCCTGCGCCGATCATATTGCCCATCAACTAAAACATTTTGCTCTTTCGGGTTCCGTATCCCTCTATTCCCATCCTATTCATGTATTTGTCAAGCTGCCTCTTAAACACCACTATCATGCCTGCTTCCACCATCTCCTCTGGCAGAGAATTCCAGACACTCACTACCCTCTGCGTAAAAAACTTGCCCCGCACATCTCCTCTATAGTATTCTCCTCTCACCTTAAATCTATGTCCCCTAGTAATTGACTCTTCCACCCTGGGAAAAAGCTTCTGACTATCTACTCTGTCCATGCCACTCATAATTTTGTAAACTTCTATCAAGTCGCCCCTCAATCTCCGTTGCTCTAGTGAGAACAAACCGAGTTTCTCCAACCTCTCCTCATAGCTAATAACTTCCAGATCAGGCAGCATCCTGGTAAACCTCCTCTGCACCCTCTCCAACACCTCCATATCCTTCTGGTAATTTGGTGACCAGAATTGCATGTAATATTCCAAGTGTGGCCTAACCAAGGTTCTATACAGCTGCAGCATGACTTCCCAGCTTTTATACTCAATACCCCTGCCAATGAAGGCAAGCATGCCATATGCCTTCCTGACTACCTTATCCACCTGCGTTGCCACTTTCAGTGACCTGTGGACCTGTACACCCAGATCCGTCTGCCCTTCAATGCACTTAAGGGTTCTGCCATTTACTGTATAATTCCTGCCTGTATTAGACCTTCCAAAATGCATAACCTCGCATTTGTCCGGATTAAACTCCATCTGCCATTTCTCCGCCCAAGTCTCCAACCGATCTATATCCCGTTGTATCCTTTGTCAATCCTCTTCACTATCTGCAACTCCTCCAACCTTATTGTCGTCTGCAAGCTTACTAATTAGCCCAGTTACATTTTCCTCCAAATCATTTATGTATACTACAAACAGCAAAGGTCCCAGCACTGATCCCTGCGGAACTCCACTAGTCACAGCTCTCCATTCAGAAAAGCACCCTTCCACTGCTACCCTCTGTCTTCTATGGCCAAGCCAATTCTGTATCCATCTTGCCAGCTCACCTCTGATCCCGTGTGACTTTACCTTCTGTACCAGTCTGCCATGAGGGACCTTGTCAAAGGCCTTACTGAAATCCATGTATATGACATCCACTGCCCTTCCATCGTCGATCATCTTTGTCACTTCCTTGAAAAATTCGATCAAGTTAATGAGACACGACCTCCCCTTCACAAAACCATGCTGACTCTCACTAATACGCCCATTTGCTTCCAAATGGTAGTAAATCCTGTCACGAAGAATCTTCTCCAATAATTTCCCTACTACTGACGTAAGGCTCACCGGCCTGTAATTTCCTGGATTATCCCTGCTACCCTTCTTAAACAATGGAACAACATTGGCCATTCTCCAGTCCTCACCCATAGCCAGTGAGGATACAAAAATTTCTGTCAAGGCCCCAGCAATCTCCTCCCTTGCCTCCCTCAGAACTCTGGAGCAGATCCCATCTGGCCCTGGGGAATTATCCACCTTAATATTCTTCAAGATGCCTAACACCTCTTTTTTGATCTCAACATGATCCAGGCTATTTACACACTCTTCCCTAGACAAATCGACCGCTAAGTCCTTCTCTTTGGTGAATACTGATGAAAAGTATTCATTTAGTATCTCTCCCATTTCCTCTGGCTCCACACACAGATTCCTACCTCTGTCCCTGAGTGGGCTACCCTTTCCCTGGCTACCCTCTTGCTTTTTACACATGTATAAAAGGCCTTGGGATTTTCCTTAATCCTGGTAGCCAGTGACTTTTCATGACCCCTTTTAGCCCTCCTGACTCCTTGCTTAACTTTCTTCCTACGTTCTTTATATTCTCCACGGGCTTCATCTGTTCCCAGCCTTCTAGCTCTTACAAATGCTTCCCTTTTCTTTTTGACTAATCTCACAATATCCTTCGTTTTCCAAGGTTCCTGACGAGTCACCCTCTGAGAGAAAATAATTTCTCCTCGTCTCAGTCCTAAATGGGAGACCCCCAATTTTTAAACAGTGTCTCCTAGTTCTATACTCTCTCACAAGGGGAAACATCCACTCAACTTCCACCCTGTCAAGTCTCCTCAGGATCTTATATGTTTCAATAATATTGGCCACTCATTCTTCTAAACTCCACTGGGTATAGGGCTAACCTGGTCAACCTTTCTTAATAAGATTACCTATCATCCTGGAAATCAGTCGAGTGAACATTCTCTGAACTGCTTCTAATGCAATTATATCCTTTATTAGGTAAGGAGACTAAAACTTAATACAGTATTCCAGATGCTGCCCCACTAAGGCTTTGTACAGCTATAGCAACACTTCCCTACTTTTAAACTCCATCCCCATTGCAATAAACAGCAACATTCCATTTTTAAAATTAATTTACAGGGTGTGGACTTCGCTGACCAGGCCAGCATTTATTGCCTATCACTAATTGCCTTTCAGAAGGTGGTGGTTAGTGTACTTGCACACGAACAGGAGAGAGAGCAGATCCTGAGTGGGACACAGCCATAATGGGTATTGGCAATTTGGTGCAAAGCGGGAATTCAGTGCATAGGAGATGAGGTGCTCTTTGCATTTTTTCCTTGCTATCCAACTTCTTAAATCTTCAGAGCGTGCTGCAGCAATAGAGGCTACAAGGGAAAGGAATCACTGGTAAGTAGTGGGTAAGGTATTTACTATTTTAATCACTTATAGTTTAAGGTCTTTTTGTGGTTTACAGTTTGTATATTCTACAGTAAAGAGGATCAAGAAAGAAGGGCCCAAGAGTAATTGACTTAAAAGGTTTAATTTAAAGGGATAAGTCAGGGCAGGAACGCTCAAAGCCGTGGTGTGCTCCTTGTGCTCCATGTGGGAAGCCGGGGACATTTCCAGTGCCCAGGACCAGCATGTGTGCAGGAAGTGTGTCCAGCTGCAGCTCCTGGAAGCTCGGGTTTCAGAGCTGGAACGACGGCTGGGGACACAGTGGAGCATCCGTGAGTCTGAGAGCATCGTGGATAGCATGTTTAGAGAGGTGGTCACACCGCAGATGAAGGGACTTGAGGATGGAAGGGAATGGGTGACCACCAGGCAGTCCAAGAGAAACAGGCAGGTAGTTCAGGAGTCCCCTGGGTTCCCGCTCGCACATCGGTATTCCATTTTGGAGGCTGGTTCCTCCAGGAAGTGCGGACAGAGCCAAGCTTCTGGCACCACAAGCAGCCTGTCTATACAGGAGGGGAGGAAGGGAGGAAGAGCAATAGTAATAGGGGATTCTATAGTCAGGGGAACAGATAGGTGCTATTGGGGCCATCAAAGTGCCTCCAGGATGGTATGTTGCCTCCCTGGTGCCAGGATCTGGGATGTCACTGAACGGCTGCAGGGCATCCTGAGGGGGGAGGGTGATAAGGCAGATGTCATGGTACATGTTGGTACCAATGACATAGGTAGAAAGAGGGATGAGGTCTTGCATCAATAATTCAGGGAGTTAGGCAGTAGACTAAAAAGCAAGACCTCTCGGGTTGTAATCTCTGGATTACTCCCAGTGCTACATGCTAGTGAGCTCAGAAATAGGAGAATAGCGCAGATGAATACGTGGCTTAGGAGTTGGTGCAGGAGGGAGGGTTTTAGATTCCTAGATCACTGGGGAAGGTAGGACCTGTACAAGCGGGACGGTCTACGTCTGAACCAGAGCAGGACTAACATCCTTGCCGGCAGGTTTGCTAGTGCTGTTGGGAGGAGTTTAAACTAATTCAGCAGGGGGAGGGGACACAGAATGTTAGCAGAATAGGGACACATCATAATACAGTAAAACAATCAAGTCAGAGGGAATACAGCTGCATTAAGCTTCAAGGGAGTAAGGCAAGTCTGGATGGCCTCTACTTTAATGCTAGGAGTATTACAGGTAAAACGGATGAGTTAAGGGTGAGGATTGACATGTGGAATTGTGATATAGTAGTCATCACTGAGATGTGGTTGAGGGAAGGGCAGGATTGGCAGCTCAACATTCCGGGATACAGGATGTTCAGGCGAGACAGGGGAGGGGGGAAAAGAGGAGGAGGCGTTGCATTATTAGTTAAGGAGTCAGTTACTGCAGTAAGGAGAGATGATATCTTGGAGGGGGCATCGAATGAAGCTTTGTGGGTTGAGCTTAGGAATAAATAAGGGGCTGCCACATTGTTAGGTGTTTATTATAGACCCCCAGATAGTCAGCGGGAAATGGAGGAACAAATATGTGCACAATTTGTGGAGGTGTGTAAAAACAACAATAGGGTAATTATATTAGGTGATTTCAACTTTCCCAACATCAATTGGGATAGACATAGTGTTAAGGCCTTGGATGGAATGGATTTCTTGAAATGTGTCCAGGAGAATTTTTTAGGTCAATATGTAGAGGGCCCAACAAGGGACAGCGCAGTGCTGGACCTAATTCTGGGGAATGAAGCCGGATAGGTGGCTGAGGTGGTGGTCGGCGATCATTTTAGCGATAGTGACAACAACATGGTACAGTTTAAGTTTGTTACAGACAAAGAAATTGACAAGTTGCAAAAAACTGTTTTGGACTGGGGGAGAGTGGATTTTAGTAAAATAAGGCAGGACCTGGCCAAGGTAGACTGGGAACAGTTAATTGTGGGGAAATCTACAGAGGAGCAGTGGGGGGCATTCAAAAAGGAAATGGGGAGGGTACAGGCTCAACATGTTCCCTCTAGGGTGATAGGAAGGAGTAACAAGCCCAGAGAACCATGGATGACCAGAGATATTCAGGTTACAATGAGAAGGAAAAGAGAGGCTTTTAACAGGTACAAGGGAAGCAAATCAGCAGAGGCATTAGTGGAGCACAGAAAGTGCAGGGTGGAGCTTAAGAAAGCAATTAGGAGAGCAAAGAGGGGATATGAGAAAGCTCTGGCTGGTAAAAGTAGGGAAAATCCCAAGATATTCTATAAGTATATCAATGGGAAGAGGATAGCCAGGGACCAAGGGGGCAATCTATGCATGGAGCCAAGGGACATCGGTAGAGTGTTGAATGAATACTTCACATCCGTCTTCACCCAAGAGAATGAGGATGAAGGTATCGAACTCAGGGAGAGAGACTGCGAGGTTCTTAAGCAAATTGATATAGGGACTGACAAGATATTGGAGGTGTTGGCAGGTGTAAAAGTGGACAAATCTCCAGGTCCAAATGATTTGTGTCCCAGACTGCTGAGGGAGGCAAGGGAGGAGATCACAGGGTCTCTGACCCAAATTTTTAATTCCTCTCTGGCCATGGGGGAGGTGCCAGAGGACTGGAGAACAGTTAATGTGGTTCCGCTATTTAAGAAGGGTTGTAGAGATAAGCCAGGGAACTACAGGCCAGTGAGTCTCACATCAGTGGTAGGGAAACTATTGGAGAAATTTCTGAAGGAGAGTATCTATCTCCACTTGGAGAGGCAAGGTTTGATCAGGGATAGTCAGCATGGCTTTGTCAGAGGGAGGTCATGCCTAACAAATTTGATTGATTTTTTTGAGGAGGTGACCAGGTGTGCAGATGAGGGTAGTGCAGTTAATACAGTTTATATGGATTTCAGCAAAGCCTTTGACAAGGTCCCAGATGGGAAACTTATAAAGAAGGCAAAGGCACATGGGATACAGGGTAATTTGATAAGGCGGATTCAAAATTGGCTTAGTTGTAGGAGGCAGAGGGTGATGACAGAAGGATGCTTTAGTGACCGGAAGCCAGTGTCCAGTGGTGTACCACAGGGATCTGTGCTCGGTCGCCTGTTATTTGTCATTTATATAAACGACATAGATGACTATGTGGGGGTAGGATTAGTAAATTTGCGGATGACACAAAGATTGGCCAGGTGGTTAACAGTGAGGTTGAGTGTCTTGGGCTACAGGAAGATATAGACGGGATGGTCAAATGGGCAGATAAGTGGCAGATGGAATTTAACCCTGAAAAGTGTGAGGTGATACACTTTGGAAGGAGTAATTTGACAAGGGAGTATTCAATGAACGGCATGACACTAGGAAGTTCTGAGGAACAAAGGGACTTTGGCGTGTGTGTCCATAGATCTCTGAAGGCAGAGGGGCATGTTAGTAGGGTGGTGAAAAAGGCATATGAGACACTTGCCTTTATCAATCGAGGCATAGATTACAAAAGTAGGTAGGTCATGTTGGAGTTGTATAGAACCTTAGTGAGGCCACAGCTGGAGTACTGTGTGCAGTTCTGGTCACCACATTATAGGAAGGGTGTGATTGCACTGGAGGGGCTGCAGAGGAGATTCACCAGGATGTTGCCTGAGATGAAACATTTAAGTTATGAAGAGAGGTTGGATAGACTTGTGTTGTTTTCGTTGGAGCAGAGAAGACTGAGGGGCGACCTGATCGAGGTATACAAGATTATGAGGGGCATGGACAGGGTGGATGGGGAGTAGCTGTTCCCCTTAATTGAAGGGTCAGTCACAAGGGGGCATAAGTTCAAGGTGAGGGGCAGGAGGTTTAGGGGTGATGTGAGGAAAAACTTTTTTACCCAGAGGATGGTGACGGTCTGGAATGCGCTGCCTGGGAGGGTGGTGGAAGCAGGTTTCCTCACATCCTTTAAAAAGTACCTGGATGAGCACTTGGCACGCCATAACATTCAAGACTAGGCCAGGTGCTGGTAAATGGGGTTAGGTAGGTAGGTCAGGTGTTTCTCACATGTTGGTGCAGACTCGATGGGCTGAAGGGCCTCTTCTGCACTGTGATTCTGTGAGATGCCTTCTTGAACCATTGCAGTCTCTGTGGTGTTGGTACATCCACAGTGCTGTTAGGTTGGGAGTCCCAGGACTTGACCCAGTGACAATGAAGGAACAGCGATATATTTCCAAGTCAGGATGGTGAGTGGCTTGGAAGAAAACTTCCAGGCGGTGGTGTTCTCATGTATCTGCTGCCCTTGTCTTTCTAGATGGTTGCAGATGTGGGTTTGGAAGGTGCTATCTAAGGAGCCTTGGGGAGTTTCCGCAGTGCATCTTGTAGATAGTACACACTGATGCCACTGTTCATCGGTGGTGGACAGAGCGAATGTTTGTAGATGGGGTGCCAATCAAACCGGTTGCTTTGTCCTGGATGGTGTTGAGCTTCTTGAGTGTTGTTGGAGCTGCACTTATCCAGGCAAGTGGAGAGTATTCCCTGATTTGTGCCTTGTAGATGGTGGACAGGAGGTGAGTTGCTCACTGCAGGATTCATAACCTCTGACCTGCTCTTGTAGCCACAGTATTTATATGGCTAGTCCAGTTCAGTTTCTGGTCAATGCGATCCCCAGAATGATGACTGTGGGGGATTCGGCGATGGTAATGCCATCGAATGTCAAGGGGTGATTGTTAGATTCTCTCTTGTTGGAGATGGTCATTTCCTGGCACTTGTGTGGTGCAAATGTTACCTGCCATTTGTCAACCCAAGACTGGATATTGTCCACGTCTTGCTGCATTTGGTCATGGTCTACTTCACTATCTGAGGAGTCATGACTGGTGCTTAACATTGTGCAATCATCAGTGAACAACCCCACTTCTGACCTTCTGACCTGGGTGTTCTCGTACACCAGTCGCTGATGGTAAGCATGCAGGTGCAGCAGGCGGTAAAGAAGGCAGATGGTATGTTGGCCTTCATAGCCAGAGGATTCAAGTACAGGAACAGGAATGTCTTGCTGCAATTATACAGGGCCTTGGTGAGACCACACCTGGAATATTGTGTGCAGCTTTGGTCTCCTTATCTGAGGAAAGACGTACTTGCTATAGAGGGACTGCAGCGAAGGTTTACCAGACTGATTCCTGGGATGGTGGGACTGACATATGAGGAGAGATTGAGTTGTTTAGGATTATATTCGCTGGAGTTCAGAAGAATGAGGGGGGATCTCATAGAAACCTATAAAATTCTAACAGGACTAGACAGGGTCAAAGCAATAAGGATGTTCCCGATGATGGGGGAGTCCAGAACCAGGGGTCACAGTCTGAGGATAAGACCATTTAAGACTGAGATGAGGAGAAATTTCTTCACCCAAAGAGTGGTGAGCCTGTGGAATTCGCTACCACAGAAAGTAGTTGAGACCAAAACATTGTATGTTTTCAAGAAGGAGTTGGATATAGCTCTTGGGGCAAAAGGGATCAAAGGATATGGGGAGAAAGTGGGAGCAGGCTATTGAGTTGGATGATCAGCCATGATCATAATGAATGACGGAGCAGGCTCAAAGGGCCAAATGGCCTACTCCTGCTCCAATTTTCTTTGTATGTTTCCATGTATGACGGAGGGAAGGTCATTGATGAAGCAGCTTAAGATGGTTGGGCCGAGGACATTACCCTTAGGAACACCTGCAGTGATGTCCTGGAACTAAGATGATTGACCTCCAACAACCACAACCATTTTCCTTTGTGCTAGGTATAACTCCAACTGAAGAGTTTCCCCCTGATTCCCATTGACTCCAGTTTTGCTAGGGCTCCTTGATGCCACACTCAGTCAAATGCTGCCTTGATGTCAAGGGCAGTCACTCTCACCTCATCTCAGGAGTTCAGCCCTTTTGTCCACATTTGACCCAAGGCTGTAATGAGGTCAAAAGCTGAGTGACCTTGGCAGAACCCAAACGGAGCATCAGTGAACATGTTATTGCTAAGCAACTGCCGCCTGATAGCACTGTGGATGAACCCTCCCATCAATTTACTGATGATCGAGAGTAGACTGATGGAACCTGATTGGCCGGGTTGGATTTGTCCTGCTTTTTGTATACAGGACATACCTGGGCAATTTTCCACATTGCTGGGTAAATGCCAGTGTTGTAGCTGTTCTGGAACAGCTTGGCTAGGAGTGCAGCAAGTTCTGGAGCACATGTCTTCAGGACTATTGCCAGAATGTTGTCAAGGCCTATAGCCTTTGCAGTATCCAGTGCCTTCAGCCATTTCTTGATATCACGTGGAGTGAATCGAATTGGCTGAAGACTGGCATCTATGATGCTGGGGACCTCCAGAGGAGGCCAAGATGGATCATCCACTCAGCACTTCAGACTGAAGATTGTTGCAAACGCTTCAGCCTTATTTGCCTTTCTAACCACTTGCTGAACCTACATATTAACTTTGTGATTCAATCCGGAAACCCAAGAGGTTGACCAGTGTTCACTGCAATGGAAAGCTTGCAAATTAACCGGGGAGTCAAGGAGATGACCAGAAGGGTGTGGAAGACATGCTGGAGGGAAGACACCAGGTGGCCCCATGGTTTAGTGATGCCTCCCTGCAGATTCTCCTCCAGGCTGCAAGTGAAAGGCAGGAGCCTCTCTTCCCAAGGGACAGCAAGTCGAGACCATTCGGTCTGACTAAGCAACTGGATGGAGATGGTAATGAAGGACAGCAGTCCTGGCTGTCATCTCCTGGTCCAGGATGCAGTGCCGCAAACAGGTCCATGATATCCTTTGCTTTGCCAGGGCGGGTCCTACATACTGCTCGCCTCATCAATGCTTGTATGTGGCAATGCGAGACAGTGCACTACATGGAAATGGAGTGATCATCTAGGGAGAGCATCAGCCCCAGCTGCTGCAGATGCATGACCGCATCTCAAGAACAGCCAGCAAGTATCTTTGCTTACTCCCACCATGTCACATGCAAGCTGACGTATGAAGGAGGCATTTATGAGCTCCCAACAGGGGCCAAATGGATGCCAGCAGCATAGGTGTTGTGCTAGTCTTTGTGTGGAAACTCACAGTATCCCTCCTGCCCTGCAGGAGAAATGGACTCACAACAATAAAGGGAGGTCCAAGACCAGTGGACGAGTCCCTGACATCAGATCACTGACACTGGCAGAGCAGGAGGCCCTAGAACTGACTGGTTCACAAGGCGGCCGCACAATAACGGATTGTGAGACAGGAATGTCAACCCAAGAGAGTGAGGAGCATCGAGCTCATGTGTCCATCACCGGACATATGTAGATTCACAACTGGCATGGATGGAAGGAGGACATCTGAAGCATTTAGACCCAAACTGTTTGTGTTTTCTCATGCTGTTGTTGTAATTCCAGAAGGATGGGCAGTCATTGAGACTAGGAGCCTACAGCCCACCTCTGAGGAAGAGGAGGAGGAATGCTCAGAGGGTGCAGTGTCACATCATCCCCCTGCACCCTCCACCAGTGCAGATTCTTTCATATCAATGGGTATGCATTTGCAAGTAGATTCAGGTCAAAAGCTGGTGAGAGCACCACACACCTGACTGCAGCAGCTGATGGAGGCCTTGACAGCCAAGACTGACCATCAGGCTGAACCCCAGGCTGATGACAGGCCTCTGTCGGCTACACAGAACCTCCTGGAGTTGCAATGAGTGGTAAGGGAACATCTGGCAAAGCTGCCAAAGGCTCTGCATGCCATATGTAGACAAGGGAGGAGTCCATCCAGGCCAAGGGTGCTGCCATGTCCTAGGGGTGTGCGCACATGGCTTTGTCCATTAAGAGGTTGGCGACTCTCATGGAGAGGAGATCCAGCAGAACACTCAATGGATGCCACAGATGTGCACGGACCTGCACATCATCTCTTTGTCCATGAGCTCCATGCAATGGCAAAGATATAGAGGGATGAACACCTGGAGCGTCATCCCCAGGTGAGTAGGGAGGCACGAGTGTGCCATGTAAGGGAGGAGGAGCGTCTGGCTGCCTTCTGCATTGGGGGTTCCTCTCAGGGCACTCCAAGTGTGGACATCAGTTCCTCGGCCCCACTACCAGTGACCTCAGTGCCTCCAGTGGAGATTGTGACACTATCAGGGTTACCCCAGCACATGGAGCACCCTGATCTTCAGCCTGTCTCCACCACAGCTGCAATTCCAGGGATTGCACATCATAGAAGCACTCGTAAGTGCATTAAGGACACCTAGACACACCGGAGCTCCAGAGCTTCCTGGGCATTTAAAATTTGTACTTGTTAAGGTCGAATAGGGTAATTCCAATCAATCTATTCCACAGTTACTGATGTTGATCATTCCTATAGATATTTCTGCCTTGTCAGATGTCATCTACACCTTTGCTACCTCAATGGGCTCCCAGTGTAGGGGTAGGCCAATTTGGGCAGCTGCTCAGTTGTATCAGTGCGGGTGGAGAGGCTGAGCGCCCGGCAATAATGTGTGATATGAGGGAGGCGATATCCGGTCAATGAGGGTAAGTCTTTATTACACATTGAAAAGGTTTTATGGTTGCAGGAAGCGGGTGTGAATGAGATTGTCTCAAGCATCCGGAATAGACCTCTCAATGGCCTCGCCTTTAGTGCTAGGCATTCTTCATACTGTGCCACCTGCTCAGCCCCCTCCACCACATTTCTTTTATTCATTCATGGAATGCTGGCTGGGCAATGAGAAGAAGGTAGTGGTGAGCCGCCTTCTTGAACCGCTGAGTCCCTGTGGTGTAGGTACATCCATAGTGCTGTTAGGGAGGGAATTCCAGGATTTTGACCCAACAACAAGGAAAGAACAGCGATATAATTTCAGGTCAGGATGGTGAGGGGAACTTGCAGGTGATCGTGTTGTCATGTGTCTGCTGCCTTTGTTCTTCTAGATGGTATTAGTTGTGGATTTGAACGGTGCTGCCATAAAAGCCTTGGTGAGATTCTGCAGTGCATCTTGCAGACAGTATATTAGGAAATAGAGATAGTTTAAGTAAGTTATATTTGTATTGGTGGGTGTTAGGAATGAGTTTTAGCTTCAAAGTTTAAGTTTGGTTTGTATTTCTGTATCTGCGTTAAGAAAGGTCAAATGGAATTTTAGTTTCACTTTGGAAAGGTGCTTGAGGAATTTTACGACCCCTAAAAAGAAAGTAAACATACAAGGGTAGAAGGATTGGACTGTTGCCTAGCAACAGAGGCCCAGAGAGGCAAGTCCCTCCCACAGAGACACATACAGAAGAGAAATGCAACAAGGCCGGGACAATATATAGGCTTGGGCTGACAAATGGCAAGTAACCCCTGACCTGCTCTTGTAGCCACAGTATTTATATGGCTGGTCCAGTTCATTTTTGGTCAATGGTAACCCCCAGGATGTTGAAAGTGAGAGATTCAGTGATGGCAATGCCATTGAACTTCAAGGGCAATGGTTAGATTCTCTCTTGTTGGAGATGGTCAATGCCTGACACTTGTGTAGCACGAATGTTACTTGCCACTTGTCAGCCCAAGCCTGGATATTGTCCAGGCCTTGTTGCATTTGGACATGGACTGCTTCAGTATCTGAGGATTCATGAACGGTGCTGAACATTGTGCAATCATCAGCGAACATCCCCATTTTTGCCCTTATGACGGAAGGAAGGCCATTGTTCAACCGGCTGAAGATGATTGGGCCTAAGAAACTACCCTGAGGAACTCATCCTGGAACTGAGATGATTGACCTCCAACAACCGCAACCATCTTTGTGCTAGGTATGACTCCAACCAGCAAGTGCCATTTGATAGCACAGTTGATGACCCTTTCCATCGCTTTATTGATGAGCGAGAGAGGGTGATGGGACCAGTAATTGGCCAGGTTGGAGTTGTCTTGTTTTTTGTGTAGAGGACATACTTGGGCAATTTTCCACTTTGCCAGATAGATGCTAGTGTTGTAGCTGCACTGGAACAGCTTGGCTAGGGACACAGCAAGTTCTGAAGAACAAGTCTTCAGTACCACTGCTGGAATATTGCCAGGGCCCATAGCCTTTTCAGTATCCAGTGCCTTCAGCCATTTCTTGATATCATGTGGAGTGAATTGAATTGACTGAAGACTGGCATCTGTGATGCTGGGAAGCTCAGGAGGAGGCCAAGATGGATCATCCACTCAGTTGTTGCAAATGCTTCAGCCTTATCGTTTGCACTGATGTGCTGGGCTTTTCTATCATTGAGGTTGGGAATATTTGTGGATCTACTCCTCCAGTGGGTTGTTTAATTGTACAGCACCATTCATGAGTGGATATGGCAGGATAGCAGAGCTTAGATCTGATTCATTGGTTGCGGAATCGCTTAGCTCTGTCTATTACTTGCTGCTTACACTGTTTGGCACAGCTACACTGTGTTGTAGCTTCACCAGGTTGACACCTCATTTTTAGGTATGCCTGGTTCTGCTCCTGGCATGCCTACCTGCACTCTTCATCGAACCAGTGTTGATCCTCTGGCTTGATGGTAATGCCAGAGTGGGGGATATGCCAGGCCATGAGGTTACAGATTGTGATTGAATACAGTTCTGCTGCTGCTGATGGCCCATAGCGCCTTATGGATGCCCAGTCTTGAGTTGTTAGATGTATTTCAAATTATCCGATTTAGCACGGTGGTAGTGCCACACAGCACGATGGAGGGTATCCTCAATGTGAAGACAGGACTTTGTCTCCACAAGGACTGTGCAGTGGTTACTCCTGCCGATACTGTCATGGATAGATGCATCTGTGGATGGCAGGTCAGTGAGGATGAGACCAAGTATGCTTTTCCCTCTTGTTGATTCCCTCACCACCTGCCGCAGACCCAGTCTAGCAGCCATGTCCTTTAGGACTTGGCAGGCACGACCTATAGTGATGCTACTGAGCCATTCTTGATGATGGACATTGAAGTCCCCCACCTAAAGTACATTTTGTGCCCTTACCACCCTCAGTGCTTCCTCCAATTGGTGTTCAACATGGAGGAGTACTAGTTCATCAGCTGAAGGTGGGGGTTGGGGGGTGGCTATGGTAGGTGCCCTGGTGAGGGTCTCTCATATCACGGTGGTTTGATGTGCTTTGCATAATCTAGCACCGCAGAGGGAGGAGGCTTTGAATAATGAGGACATCATTGATTTCCACTCCTCATCCGATGAGGAGGATTGGAGTTGGGAGATTGGAGTTGGGAGGCGGTGCCGTAGTGTTATTGTTGCTGGACTCATACTGGCAGATGGTGGAATTTGAATTCAATAAAAATCTGAAATTAAAAAGCTGGTTCACTATATGCTCTTCAACAGAGTGCCCAGCTGGAGGCTAAGTGCTGCTGCTGCTGCTGTGGAGCTGCCGGAGCTTGGTCCTCCCTCCCTCTGCACCGCTTCACCTCCACAGGGGTACAAAAGTCCCATGACTGGTGATTTTTCCTTCTCCCGTGCTCTGCCCTTAGAATCTACCCTCCCTGGGACCCTGATCTTATTAGTCCCCTTTGAATCAACGCTAATGCCTTGTTGAGAGCTCACCACAACAATCAGCTCCTGGTATGAGCTGAAGGAGTACAGTACTTCTAGTGCATAGTCCTTATTAGAACTCCATGTAACATTGCTACCCCCAGCCTGTGCCTTATGGCAGAGATCACATGGCTACAACAAGCCAGGTAGGACCTCTAGTACAGCTTCCACTGCTGTTGAGAGCCCACCAGCAGACTAAGCTGCCACTTTTAGAGGCCTGCACAGTCCAGCAATAGCCTCTGCTCCTCTCTCTTTCACTTCAGGTCAACTACTAATCAATCAACCACCTCAATATAGCTGACTTTCAGAGGTACCATTGAGGACTCACCTCAGAGCTGCCAGTTTTAGCCGCTCAGGAATCTGAAGGCCTGTGTATGAAATCCCAAAACCTGCATAAAATCATAGAGAATGCCTGCAAATCGCCAAGTACCTGCTCAATGAGCTTAATTGCGATTCCATCATGTCATAGCATCAGCGCTAATGTGGAGTTTCGCACCCGCTGGTAAAATGTGGAACCGATTTGACAAACTCAGGGTTCTGGGGAAGCGCGTCCCCTTTTAGGTACCAACACCCCTGCCGGATGCCTGTCATTCGGTTCCCAAGCACCCCATAAAATGCAGCCCTGAGTGTGCAAGCCTTTTGTTGTGCTGTTTTTGGCTGTAAGGGATGAATGTATTTTTTTCAAACTTCTGTTGCTCCTTAGAATTCAATTAATTCATGTTGACAGATTGACTGTGTATGTATCGATCTCCATTACAGCATCTTTCCATTCAGAGCAGGATATCAATCATCTGAGATAATTAGAATCTAGTGAGTCCTGCTTGTCAAACTGCCATTGGGAAAATTTTACAATAGATTTCTTTTTATTGTGAAACAGAATGAATTGCAGCCTACATTTTAGGAATATGCAAGATAAATATATATAATTTATACACTCAATTCCTCATTCATTCTATTAGACTGTTCAGATATTGGATTGGCTCAGCCATTTACAGTTCAGATAATAAACGTTCAACTGAACATTTTTGTCCAAAAACGCACAGAACGTTCCCTCCATGCACTTTACCTTTTTGTTTACAGGTGGCATAAGTCATTATAAGCTGTAAGCGAACTCTGGTCCAGAAACGTTGATGTCCTTGAGCAGGCTAAGCAGCCAATCTCATTGAAGAATTCTCACAGAGGGCAAACCAGGAAATAAAATGCACTATTTTACTTCATTTTTAATCACTCTACAGAGACCTACACACAGGATTAAGATAGAAACTGTAACATGAACAAACTTTAAAGAATATATCATTTTTATTATTTTAAGGATCTGTGGAATTTTTTTACCATAATGGAGAAATTTGATATTTCAAAGCTATAAAATTGTTTTTTTTCAGGACTGGAGAGGTTGCTCAAAAGTAATTATAAATTTAGTATGCCATTAAAAGCCCATTTACACCTCATTCAACTTTTTTTCAAGGTTATTTACAGGGAGATTAATAGTGTAAAAAGTGGAATTTCACAACAAATCAAGTGATTTCTAAAATACCATCTGTGAGTACTTCAACATGGAAAAATAGGAAAATCACTGACAGCAGCTCTGGACTTCCACATTTAACAGTGCATGTGCAGACGCCAGAGGTCTCTGTAAGTTTCACAGTTGTAATAACAGTAAACACTGACAGTTTCAGCATCATTATAACTGCAAAATTTGGGCCAGTAACTCTATAACATTGCTTAGGCCCAGGCCAAGCGCATCACAAAGCCATTAGCTTCTGCTTGCGATAGACATACTCTTGCTTTGTTTCTATTTTCCTCTTGTGAGTTTGCTTTATATGGAGGGTTTATTGCCTCCTGATTTAATAACATGTGGAGCAGTTGTACCAAGCTAACTGTTAACAGGAAGCCAGTGAAAATGCAGGATTATGATTTTATAGCTTAAATAGTGAAAGTAAAGGCAGCTTAAATCAGGCCTATCCCCAGGAAGAAGCAAGCTGCCAGTTAAGTCCTTGTGAGAATTGTTAGTAACTCCTAGATCAGTAATATATGAGTTGTATTTGTCTATGGAATAAATCTTAGAAAAGAATTTTGAGTCGTGGAGTGTTTCATTGCAGGTTCAAGACTAAAAAGTAACTTGTAGAAGGCTCATAAGTGTCAAAATCAATACATTAAACACCAATGAGGCATAGAACTAGGCCGCAGGTGAGGCGAAGGGAAACAGGACACCATTAAAGTGAGGGAGAGAGTGTGTGTGTGTGAGGGAGAGAGTGTGTGTGTGTCTGTGTGAGCGAGAGAGTGTGTGAGCGAGAGAGTGTGTGTGTGAGTGAGAGTGTGTGTGTGAAGGAGAGAGTATCTGTGTGAGCGGGAGAGTGTGTGTATGTGTGAGTGAGAGTGTGTGTGTGTGTGTGTGTGAGTGAGAGTCTGGCTCACTCCCAATCTCAGAGTTTGCATTCATCCTCACCGTCCACCCATATACCAACACACTCACACCAATGTACACAGTGGGTGAGGGTGAGTGAATAAGTACAATAAGTACCCTGAGACTGAGAGTGAGCCAGAAAAACAAAATTCCAACCTTTCATATTCTAATAGTCATCTTTATTAATAGCTCATCATTTTAAATTATCAGTTTATTGCTTTGACATTGCTTGATTTTTGCTCAGCAAGTTGTTTCTTTTCTGCACACCTCAACATCTTATTGGAATTCATGTTTACTGTTGCACCAAACCTTATCGTTTCGAAATTTACTCATCGGCCCCTTGAGTGAGAAAAAAATTGAAATGTGGCCCTTCGCACAAGAAGGTTGAACAAGCCTTCTTTAGACCCTTGAGCCTGTTCCACCATTCAATGAGGTTATAGCTGATCTGTGACCTAACTCCATGCATTCTCCTTTGTCCCATTTACCCTAATACCATTAATCTCAATGTTAAAATTAACAATAGATCTAGCATCAACTGACATTTATGGAAAAGAGTTCCAAGATTCAACCGCCCTTTGTGTGAAGAAGTATTTCATAAATTCATTCCTGAAAGGTCTAGTCCTAAAGATTAGTGAATGCTCCCTAGCCCTAGAGTCCCAAACCATCCGAAATAGGCCCAGGTTTTCCAGTCAGCAGCAATGCTGGTCTCATTGCCACTGCCCACCGGGTTTTCCGCACGCCGCTTATGTTGCATATTTTCAGTGGGACTTCTGATCTCGGCCAGAAATGGGCCAGCACAGACTCTCCAGGGTAAGTCCAGTGAGCATACCTCTCAGTTCTTCAAGACCAGGACTGCTGCACAGAAGACATGGCCCTGAAAGGCAAGAAGACTGCAGCCCCACCCCCACCACCGATTTAATAACATGCCTCTTGAATGCCTTTTGGATGCAGTGGAGGCATGCTATGAAGTCCTCTATACCCAGTCTGGGCAAAGACCAGGAAGCAAGGTCACCAATCCAGCATGGAATGCAGTGGCAGTAGTGGTCATCGCCAATGCCCTGCAAAAAAGGACAGCCACCCAATACCAAAAGAGGATGAATGATCTCATCTGTTCTGCCAGGGTAAGTCACTCTTCTCATCACTCTCAACTCACACCCTCACAAACCCATCACACACCCAAAGGGATCTCACACTTCAAGGGACAACAACACTAACTCTCATATGCACCCTCACATCTCCATCAAGCTCCTATCCTCTCGAGCTCACATATCCATGGCTCCGCTCACCACACAAACATTCTATGCAGTGCCATGTGTCCTGCGCACACTCCATCTGCTTTTATGCAGGAGAAGCTAGCTCACAACAGGAAGGAGAAGTCCCAGACTGGGAGTGGAGTGGCCCACATTAGGCCCCTCACTCACTTTGAGCAGTGCGCCATCTGGTGAAGATGTGAACCGTTCCTCCAGCAACAGTGAGGTCAGCGACGAACACCCTCGTGAGGATCCTGCATCACATCATCCCTCTCTCAATGCAACTGTGAGTGCTCTCTCTCCTGCTTTTGACTCTGCTGACATGCACTAATTATCTCTACTTTGGTTCACAGGTAGCTCTGCCAAGTGACCGACACCCTCAGCCAGCCAGTCCCTCAGCTCCATCCATGTCCTCACCTCCAGCCAAGAGGACAGGTCCTCTATGAAGAGCTGGAAATAAGCAGTTACACTACTGGGAGTATACTACAGACCCCCAAATAGTGAAAGGGAGATAGAAGAACAAATATGTAGGCAAATTTCTGCTTGTAAGAACAAGAGGGCAATAATAGTAGGAGACTTCAACTATCCTAATATCAACTGGGATTCAAACAACATAAGGGGCACTGGGGGAGAAAAATTCATGCAGTGTGTCCAGGAAAATTTTTTCAACCAATTAGTGACAAACCCAACGAGGGGAGATGCAATTCTAGACCTAGTCTTGGGGAACGAAGAAGGGCAAGTAGGTGAAGTGACAGTTGGCGACTGTTTCGGAGACAGTGATCACAATTCAGTTAGATTTAGCATTACCATGGAAAAGGACAGAGATAAGGCCGGAGTAAAAGTCTTGAACTGGGGGAAGGCAAATTTTGCTGAAATGAGAAGGGACTTGGCTAAGATGGACTGGACAGCACTGCTGGAGGATAAAACAGTGGAAAACCAGTGGGAAGCACTTAAAAGCAAGATCCTAATTGTACAAAGTAGACATGTCCCCTACAAAAATAAGAGTGGTACTGCCAAATCTAGACCTCCCTGGTTGTCTAGAGGAATATAGGGAAAGATCAAACAGAAAAAGAAAGCGTACGATAGGCACAAAGAACTAAGCACTGCTGATAGCCTAGACGAATATAGGAAGTGCAGGGACGAATTAAAAAAAGGAAATAAGGAAATCAAAGAGAGGGCATGAAAAAAGATTAGCAAGTAAAGTTAAAGATAATCCAAAGATGTTTTACCAATACATTAATGCTAAAAGGTTAGTTAAGGAAAAAGTGGGACTTATCAGAGATGAAGATGGAAACTTGTGTGTAGATGCAGAGGCTGTGGGAAGGGTTTTGAATGAATATTTTGTCTCCGTGTTTACAAAGGAAAGGGTGGATGTAGATATAGTAGTCCAGGAGGAACACTGAGATATTGGACGTTATAGTAATAAAGAGAAAGGAAGTACTTGAAGGGTTGAAATCCTTGAAAGTTGATAAGTCACCAGAGCCAGATGGATTGTTTCTGAGGCTGCTGAAGGAAGTCAGGGAGGAGATAGCAGATGCTCTGAGGATGATTTTCCGATCTTCACTAGATACACGGGAGGTACCAGAGGACTGGAGAAATGCAAACGTAGTTCCATTGTTTAAAAAGGGATCAAAGGAAATGCCAAACAATTATAGGCCAGTTAGTCTTACATCGGCGGTGAGCAAATTAGTAGAATCAATCCTGAGAGATAGGATTAACTGTCATGTGGAAAGGCATGGACTAGTCAGGGATGGTCAGCATGGATTTGTTAAAGGATTCAAATTTGATTGAATTCTTTGAGGAAGTGACAAGAAGGGTTGATGAAGGTAGTGCAGTGGATGTTGTGTACATGGATTTTAGCAAGGCATTTGACAAGGTCCCACATGGCAGATTAGTCAGGAAAGTAAAAGCCCAAGGGATTCAGGGTAATGTGGCAAACTGGATAAAATGTTGGCTTTGTAACAGGAAAGGAAGGGTAGTGGTCGATGGATGCCCTTGCGAATGGAAAGTTGTCTCAAGTGGTGTTCCACAGGGCTCAGTGTTGGGACCCTTGCTGTTTGTGTTATATATTAACAATTTGGACGTGAATGTTGGGGGCACGATTGGGAAATTAGCAGATGACACAAAGATTGGCCGAGTAGTGGATAGTGTAGAGGATAGCCATAATCTCCAAAACGATATAGATGGGTTGGTGGAGTGGGCGGTAAAGTGACAGATGGATTTTAACATAGAGAAGTGTGAGGTCATACATTTAGGGAGGTCAAACAGTTACAGGGATTACAAAATAAATGGGAATATACTAAGAGGGGTAGATGAAGTGAGAGATCTTGGCGTACAAGTACACAGGTCCCTGAAGGCAGCAGTTCAAGTAGACAAGGTTGTAAAGAAGGCATATGGAATGCTCTGCTTTATTGGCAGAGGTATAGAATATAAAAGTAAGGATATAATGTTTGAATTGTATAAAACACTGGTGAAGCCACAACTGGACTGTTGTGTGCAGTTCTGGTCACCACATTACAGGAAGGATGTAATAGCTCTGGAGAGAGTGCAGAGGAGGTTTACAAGAATGTTGTCAGGGTTAGAAAAGTGTAGCTAGGAGGAGAGATTGGATAGGTTGGGGTTATTTTCCTTGTACAAAGAAGGCTGAGAGGTGACTTGATTGAGGTGTACAAAATTATGAGGGGAATAGATAGAGTGGACAGGATACAATTGTTTCCCTTGGTGGAGAATTCTAGAACCAGGGGACATAGATTCAAGATAAGTGGCAGAAGGTGGAGGGGGGACATGAGGAAGAACTTTTTTACGCAGATGGTAGTGGGTGTCTGGAATTCGCTGCCCAAGTTGGTGGTAGAGGCAGAAACTTTAAACTCTTTTAAGAAGTACCTGGATATGCACCTAAAGTGCTGTAAGCTGCAGGGCTATGGGCCGGGTGCAGGAAGGTGGGATTAGAAAGGGCACCTGGGTGTCCTCGGGCTGGCATGGGCAAGATGGGCCAAATGGCCCCCTTCTGTGCTGTAACTTTTTATGGTTCTATGGCTCTAAGCAGCCTGGAAGACCCATCACAGCTCTTAACCACACCTTCCACCAGCACAGAGACACACACCTCAGTGAGACCTAGATCTAGAGCAGGCTCGGGCTCACAATCTAGTAGTCACTGCACGGACACGTGTCCGCAGCATGAGGAGGCAGTTTCAACCAAGCTCCCTGGCACTTGGAGGACTGCTGGAAAAGAGGCATCTGTGAGGTCTGAGTCAGATGACAAGACTTTGGGGCCTTCCAACTCATCGTGGAGAGTCAGCAGAAGGCAGGGGAACATAACGCAGAGCTGTTGGAAGCCCTCAGCAGAATGGCATGCGAGTCGGAGGAGTGTGCCTGCCTGTTCTCTGATGGAGTGGTGCCCACATATGTGCGTACGGAGATCTTCATGGAAAGGATGGTGGATGCCATGGAGACCCTGATCCAGCAGAACACAGAGATGCACGCAGACCAGCACTCCAATGCGGAAGCTATGGCTGAGTTCCTGCAGTAGCAACACGAGAAGGAAATGAGGCATCTTGACAACCCCGCAGTGCTCCTTCCCCTCAGGCACTCAAAGGGAGGAGAGTGACAGCTGGACACCTCTGAGTCATCCACTCAGAAATCTCAGAGTCTGTCCTCTCCCTCTGAGTCCCCTTTACCTGTGAGCCCCTGAACCTCGCCCTCTGTCACTGCAGAGTGAGCAGCTTACCCACAGGAGGACAGCCAAGACTTCAGCTCTCCAGAGAACCCATACCGAAGTCACCAGAAGCAACAGGGCCGACCATTGCACAGGTTGTCTCCACCCCTGCTGCGGATGTCAGGGCAGCACCTAGAAGTCTAAGTTGTTCAAAAGTTAAGAAATCCTGATCACAGTTGGTTGCACAGGTGAACACACTTTGTCACTTTCCAATCTGAAAATGTATTAATTTTCACTGAACAATGTGTAATGGTGTCTTTCAGCTTCATTGACAATGATTCTGGAGGGAGAAGTGTGTGTTTGGCAGGACCTTTTGGAGTCTTGTGCAAGCATTCTTACACACATGCAGATTCTTCCCACATCACATTCATCTCAATGCCCTGTACCCAACCAACCTGTGTTTGCAAAACTCAAAAAGTGTCCAACATTAGATGTGATTCTGCAATTGGACAACATTTGCTAAATAATCCTCAATGTGCTAAGAATTATGCTGACAACCAATTTAAGATTGTCAATCAGGCTCACAGTGTGGCTCATTTACGTTTACTGGAAGCTTTGTATATTAATACACAGGGCCCTGTTCTTTGAAGACAGAAAGAACATGTACACACAATGCGCCTGTTTCAGCTGAACAAAATAAGTGACAGCCTTTCGCTGGTTCATTTACCAAGGCAATATATTGACCTATCAGAGTCAAGCTGCCTGGCTTGGATTTCAAATAATGCTTGGCAGTTTCCTGTCAGACACCATCAACTGGTGCATTCTCCATGGCACTCTACCAATCAGAGTCCATTTTCCAACCAATCAGCATTCTCTTCTCATACAATAGAAATATATTGCTTCTCTTGACTTTGGTATTTTCTTGTGAATTATCCTGATGAGTGCAAGACGAAAAGCTTTGACAAAAATGTCTCCTTTTTCAGCAATACTCGTGGTCCATTTGTGCATTTATTATGACACTGTTATTTTTTGGAAGATTTGGCCCATTTTGTCCCAGGAATTGATGTGGGACAGGTTGCCAGGCAATGCTTTGAGACATGCATATGAGCAATCTAACTTGTTTCGCTTGGGAGGTCCCACTTTAGTAGACATTGCAGTAATTCATTCAAGGGAGACCATTTGCATTCCATTGCTTAGTATGACATCTATCCATCAGGGCCACTGGTCTTCTGTTAAATCTTGCAGTTTTCTACCAAACCTATTAGGATAAATTTTATAACTGAACGTTCCACATACAGAGCTTTACCTGACAAGAATGTATGTGGAGCAGCTGCATGCCAAATTCATAGCCCAAAGGAATTTATGGCTATTGATTCACAGTTGCCATTCAATCTGACAAGAGATTCAGTAGCACATCTTAGTCAGAAGGTTTTGGGTTCAAATCCCACTCCAGGGGCTCAAGGGCATAAACAAGGCTGACAGTCCAGTGCAGTAACGGTCAAGCGGTGCACTGTCGGAGTTGTCACCTTACACATGAAATGTTTAACTGGGATCCCATCTGTCTGTCAGGTGGAATAAGAAATCCCATGACAGTATTCAGACAGTGGAGTATCCTGACCACAATTATTTTCCCTATCCCCGTCACATTTATCTCACTGCTATATGTGAGATCTCCTGTGAGCTGCTGTTTTCCTTTACCACGCTTAAGTAATTACTCTTTGAAAGGGATTAATTTTCTCTGCAGTGTTTTAGATATCCTGAGAAATTTAAATGCTGCTATGAAAATGCAAGTTCTATCTTTCTTTATATTGGTTGTGAAATTATTGTACCACAGCAGAAGAACAACCTTTTGTTAAAGTTTTTTTAAATAGCCCGATCACCATAACACTGAAAATTTCAATATTTCAAGAACCAGACTTAATTCAGAATATTGATGACAGTCTGCTGGGGCAGAACCTTTCCCCCTCTCACCCTAAACATGGCCATTGTCATGGGGAACACACGGAAATGGGATAGGGAGGTTAGTCAAGAAGCAGTGAATTTCATGACCAGTATAATCCTCCAATCCTACAGTTCATATAATCTTATAATTCTATAATCCTCTGTGTTCGACAGCTGCGGGTCTCTGGGATCATTTCTCAATAATGGAAGCCATTTATTTGCTGCCTTGTACAAAGGATTGTATAATTGCTGTAGCATTGGAGTGAGGAATGACAGCCAGATCAGATTGTGGTTTGGACAATCTTTGTTGGCCCATTTCAAAGAAACTTGATTTTGATTTCTTCTGTTTGTTGAGTGTATACCATGTAGGTGCTTCTGAAATGAGATAACATAATAATTAAGGGTGGGTCCAGATTGACTGGTTTTCTTCCACGGATGTTATTGATACAGTTTGCTCTAAAGCTTTGGGAACAAATTGATCACAGACACTATCTTGATTCTGGTTCATTGATTTTTATATCAGATGGGTAATTTGCAATTAATCAATGAAAAGAACAAAGTATAATCTTAAATTCATATTATCCATTGAAGCAAACTTATTCATCACCCAAGATGAACCAGGACATCTACCGCTCATTAAAGATATTGTACAGAAAATTGGACATTGATATATTACATTAATGTAGAAGAATGGCTGCTTGACCTAGTACGTCCCTCCCCTCATCTCACAGAAATTCCAATTCATCTTCATGGAGTTTGATGCAGGTTCAATGAGTGGCAAATTTTACTGGCATTCAGAGAAGAATGGGAATCAGTGGTGAATGACTAATACTCATTGTAAGTGTACATGGTCTATTTTTATTTTATCCAACTGGAGAAATTTGACTATTAATATACATTTCTGCTTCAGTAGTTTTCAATAAATATGGTAGATTTTGTAATAATAATTTCAGCACCATCATCTCATCAACATTATCTGTACAAAGTATCAATTTAATGGTTTCCTTCAATCAGATGTTATGACACAGCAGAGCTCCAGATTAAAACTGCCTGCTTTCTGTGAAAAACCATACAGATAACCCCAAAAAAGCAGAGTTCCCTGCTCCCTATCCCCATGGCAAAGTGGCACACCTGGGATGTCCCAGATAGAGATTTCAACTAATTAACTTCACCCTCCAAAACATGTAATTCGCTCTTAAAAGTATGTGGGCACATTAAGACTTTCCCTTGTTTACCATTTGCTTTCCAACCTTTCTTTGATCTGAGGAATTACATGAATAATTTAAACCCTTTATGAAGACAACTGTAGGCATATCGTCTCCACCAAGAATCATAAAGGGGTCATCCATTGTTTATGTTTTCCACTTCTAACTCTGACATTATTGAATCAACATAGGCTACCCTCTGAATTGCAATTACTTTAAGTCTGTTTGCCAACCTCCAAAACCAGGTGTTTCCATTATCTTAATTTTAAAACTTCAATCCCCAAAATAATCGTTATAATTCCTAAAACATATGAGCTGTGAGGAGGATGCAGAGAGGCTTCAGTGTGATTTGGACAAGCTGAGTGAGTGGGAAAATGCATGACAGATGCAGTATAATGTGGATAAATGTGAGGTTATCCACTTTGGTAACAAAAAATGGAAGGCAGATTATAATCTGAATGGCTATAAATTGAGAGGGGAATGTGCAATGAGACCTGGGTATCCTCATACACCCAGCTGCTGAAGGTAAGCATGCAGGTGCAGCAGGCGGTAAAGAAGGCAAATGATATGTTGGCCTTTATAGCGAGAGGATTCGAGTACAGGAGCAGGGATGTCTTGCTGCAATTATACAGGGCCATGGTGAGACCACAGCTGGAATATTGTGTGCAGTTTTGGTCTCCTTATCTGAGGAAGGATGTTCTTGCTATAGAGGGAGTGCAGTGATGGTTTACCAGACTGATTCCTGGGATGGCGGGACTGACATATGAGGAGAGATTGAGTTGGTTAGGATTATACTCGCTGGAGGTCAGAAGAATGAGGGGGGATCTCATAGAAACCTATAAAATTCTAACAGGACTAGACAGGGTAGATGCAGGTACGATCTTCCCAATGGTGGAGGAGTACAGAACCAAGGGTCACAGTCTGAGGATATGGAGTAAACCATTTAGGACTGAGATGAGGAGAAATTTCTTCAACCAGAGAGTGGTGAGCCTGTGGAATTCGCTACCACAGAAAGTAATTGAGGCCAAAACATTGTATGTTTTCAAGAAGGAGTTAAATATAGCTCTTGGGGCAAAAAGGATCAAAGGATATGGGGAGAAAGCGGGAGCAGGCTATTGAGTTGGATGATCAGCCATGATCATAATGAATGGAGCAGACTCGAAGGGCCGAATGGCCTACTCCTGCTCCTATGTTCTATGTTTCTATGTTTAAATGCTGAGCTGCTTAAATCCCAGAGGGAAACTTGAAACAGCTGCCACAATTGTTTTTGCAATTTGTAATTTTATTTCGAGATGCACGCCTTGCATTCAATAGTTATAAGACCACCAAATCTAAGAGGTTTTTTACAAAACTAAATTAAACATTTATTAATAAAAGAAAGGATTTTAAGTATATGCATAGGTCTACAAATTACTACAATGATAACTCCTAGCTCCCCTAATTAATCCGACTCCCAGTTACACCTCTGTTAAGGCAATAGTAAAACAACATAGATTTCAACAGACCCAGGCAAGGCAAACAATACCCTGGACAGTGATATTTAAAATGAATTCTCTTAGCTTTGGTTCCTGGAGACAGCAGCTTGGTACACAAAGACTGGAGGCTTTTCACACTCATTAGACCTTAGAACTCCTTCCTTCCTTGCACATAACCTCATCTTTTATACATGTTTCTCCCTTTTTAATGTAAATCCCATTGTCCCAATATGTCTTTGCGGCTTTACTTTTTCCATAATATAAATCTTTCATAGCACTCATATTATCATTAACCTTTGTGAAAAATAAACACACTGTTTGACTTAGCTTCATATGGCTACGTGTAATATCTCATTATCTCTTTGAAATTCACAAATCTGGTTTATCTAAAAATGCAAATATTCTTCACACCTCACATTCTAAAACTTCAGCCATGTTTACATATTTAGCATTTCAAACCTAGTTTCCCTTCTGATACATCAAAGCGCCGAGACCACTGCCTCCAATTCAATTAAATCCCACACACAGAGAAACTAATCCAAACCCCAATATTAACCTACCTTTACAATAAATCACAATAATATGAAAATTACGATATTTTCATGACACAGAAATTATCCCTGAGGAGTGCAGCACAGGCTACCAAGCACAGAGGGTTATAGCATTTAAACTCTTGACTATTAAATGATTGTCAGCTATCCCGGCACTAAGCTCTGGAATTCCCTCCTTAAACTTCTCAACCTCTCTTCTCATCCTGTAAGACCCTTTGTTATTATTTCGAAGGAGACCATTAACTTTTAAAAAGAAAATCGAATTTCCATTTATTAACTGAAAGACCACAAGGCCTCACAATTTAAGCCAAAACTTTTACTGCACAGGAATTAAACAGCACAAGTACTACCAACTTAACATTGTATTTCATAAACACTTATTCTTCAAGCCTGAAAATCTCAATGGGTCGCTCCCCACTCTACTTTTATTTCTACCCAAGAATTCCCCAATGCTTTACAGGATCTTAAGGTTTCCTTCACTTTTCCAGGTGTGACACAACTCTCAGGAATTCACTTTGATTCTCCTCGGTGTTCCCGCTATTCTCTGAGGTATGAGATTTTTTGGGGTCCTTCCACTAGCGTTCGACCAGGCAATCCTCTAACTCTCCCTAAGCACCTCACAATTATAGACACCCCAGTTCAAGCGTGGGCTTCACTGCCTTCTTGCTTACAGCTCCTGGCAGCTTTCTCTCTGTGTCTGTTTCTAAGCTGTTCCAGCTCCAGGTGAAAATTGTCTGCTTTCTGTGAAAAATCACACAGATAACACCAAAAAAGCAGAGTTCCCTGCTCCCTATCTCCATGGCAAAGTGGCACACCTGGGATGTCCCAGATAAAGATTTCAACTAATTAACTTCACCTTCCAAAACATGTAATTCGCTCTTAAAAGTATATGGATACATTAAGACTTTCCCTTGTTTACCATTTGCTTTCCAACCTTTCTTTGATCTGAGGAATTACATGAATAATTTAAACCCCTTATGAAGACAACTGTAGACATATCATCTCCACCAAGACTCATAAAGGGGTCATCCATTGTTTATGTTTTCCACTTCTAACTCTGACATTATTGAATCAACATAGGCTACCCTCTGAATTGCGGTTACTTTACGTCTGTTAACCAACCTCCCAAACCAGGTGTTTCCATTATCTTATTTTTAAAACTTCAATCCCCAAAATAATAGTTATAATTCCTAAAACATATGAATCACGAAATTAGACATTTTAACAATATATTCCGTTAAGCCTATCTCTTTGTCCAACCCTTTGGTCACATGTCCCAATGTCTTCATCCTCTGAACCAGTGCTAAATCTTGTCTGATTATGCCAATTGCCCCACTGCCGAAGTTGTCAACAAATCTTGCAATCAGTAAGTGAAGCCAGAAGGCAAGAGCCCTCCGTCCCCCTATTTTAACTGACTTTGTCACCTGCAGCCACAGGCCAGGACCATCACACCTCAGTCTCTTTCTGTAGGAAGTTCCCAAAGGCAAGGCTCAGCAAAACTAGCCCTATGGAATGTCCCAACAGACAAACAGGCCATATGGCCTGTCATGTGTTTTCTTCCCTTGAGCCACCCAGTCTAATTCCACTCTTATACTTAATAAAACCACAGAACAATTCTCCATAAAATGGACCAGTTCAGCCATAGTAATGGTGGTAAGTGGCCGAGCACCCTGCAAAGAGACATTTAATGGACTTCAGAAACCTCTGAAAGATAACGTGGGAAAAATTAGAGTCAAAGCACCAATGAAAGCGCAATCAAAAACAGAAAATGCTGGAAAAACTCAGCAGATTTAACAGCATCTGTGGAGAGAAAAACAGAGTCAAGGTTTCAAGTCCAAATGACTCTTCTTCAGAGCTCTGAGGTATCTTCGTATTTTCCTCTAATCCCTCACACTCACAATGCTCACAGCTTCCAGGCTGGAACCATGAATTACAGAATGGTCAATTTTAACCCCAGATGAGTTTTGAGTAGAGGAGGGGAGAAAAGAGTGCAAACTACACTTGCTGCTGTATGTTTGTGGCCCTGAGTATTTTAACTCAGCTGCATGCTGCCAGTCAGTTGCCCACCTGTGGAAAGTTATAAAATGGCAGCTCGGCCAGTAGGTGCAGATGACACTCATCCAGGCAACCAGCTGCTAATAAAATAAAGGCTTGTTGGCAAGTAGGTAAATTGCAGGGAGGAGCTTTGGATGGGGGTCTTGCAGGGAGGGAATGAGGTGGTGTCTGGGGAAAAGGAGGCCACAAATTTCCCAGAGAAGAACTTCTGCTCCTCCTGGCCCCAGAAAGGACAGTTTTGCAATTTATTGGAGTGTCTGTTCGTCTGCAGACCTGATTCAGCATGTGAGGTTGTGGGGAGGTGGTGGGACAGGGGAGGGTCATTATAGTTTCCAGTACAAGCTGAAAAAAAGGTATCAAAAAAAGTGACTATGAAGATAGATGTAAAAACCCACCTGGTTCACCAGAGATACTCCAGCATATAAGAAAGGATTGTGTAATTGTATAGACTGTATAGATTATTTCAGGGTACAGTCACACACCAAAGAAAAGCCCAGGTGTAGGAAAGGAGAAATGTGACTGTCATTCAACTGGGTTAAGTGAAAGGAAGAGAGGTGGTAAAGGAGGTGCAGCAGAACTGGATCTTAGAAGAGGTGGCTAATGAGGTAGTAGATGCGTTGGTGTTAATTTTCCAAAATTCCCTAGATTCTGGAAAGGTTCCATCAGACTGGCAAGTAGCAAATATAACCCATCTTTTCAAGAAGGGAGGGAGGCAGAAAACAGAAAACTATAGGCCAGTTGGCTTGAGGCCGGTTGTGGCGAAGGTGTTAGAATCGATCATTAAAGAGGTTAAAGCTGGGCACTTAGAAAAGCCCAAGGTAATCGGAAAGAGTCAGCATGGTTTTATAAAGGGGAAATCATGTTTAACCAATTTATTAGAGTTCTTTGAAGGAATAATATTTGCGATAGATACATGGGAGCCTGTAGACATACTGTACTTGGATTTCCAGAAGGCATTTGATAAGGTGCCACATCAAAGGTTATTGCGGAAAATAAAAGCTCATGGTGTAACATATTAGCCTGGATAGAAGTTTGGCTGACTGACAGAAAACAGTGAGTATGCATAAATGGATCCTTTCCGGATTGGCAGGATGTGAGGAGTGGAGTCCTGTAGGGGTCTGTGCTCGGGACACTGCTTTTTACGATTTAAATCAATGATTTAGATGAGGGGAGCAAAGGCATACAAAATTTTCAGGCAACACAAAGAAAAGTAGGAAAGTATGTTGTGAAGAAGACATAAGGAGTTTTCAAACGGATATAGATAAGTTGAGTGAGTGGGCAAAAACCTATCAAATGGAGTATAATGTGGGAAAACGTGAAGTTGTTCACTTTGGAAGGAAGAATGAAAAACATTATTACATAAATGGAGAACGACTTCAGAATTCTGAGGTGCAGAGGGATCTAGATGTCCTTGTGCATGAGTCACAAAAAGTTAGGGCAAAATTTTTACCTCAGCCAGCAGACACACACACGACCCGTTCGAGTGTAAAATGACACATGTTAACATTGGATGAGCGTCCCAATGTCAATGCACAGTTGCACAATATTTCGATCGGCGGGCGTGCGCCAAAGTCGGCAGTGCACCCGCCAACAATTAAAAGGCTTATTGAGGCCATTAACAAGGTACTATAAAGCAATTTTTCACTGCCTGTCTAACCTTATGGTTGGCGGTCAGGGGAAAAGGCCAAGTTGCCTTTGCACTTTTTAAGAAACCTCATCCACAGGTGAGATGAGATTTCCTAAAGCAGATAAAAATAAAATAAAAATTTTAAAATCGAATTAATAACATGTCCCTGCTCATGTGACAGAGTCGCATGAGGGGACATGTTTTATAACATTTTTCATTTCTTTATTTTTTTTAAACTCTTCACCTTCTTAAGGCAGCTCTGTGTCTCGGGGAGATTATCAAGCACGCACTGGCGCTCATGTGCAAAGTTCACACTTGTCCCGCTTGCCCTCCTCCCCCCACCCGCAAAGGCAGTGCTGAGTGCTGCCGCTCATGTTTCATGCTGGATGGGCCTTAATTGGCCCACCAGCGTGAAATCGCCTTCCTGCCTTGATTGTGGGCGGCGATCAGCTTGTAACCGCCCTCACCGAGCCTGCCCTACAAGAGCAAAATTCTGCCCTTAGTATGCAGGTACAGCATGTAATCAAGAAGGCTAATGGAACACTATCCTTTATTACGAGAGGAATTGAACATAAAAGTAAAGATGTTATGCATCAGTTATACAGGGCATTGGTGAGACCACATCTTGAGTATTGTGTGCAGTTTTGGTCTCCTTGTTTAAGGAAGGATGTAAATGCATTGGAGGCAGTTCAGAGGAGGTTTACTAGATTGATACCTGGAAATAGGTTGTCTTATAAGGACAGGCTGGGCTTGTTTCCACTAGAATTTGGAAGAGTGAGGGGGCACTTGATTGAAGTATATAAGATCCTGAATGGTCTTGACAAGGTGGACGTGGAAAGGAGGTTTCCTCTTGTGGGTGAGTCCAAAACTAGGGGGCACTGTTTTAAAATTAGGGGTCATCCTTATAGGACAGAGATGAGAGGATATTTTTTCTCTGAGGGTTGTGCGACTTTAGATCTCTCTGCCTCAGAAGGCGGTGGAGGCGGAGTCATTGAATATTTTTAAGGCAAAGGTAGATAGATTCTTGTTAGGCAAGGAAATCAAAGGTTATTGGTGGTAGATGGGAATGTAGAACTCAAAACTCAAGCAGATCAGCCATGATCTTATTGAATGGCGGGCAGGCTCGAGGGGCCAAATGGCCAACTTCTGCTTCTTATTCATAACTGCTCCTGGCTAACAGGTACAAAACTCAAGATCTGTGGGGATAAGGAGAAGAAAACCCAGAATGCCAACCAAGGTACTATGGAGCAAGAGGCTGTCCAGGTATACAACAAAAAGACTGTAGATATTATTTTATTGATTTATAGGATACGGGTGTCGCTGGCTAGGCCAGCGTTTATTGTCCTTTCCTAATTGCCCTTGAGAAGGTGATGGTGAGCCACCTTCTTGAACCACTGCAGTCCATAATGTGTTGTTAGGAAGGAAATTCCAGAATTTTGACCCAGCGACAGTGAAGGAGCAGAGATATAACTCCAAGTCAGGATGATGTGTGACTTGGGAGGGAACTTGCAGTTGGTGGTGTTCCCATCCTTGTACTTCTAGCTGATAGAGGTCATAGGTTCAGAAGGTGCTGTCGAAGGAGCTTTGGTGAGTTGTTGCAGTGCATCTTGTAGAAGGTACACACTGTTGCTGCTGTATGTCATTGGATGAGGGAGTGAATGTTTAAGGTGGTGGATAGGGTGCCAATTAAGTGGGCTGCTTTTTCCTGGATGGTGTTAAGCTTCTTGAGAATTGTTGGATCTGCACTCATCCATACCAGTGGAGTATATTCTATCACATTCCTGACTTGTGCCTTGTAGATGGTGGACAGGCTTTGAGGAGCCAGCAGGTGAGTTACTTGCCACAGAATTCCCAGCCTCTGACCTGCTCTTGTAGCCACAGTATTTATATGGCTGATCCCGTTCAGTTTCTGGTCAATTGTAACTTCCAGGATGTTGATAGTGGGGGATTCAGCGATGGTAATGCCATTGAATGTCAAGAAAAGATGGTTAGGTTCTACCTTGTTGGAAATGGTCATTGCCTGGCACTTGTGAGGTGCGAATGTTGCTTGCTATTTATCAGCCCAAGCCTAAATGGTGTTCAGGACTTGTGGCATATGGACACGGACAGCTTCTGAGTATCTGAGGTGTCGCGAATTGTGCTTAACATTATGCAATCATCCGCGAACATCTCCACTTCTATCCATATGATGGGAGGAAGGTCCTTGATGAAGCAGCTGAAAGTGGTTGGGCCTATGACACTGCCCAGAGGAACTCCTGCAACGGTGTGCTGCTACTGAAAACATTAACCTCCAACAACCACAACCACCTTCCTGCTAGGTATGACTCCAACCACTAGAGGGGTTTTCCCCTGATTTCCATTGACTTCAGTTTTGCTAGGTCTCCTTTATGCCACACTTGGTCAAATGCTGCTTTGTTGTCAAGGGCAGTCACTCTCACCTCACTACTGGAGTTTAGCTCTTTTGTCCATGTTTGGACCAAGGCTATAATGAGATCAGGAGCTGAGTTGCCCTGGCAGAACTTAAACTGAGCATCAGTGAGCAGATTATTCCTGTGTAAGTGCCACTTGATAGCACTGTCAATGACACCTTCCATCACTTTGCTGATGATTGAGAGTCGACTGATGGAATGGAAATTAGCCAGGTTGGATTTGTCCTGCTTTTCATGTACAGGACATCCCTGGGCAATTTTCTACATTGCTAGATAGATGCCAGTATTATAGTTGTACTGGAATAGCTTTGCTAAAAGTGCATCTAGTTCTGGAGCACAAGTTGCCACAATATTGTCAGGGTCACAGAATCACAGAATCACAGTGCAGAAGAGGCCCTTCAGCCCATCGAGTCTGCACCAACATGTGAGAAACACCTGACCTACCTACCTAATCCCATTTACCAGCACTTGGCCCATAGCCTTGAATGTTATGACGTGCCAAGTGCTCATCCATGTACTTTTTAAAGGATGTGAGGCAACCCGCCTCCACCACCCTCCCAGGCAGTGCATTCCAGACCATCACCACCCTCTGGTGAAAAAGTTTTTCCTCACATCCCCCAAACCTCCTGCCCCTAACTTTGAACTTATGCCCCCTTGTGTCTGACCCTTCAACTAAGGGGAACAGTTGCTCCCTATCCATCCTGTCCATGCCCCTCATAATCTTGTACACCTCGATCAGGTCGCCCCTCAGTCTTCTCTGCTCCAACGAAAACAACCCAAGTCTATCCAAACTCTCTTCATAACTTAAATGTTTCATCCCAGGCAACATCCTGGTGAATCTCCTCTGCACCCCCACAGTGCAATCACATCCTTCCTATAATGTGGCGACCAGAACTGCACACAGTATTCCAGCTGTGGCCTCACCAAGGTTCTATACAACTCCAACATGACCTTCCTACTTTTGTAATCTATGCCTCGATTGATAAAGGCAAGTGTCCCATATGCCTTTATCGCCACCCCACTAACATGCCCCTCCGCCTTCAGAGATCTATGGACACACACGCCAAGGTCCCTTTGTTCCTCAGAACTTCCTAGTGCCATGCCGTTCATTGAATACTTCCTTGTCAAATAGCCTTTGCAGTATCCAGTGCTTTCAGCCATTTCCTGATATCACATAGAGTGAATCGGATTGACTGAAGATTGGCATTTATGAAGCTGGGGACCTCAGGAGGAGGCCGAGATGGATCATCCACTCAGCGCTTCTGGCTGAAGCTGGGCTCCCCTATCATTGAGGTTGGGGATATTTGTGGAGCCTCCTTCTCCTGTTAGCTGTTTAATTGTTCACCACCATTCATGACTGGATGTGGCAAGATTGCAGAGCTTATATCGGATCTGTTGGTTGTGGGATCTCTTAGCTCTGTCTATCGCAAGCTGCTTCTGCTGTTTGGCACGCAAGTATCCTGAGTTGCAGCTTCATTATGTTGACACCCCATTTTAGCTGTGCCTTGTGTTGCTCCTGGCATGCCCTCCTGGAATCTTCACTGAACCAGGGTGAATCCCTCAGCTTGACGGCAATGGTAGAGTGGAGGATATGCTGGGCCATGAGATGGCAGAATTTGATTGGTTACAGTTCTGCTGCTGCTGATGGCCCACAGCACCTCATGGATGCCCAGTTTTGAGTTGCTAAATCTATTCGGAATCTATCCCGTTTAGCACAGTAGTCGTGCCACACAATGTAATGTATCCTCAATTTAAAGTCGGGACTTTGTCCCCATAGGGACTGTGTGGTGGTCACTCCTAACAATGCTGTCATGTGCAGATGTGTCAGCAACAGGTAGATTGGCGAGGACGAGGTCAAGTATGTTTTTTGCTCTTTTTGGTTCCCTCGCCACCTGCCACAGACCCAGTCTAGCAGCTACGTCCTTTAAGACTCGGCCAACTCGGTCAGTAGTGGTGCTACTGAGCCACTCTTGGTGATGGACATTGAAGAACCCCACCCAGAGTACATTCTGCGCCCTTACCACCTTCAGTGCTTCTTCCAATTGGTGTTCAACATGAAGGAGCACTGGTTCATCAGCTGATGGAGGGATGGTGGAGGGGTATGGTAGGTGGTAATCATGTTTGACTTGATGCCATGAGACTTCATGTGATCTGGAGTAAATGTTGAGGACTCCCAGGGCAACTCCCTCCCAACTGTACACCACTATGCCACCACATCTGGTGGGTCTTTCCTGCTGGTGGGACAGGACATACCCAGGGATGATGATGGTGGTGTCTTGGACATTATCTGCAAGGTATAATTATGTAAGCCTGACTATTGGCTGTTGCTTGACTAGTCTTTGGACTGATCTGTGGAACAGCTCTCCCAATTTTGGACTAAGGCCCCAGATGTTAGCAAGGAGGACTTTACAGTGTCGACAGGGCTCAGTATGTTGTTGTCATTTCCGGTGCCTCTGTCAATCATCCAGTTTCATCCCTTTTTATGGACTTTGTAGCAGTTTTATACAAATAAGTGGCTTGCTAGGCCATTTAAGTGTCACATGTACCCAAACCAGGTAAGGATGGCAGATTTCCTTCCCTAAAGGGCATTAGTGAGCCACTACACCATTGCTTCCCTTAGATGTAGAGGATTCTATAATTAGTGGAAATAGATAGTATTCATTGCAGTCAGGATCAAGAGTCCCGAAGGATGTTTGCTTACTTGGTGCCACGGTAAGAGCTGCCTTGAAATGGCTGGAAAAGAAAATGGAAAGGGAGGAGCAAAATGCATTTGTCATGCTCCATGCCACCACCAATGATATTGAAAGGATTAGAAAGAGGTGCTGCTATGAGGGTATCAAGAGTTAGAAGTTGAATTGAAAAGCAGGACCTTCCAGATAATAATCTCGAGATTATTGCCATAGCCACATGCAAATTGGCATAGGGACAAAAATTAGGAAATTCAACATGTGGCTAAAGGAGTTTTGTGGAAAAGAGGAGTTCCATTTCTTGGCACACTGCCACCAAGCCTGGGACAAGAAGGAGCTGCAGTATTGGGACATGTTGCATCTGAAAATGACTGGAACCAAAGCCCTAGCAGAAATAATAACTAGGGCTGCAAATAAGACTTGAAACAATATTGAAGGATATTTAGAAAGGAAAGCGAAACAAGGAGGGGACGTGGAGTAGCTATGCTAGTTGAAGATAACTTAATGGCAGCAGAGAAAAAGATGTAACTCTCACTAAGATAGGTAAGGAATCCATATGGATTGAGAAGTTAAAAGATAAGAAAGGGTCAACCATCTTAATGGAGGTATACTATGGACCACCAAATATTGGAATGGAATTGGATGAAGAAATAAAGAAATAAATGAAACAAAATTCAATTGGTGATGGTGGTGCTGCTCTGCGGCAATGAGGGCTGCAAATGAGACTTGAAACAATATTGAAGTATATTTAGAAAAGAAAGCGAAACAAGGAGGGGAGGTGAAGTTTTAGCTTTTAGCCTTTTAGCTTTTCTTTTAAGTTTTAATGTTTCCTTTTTTCTCTGTAAGTTGATTGTTTTCCTTTCTATCCTGTTTGGGGGGTTTTTCTGGTGTTCTTTGGAGTGGGTTGTAGAGTGAGAGGCCTTTTTGGCAGCAGATCTGAGTGGAGCTGCCGAGGCCGATGAAAGGCTCAGAGTGAATGAGGCAACAGCGAGGCCGTGTAGGGACTGGGAGAAACGAGTCAACAGCAGGGGCTACATAGGGGCTGGGGGAAGCGAGTCCGTGTAGGGGCTGGGGGAAACGAGGCAACAGCGAGGCCGCATAGGGGCTGGGGGAAGCGAGGCCATGTAAGGGCTGGGGGAAGCGAGTCCGTGTAGGGGCTGGGGGAAGCGAGGCAACAGCAAGGCCACATAGGGGCTAAGGGAAGTGGGGCAACAGTGGGGCCGCATAGGGGCTAAGGGAAGTGGGGCAACAGCGGGGCCTCATTGGGGCTGGGGGAAGCGAGGCCACATAGAGGCTGGGGGGAAGCGAGGCAACAGCGAGGGCTGCATAGGGGCTGGGGGAAGCAAGGCCACATAGGGGCTGGTGGAAGTGAGAGCACATAGGGGCTGGGGAAGCGAGGCAATAGTGGGGCCACATAGGGGCTGGGGAAGCGAGGCAATAGTGGGGCCACATAGGGGCTGGGGAAGCGAGGCAATAGTGGGGCCACATAGGGGCTGTGGAAGCGAGGCAACAGTGGGGGCCGCATAGGGGCTGGGGAAGCGAGGCAACAGTGAGGGCCGCATAGGGGCTGGGGAAGCAAGGCCACATAGGGGCTGGGGGAAACGAGGCAACAGCGAGGCCGCATAGGGACTAGGGGAAGTGAGGCCGCATAGGGACTAGGGGAAGTGAGGCCGCATAGGGACTAGGGGAAGTGAGGCCGCATAGGGACTGGGGGTAGTGAGGCCACATAGGAACTGGGGAAAGAGAGGCCGCATAGGGACTGGGGGAAGTGAGGCCGCATAGGGACTAGGGGAAGTGAGGCTGCATAGGGACTGGGGGAAATGAGGCCGCATAGGGACTAGGGGAAGTGAGGCCACATAGGGACTGGGGGAAGAGAGGTTGCATAGGGACTAGGGGAAGTGAGGCCACATAGGGACTAGGGGAAGTGAGGCCGCATAGGGACTAGGGGAAGTGAGGCCACATAGGGACTAGGGGAAGTGAGGCTGCATAGGGACTGGGGGAAGTGAGGCCACATAGGGACTAGGGGAAGTGAGGCCGCATAGGGACTAGGGGAAGTGAGGCTGCATAGGGACTGGGGGAAGTGAGGCCGCATAGGGACTAGGGGAAGTGAGGCTGCATAGGGACTAGGGGAAGTGAGGCCGCATAGGGACTAGGGGAAGTGAGGCCACATAGGGACTAGGGGAAGTGAGGCCACATAGGGACTAGGGGAAGTGACGCCACATAGGGACTGGGGGAAGGGAGGTTGCATAGGGACTAGGGGAAGTGAGGCCGCATAGGGACTGGGGGTAGTGAGGCCACATAGGAACTGGGGGAAGAGAGGCCGCATAGGGACTGGGGGAAGTGAGGCCGCATAGGGACTGGGGGTAGGGAGGTCGCATAGGGACTGGGGGAAGAGAGGTCGCATAGGGACTGGGGGAAGAGAGGTCGCATAGAGACTGGGGGAAGAGAGGTCGCATAGGGACTGGGGGTAGGGAGGTCGCATAGGGACCGGGGGAAGAGAGGTCGCATAGGGACTGGGGGAAGAGAGGTCGCATAGGGACTGGGGGAAGAGAGGTCGCATAGGGACTGGGGGTAGGGAGGTCGCATAGGGACTGGGGGAAGAGAGGTCGCATAGGGACTGGGGGAAGAGAGGTCGCATAGGGACTGGGGGAAGAGAGGTCGCATAGGGACTGGGGGTAGGGAGGTCGCATAGGGACTGGGGGAAGAGAGGTCGCATAGGGACTGGGGGAAGAGAGGTCGCGTAGGGACTGGGGGAAGAGAGGTCGCGTAGGGACTGGGGGAAGAGAGGTCGCATAGGGACTGGGGGAAGAGAGGTCGCATAGGGACTGGGGGAAGAGAGGTCGCATATGGACTGGGGGAAGAGAGGTCACATAGGGACTGGGGGAAGAGAGGCTTTACTGGGTTCAGGGGGAGCGGAGCTTTACCGAGGTCGGGGAGAGCGAGGCGTTACCAGGGTTGAGGCTGAGTAAAGCTTTGCCGGGGCCAGGGTGAGTGAAGCATTACCGAGGTTGGGTGAGTGAAGCATTACCGAGGTTGGGTGAGTGAAGCTTTGCCGGGGCCGGGGTGCTTCATCCTGTGTTCAGAGTTTAGATGGGGTACTTTGTCTCTTTTTCCTAAGTAAGCTATTCAAGACTGTAGTTTGTTAACACCATTATCATTTATTTACACTCTATTTACATCTTAGGAATTCTGAACAAGGTTAAACTTCTCCTCACTCCAGATCTCTGTTACTTAATCATGTGTTATTACATCAGAGTTACTCCTGATTTTAACCCTTTACTCTACATCTCCCCTCAAGTCTTTATCCCAATTATATACATCCCCCTACATCTCCTTCCAAAGTCTGAGACTTCACAGGGTTAGTCTCTGTGGTACCTTGACCAATCTCCCTGATCTGATTCTTATCTCACTCTGAGGCTGAGGACATTCTGCACTCTCTCTTCATTCCATTTGAGTATCCTTCTCCTGGGTGGATGTAGAGCTTTGCCTTGTTTCATGATCCTTACCTCCATCTAGATCTGAATAGTAAGCCCAAATTTCTATTGGCTTTCTTCCCAAGGTTAATAATTCCTGGCAAGGAATGATTGTTGGACTCTTGCTCAATATTTAGGTTTCCCTAAGTGACATCAATGAATCTTTTGGAAAATATCAAGCTGATATGTTCTCAGAATGACTATTCTGTCATTAAAAACTAGGAGATCATCAATGATTGTGAGGTGCTTTCTCTGCTTGAAGCACTGCCATAATACTGGGTTGTTGGGAGTATGGTTTGACCATCCTTCCAGACAGTATTCCGTTATATGGACACATTTTTGATCTTGTTGTTTTGCTTGCCTTATCTTCTGAAGCTTCTTTGCAGTAGCTGGTTGGTGTTTGGTGATGAGTGATGTATATACTTCCAACTCCTTGATGAAATTCAAATCCTCTATTTTGGTTCCTTAAACTGGTATTCTTCATAGTGCATCTGCTGTCGGCTGGTACTTCCCTTGAAAGTACCTTATTAGTCTCAGTCTGAAGTGTTGAATTCTAGGCAGCATCTTCACAAACTCCTTCATGTTCAGAAGAGTGACTAATGGCTTACGGTCGGTTTCAATTTTAAAACAAAACCCCATCACGTTGTCTGAGAAATTCTCACACATCCATGTTGCTGCAAATGCTTTCTTCTGAATTGTAGCACTTTTTTTTCTGTGTCTATGAGTAGCCTTGAGGTGTAATAAACTGGTCTACATTTACCATCTTTTTGTACCCGAAATAAAACTGCACCTCAACCTGTAGACGATGCATCTTCCGCTACTATAGTCAGCAGTTCTGGATTGCAGTGCATTAAAATTTCAAGAGAAATAAAAAGATTTTTGATCTTCTCAAAAGCATTTTGCTGGTCCACATTCTAGAACTATTGTTGACCTTGTCTCAACAGCTGTCTCAATGGCTCATTTTCTGCCAAATTTGGTAGGAACTTGCCGGCTTGGCTGACCACCCCTAGGAAACTTTGTAGCTCTGTGATGTTCTTAGGTTATGGAAACTCTCTAACCACATTTGCTTTCTGTGACTTGACTATTACACAAGAAATACATTGTATTGAATAGCAGAGTAGGCTCGTGACCTTGTGGTCTACTCCTGCTCCTATTTCTTGTGTTCTTGTGACTGTTATTCCTGAGGCTTAGACAATGTGCCCTAAAAATTTAATCGTAGGTTTTGCAAATTCACATTTCTTATTCAACGACAAACCTGCATTTCGAGGACTTTCAGGACTGCTCTCATGTTATGGTCATGCTCTTCTCTCGTGGAGCCATGTACGATTATATCGTCCATTATTATACCTTCCATACCTTCTAGAGTTTGAGACATTGGGTTGAATAATAAGCTCCACGATCAGGAGCATTTCCTGCTTCGCAGAACGCATTATGAGGCATGATGATGTCTTGCGCCATTCACAATATCATCACGCCAGATTTATGATAAAACCATACATGGTCGGGTCAAAAAGTCAGGAGCCCGCCTGCATTACTTAAATGGAAATTTACCATAAGACCATAAGACACAGGAGCAGAGCCGGCCATTCGGCCCATCGAGTCTGCTCCACCATTCAATGAGATCATGGCTGATCTGATGATCCTCAACTCCACTTTCCTGCCTTTTCCCCACAACCCTTGATTCTCTTACTGATTAAAAATCTGCCTACCTCAGCCTTTAATATACTTAACGACCCAGCTTCTACCGCCCTCTGCGGCAAAGAATTCCACAGATTGACTACTCTCTGAGAGAAGGAATTCCTCCTCATCTCTGTTTTAAATGGACGACCCTTTAGTCTGAGATTATGCCCTCTGGCCCTAGACTCTCCCACAAGGGGAAACAACCTCCCAGCATCTACCCTGTCAAGCCCCCGAAGAATCTTATATGTTTCAAGAAGGTCGCCTCTCATTCTTCTAAACTCTAATGAGTACAGGCCCAACCGACTCAACCTCGCCTCATAAGAAAATCCCTCCACACCAGGGATCAACCTAGTTGACCTTCTCTGGACTGCCTCCAATGTCAGTATATCTTTTCTTTGATAAGGGGAACAAAACTATGCAATTGAACCAATTAACCACCTATCTGTCTGGAATAATACGGCCATATGGCAGTTATATGCCTTCAAGGTGAGGTTTACAACAGGTGGGGAATCCGATTTTTTAAGGGCAAGCTTGCCTGGGCAGGTTTTTAAACTGCAGCTGAGAGCAGAGCCTCAGTTTTGCAGTTCAAAATCCATTGACTGCAGGGACTACTCATTTGAGTGGGCAGAGCTACATTTTGGATATTTTCTCATTAGAAGGACTCTCCTCTCATTCAGAGGGCTTTTTTGATTGTTCATTGACTATTGTCCTGTCCATAACTCTGGGGGGAGGGGTGAAAACTCCAGAAGACAGATGGGAATTGTGGTCTCTATTGGAGACACAACCTCCAGTGAGGAGGAGAGGAGGATTAGGAGGAGGGGGAAAAGGGTGAGAGGCATAAGGGATCACAGGACGGCTCAGGGTGCTGTGGGTCCTCAGGAAGTGGACAGAGCAGTGCCAGACCCCAATGGTCAGGAGGAGCCTACAAACCGTTATCAGAGGTGCAGATGACCTTATGCTGCCCCAAGGGTTTACAGGAGCAATTGAGCTACCTGTAACTGAGTAAGACTCAGTACAGAAGACCACTCAGGCTTTTAATGGCTATACCAGGTTTAGTGAAATATTTTCCCGCCATCTCCCAGTTGCAATGAGAGTCCTGAAGCCCTTACGTCCAAACCTCCTCCATCAATCCATATATTTACATAATTCCTCCTGCCCTCTCTCAACCTTTGATTTCCTACTTCAATTTCCAGGCACAAGTCACACAGCCACAGCTAACAATAAGAACATAAGCATGATGGAATGTGAATTTTGTGAATTTATTCACAAGCCTTCAAGGCATAACAGCACCCTTGAAGAAAAAAGTCACCCATATGCTCTTATTCATGACTAATGTGGATATTTACAATCACCTTTATGAGTACTCTGGTTTGGTGATCCCCTCTTGCTGAGACGCATGCGAGTCTTTAATCACCACGGCAATGGTCGAGGCCTGTGTCAATGGCCAATGAATGGAGGAGATGCTGCCCCTATCAGAAATACCTTGAGAGGAACTTCCAGAAGGAGACAGCTGCTGCTCAACCCCCGTCACTAGGACCAGTTGGTCTGGTTGGCCCTCCCTGCCAGCCCATGGGATTCCAGGATCTGGGTGGTCAACCAGGCTCCCAGTTCCTCTGTTGGCCTGAGTCAGTGCCCCTGAGCTCAGAGTCAGGGCGAAGGTGTGCAGGTCAAGCACATCCCAACAATCGCACCTGCAATGTATTCAGTTTGTCCCTCCAGGACAGTCGCCAGTCTGCCTATGGAGGAAGACTGGCACTCTGAAGAGTGGATGATCACTGAGCTCATGTCCTAGATGGACACCTCCACAGTCCATGCCAGAGCATGCAACCCCTCTGGTATACCTGCCAAATCTTCACAGGCCTTGTGCTGAATATCCAGCACCTGCCGCCTTAGGCACGACTCCAGAGGCTTATTATCCAACTCGGAATCAGCCTCTGGATCACCCCAGGAACTCCTCCAACTGCCCGAGGCCTGCTCCACCATACTCTCCGGCAGCTGCACGTGCAAATGTGGTGCCCTCACCAGTGTGTGCATGTCCCCTTTCCAACGCGATAATCACTACCAAGATGCCAGTATCTGCGATGATGCTTGGTGCAGAGAGAGGATGTGATGCTGCATCCTCTGAGGAACCCTCGGAGGAGGAGGAGGAGGAGGAGGAGGAAGGTTGCTACATGGCTTCTGGTGCAGCTTGCGCTGAAGAGGCTTCTCCTGTAACAGAGACAGATCAGTAAGGAGGTAACTGGGTATCAGAATATTTGATGCATCACCCCATCACATGACTCACATGAACCTTTTCACAGCCTGAAATGCACCCCGCAGACACAATGAACCCTTGAACGATGATGTGAAGCTTCTGATCATGAAGTTTGTCAAGGTTCCAATGTGGGAACTCTATTCACCAAACACACTGCACATTTCCTAAACTCCTTTAAACCAAAACTAGCCATTTCCTCTTATCAACGAATCTGATACTCCTGCCATCTCACCAGAACCAGGCCTCCCTCCAATCTCACCACTGCCTATACTCCTGGAAGTGTCGGACTCCAGCAGGTCCAGCACTTGCTCCTCAAAAGGAGTTAGGAATTCCATGTTGGGTATATCTCCGCCTGTACGGGCTTACTCTTAGGCATTGTGGGCTCGCTTCCCCTGAAAAGCTTGGACACAGAGGGGAGGATTTTCTGATCCCGCCCCCCACCGAATCATCGCGGGCAGGACGGAAAATTTGAAGGACCAGCAAAAGACCTGTTGCCTTTGGGTGGGAATTTCCAATCCCACAGCGGGCGGGACTAGAAAATCCCACCCAGAGCTTTCATCAATAATTTCAACCTATCACATGTTCTGTCTCAATCCCATTATCCATTATCAGATCAACACGTGCCCGACTGAAGCCTATGCTCTGGCGTCATAAGGTGATCCTGCCAATCACCCGCCATTGAGCTAGATCATTCCTTGGAATGCACAATGGCATGGTCTAGGAGAGCTGTGCCATTTCTGATGAGCAGCTAACCCCGAATAACTACTGCATTCGCCTTGTGGAGCCTGTCGCACAATGGACCAATATTGTTCATACTGATGCCATACTCACCATTGCCAACCTCATGATGCCATTGTGCCTTTTGTGGCACCAGGACCAGGTCCTCCCCACAACTCAACTCAACCTCATCGGCCACCTCCTCCCATGCAACAGAGTCTGCCTGAGCTTCCTCCCCTTCCTAGCACTTGATATTAGCTGATCATGTCTATCCTCAACTGCACACAGGAGGGCACCAAGGGTGGCCTCACTGAATCTGGGGGAAGCTTTGCCCCTTTTGGTGCGCCTCTCCGCACACTCCAATGGCACAAACATCTATGCATGGAAATATGTCATTAATATGTCCTCAACATCTAAAGGTGGGAAACTTGTTGATTTCTGAAAATTTTGCCACCTATAAAGATTGAAATGGTTAACAGACATAAACTCAAATTAAAATAGACTTACCTGGGTAGACTGCAAAACTCAGAAATCTTCACAATGCACAGTTTCTCTTCATCAGTGACATATGATGGGTCACCTGACACTCCCATGTCAGGGGGCCCTTTAGAGAGCTAAACATGACCTTGTTCCTGGTCATGGCCTGCAGCCTCCAAGACCAGACATACTGCCCTCCAGCACACATTGGGTAGGATGACAGTCTATAACCGCCCTTGCCGCTAATTGGCAGCAATTAGCGTATTATCAGACGCGAGACTACAGCGGCCCTGGAAGTCGGAAGGCTGCCAACTTCTTGGTGTGGAACCCATCACCGGCACGGGACTGTTTCCTTCAGCCCATTGTTCTGTGGAATATTTCTAGAGCAGACACAATTCCAAATGGTAATCTATTAAAGTAATAAGGACCGAATAAAAGTGATCAGCAGTCGGGATTCTTTGTCCACAGGCAAATGCCAAAATCTGCTGTTTGCATCTAGTTTGGTAACTAGGGTACTTTTAGCTAGTTTGGCAAGATTCTCATCCAGATATCATCGGGTGGATCTCACATTCCACTGATTTGTTTAGTTGAGTCAAGTCCAGGCAGATTCTAATTGAGCCATTTGGCTTTGGGACTGTGACCCTTCCAGAACACCACCTTGTCAGCATGACTACCGGAGAGATCGCCTCCTGCTGTAGCACATGCTGAATTTCACCCTTGATTTTGTCTGAGTGAGTGAGGGACCTTCCTCAGTGTGAAGAGGGAAATTGGTTTAGCATCAGCTCTTATCGTAACATGATATTCGGTCTTCAGTTTTCCCAAGCCTGTAAATAATCTTGGAAATTCATTCCTGAACGTGCAACTGTACTGCTCAACAGCAGCTTCACCAACTTTTTAGATCAGCTTCAATGCTAAGCATGCCTTCCTGCTTAATAACAATGATTCTTGGACGTATATGATGTATGGGGGTTCAATGATTTCTCTATCCTTGTGCTTTAATTCTGCCAGGTGTTGTCTTATGACTTTCAGTGTAGTCCCATCTTGACCTTGTAACTGGATGGATGATGGCTGCAGTCCTGTTCCTGGACACCTCTAAGTTACAATGAAGGGCTCACATGGTCGTGTGTGTGCACTTATTGGCTCCCTAGACCATGGGAGCCCCTGCAATCCTCTCAAATCCTCATGCCCTTTGCCTCTTTTCTGGCAATAGCAAATGATAAATGGTTATTGCTCAGAGAGTGTAGAGTTGCAGAGACCTCCCTTATGCAGAATGCACAGAGGATTGTGATATATGACTGAAAGCACCATTACAAAGCTTGAGGTATTACTGTGACCTTGCCTGCCACAGGCATTGCAATGCTGGCTGTACTGCAATGCCTGAGTCTTCATTCCATAAGGCCACAGATCTCCTTGAGGAACTCCATACTAAAGTGCAGCCTTCTCATGGACTGGGTCATGAGAATGCGGAGGGAATGCTCTCTGAATACCCTGGGTGGATAGGGCCTCCTGTTGAGAGTGCTTCTCACCCTCCCATAACAGCCCCCCTGTCCTGCAGCAGCTCATCCTCCAGTTTTTGAGAGGAAAAAGCTGGAATCAGATGTAATGGTACTACAGTTGAATAAAGGCAACTACAGAGGCATGAGGGAGGAGCTGGCCAGAATTCACTGGGAGATGAGCCTAGCAGGAAAGACAGTGGAACAGCAATGGCAGAAGTTTCTGGTAGTAATTTGGGAGACACAGCAAAAATTCATCCCTAGGAAGAAGAAGAATACTAAAGGGAGGACGAGGCAACCATGGCTGACAAGGGAAGTCAGTGACAGCATAAAAGCTAAAGAGAAAGCATACAATGCGGCAAAGAGCAGTGGGAAACCAGGGGATTGGGAAGCCTACAAAGACCAACAAAGGACAACTAAAAAAGAAATAAGGAGGGAGAAGATTAAATATGAGGGTAAACTATCCAGTAATATAAAAGAAGATGGCAAGAGTTTTTTTAGATATATAAAGGGTAAGAGAGAGGCAAAAGTGGGCATTGGGCCGCTGGAAAATGACACTGGAGAAGTAGTAGTGGGGAACAAAGAAATGGCAGAGGAACTGAATAGGTACTTTGCGTCAGTCTTTATGGTGGAAGACACGAGTAACATCCCCAAAGTTCAAGAAAGTCGGGGGGCAGAGGTGAGTATGGTGGCCATTACCAAGGAGAAGGTGCTAGGAAAACTGAAAGGTCTGAAGGTGGATAAATCACCTGGACCAGATGGATTACACCCCAGAGTTCTGAAGGAGATTGCTGAAGAGATAGTGGAGGCGTTAGTGGTGATCTTTCAGGAATCACTGGAGTCAGGGAGGGTCCCAGAGGACTGGAAAATCGCTAATGTAACCCCCCTGTTTAAGAAGGGAGTGAGACATAAGATGGGAAATTACAGGCCGATTAGCCTGACCTCGGTCGTTGGTAAGATTTTAGAGTCCGTTATTAAGGATGAAATTTCAGAATACTTGGAAGCGCATGGTAAATTGGGCAAAGTCAGCATGGTTTCATCAAGGGGAGGTCATGCCTGACAAATCTGTTAGAATTCTTTGAACAGGTAACAAGTAGGTTAGACAAAGGAGAGCCAATGGATGTTATCTACTTGGACTTCCAGAAGGCCTTTGACAAGGTGCCGCACAGGAGGCTGCTCAGTAAGATAAGAGCCCATGGTGTTAGAGGCAAGGTACTGGCATGGATAGAAGATTGACTGTCTGGCAGGAGGCAGAGAGTGGGGATAAGGGGGTCCTTCTCAGGATGGTGGCCGGTGACTAGTGGAGTTCCGCAGGGATCAGTGTTGGGACCACAACTTTTCACTTCATCCTGGCTAAGTTTGCAGATGATACAAAGATAGGTGGAGGGACAGGTAGTATTGAGGAGGCAGGGAGGCTGCAGAAGGATTTGGACAGGTTAGGAGAATGGGCAAAGAAGTGGCAGATGGAATACAACGTGGGGAAGTGTGAGGTCATGCACTTTGGTAGGAAGAATAGAGGCATTGACTATTTTCTAAATGGGGAGAGAATTCAGAAATCTGGAGTGCAAAGGGACTTGGGAGTCCTAGTCCAGGATTCTCTTAAGGTTAACTTGCAGGTTGAGTTGGTAGTTAGGAAGGCAAATGCAATGTTGGCATTTATTTTGAGAGGACTAGAATATAAAAGCTGAGATGTGCTGCTGAGGCTTTATAAGGCTCTGGTCAGACCACATTTAGAATATTGTGAGAAATTTTGGGCCCCGTATCTCAGGAAGGATGTGCTGGCCCTGGAGAGGGTCCAGAGGAGGTTCACGAGAACGATCCCAGGAATGAAAGGCTTAACATATGAGGAACGTTTGAGGACTCTGGGTCTATACTCAATGGAGTTTAGAAGGATGAGGGGGGATCTGATTGAAACTTACAGAATACTGAAAGGCCTGGATAGAGTGGACGTGGGGAAGATGTTTCCATTAGTAGGAGAGACTAGGACCTGAGGGCACAGCCTCAGAGTAAAGGGAAGACCTTTTAGAACAGAGATGAGGAGAAACTTCTTTAGCCAGAGAGTGGTGAATCTATGGAATTCATTGCCACAGAAGGCTGTGGAGGCCAGGTCATTGAGTGTATTTAAGATCGAAATAGATAGGTTCTTGATTGGTAAGGGGATCAAAGGTTACGGGGAGAGGGCGGGAGAATGGGGTTGAGAAACTTCTCAGCCATGATTGAATGGTGGAGCAGACTCGATGGGCCGAATGGCCTACTTTCTGCTCCTATGTCTTATGGTCTTATGGTCTTTCTCACGCACAGTAACAGGACCCCCATCAAAAGACCAAGCAGTCTTTTTCTCCTGGTGATTCCCATAGGGAGATCAATGAGGTGGAGTAACATAGCACTCATTCCTTTTAGACAAAGCCCTGAGAGAATTTCCAGGAAAAATGTTGGCAATGTGTCCCAGAAATTCTCTCTGTGCCTCAAGTCCTCTTCAAAACCAGTGTAGTCAGTGACCTCAAGCAGCAAGTGAACATTGAAAGCTGTGCATGGCTTTAAGTAGTGCTCATAACCCTCAGTTTTTGTCTTGTGACTCCTGATGTTCAAAATAATTTGAACACAAATACTGGATCTTACAATGTGTATTTTGTTACATCTCACCATGTGCTGCAGAATGATACAATGTAACTTGGTACACAGACTATAGTGCAGTAGTGAGTAATGTGGCATTCTGGATATATATATAAACATGTGCCTGAACAATATAGCTATAGCTCCTGAATCATTTTGAAATAATATAACAATATAACATCACTCTTTCTTTAAAAAAATGTAATGCTTCTTTATATCAAGGTAACTTTTCCAATCATTGATATTTTTCCAAAAACTAAAACTCACTAAAGGAAAGTTACAATCAACTTTTATAATTATATTTGTAATTCTAAACACTTTAAAAGTCCTTTATAGCTAGTTTTTTTTCTTCAGAAACATTATTCAGGGTATCGCTTAGGTGGTAAAATGCTGTGCCTCCATTTTCTGGATTTGGTTCTCATATCTCTCAGTGATGAGCAGGCATCTCTGGGCTCATCTGATGTTAGAGCTTTGGATGCAAATGCTTTCCCTCTTGGACAGGGCTGCTCCCAGTCCTTTTGTAGAAGCTTGTACTTGTAGAGTGACAGGTTTTTCTCTGTTGTGGTATAAGAGACTGGTCTCCTTCATACTACTTCTTTGAGTTGGTTGAAACTCCTCTCACGTGACTCTGATTCCCGGTACAAAGCATCCTTCTCTCTTCAGCTTTCATAGGTTTGCTGTGTATTATGACGTGTGAAGTATGAAATAACTCATGTACTGGATCATTAAGAAAATTTCTCAGTCTTCCTTATCTCTTGGAGCTTCCTTCCCAGAGATAGCTGTGATTTTTTTCAGCACTCGGCTTGGCTCCATCAAGAGTGTACACCATTCAACGAGCTCACATTCTGTCACCTTCACAATGCATTTGTCTGCGGTTAGCTTGATCCCAGCTCACAGAATCACAGAATTGTTACAGCGCACAAGGAATCCATTCAGCCCATCATGTCTGCACCAGCTCTCCAAATGAGCAATTTACTTAGTGCCATTCTCCCACCTTCTCCCTTGTGAAGACACATTTTCGGCTGAAGCCATTGGTGTTTATGCAGAGATTTAAGTTCAACTCAAGAGTAAGGGCCCTGGGTGAGTCCATAGTAACTTATATCGAGAAGTTGAAACAGCTGACTGACCACTGCAACTTCGAAGACACATTCAATGACATGTTGCGGGACTGGTTGGTTTGTGGCATACACAGTGACGCCATTCAACACTGTTTACTTGCGGATGTTAATATTAATTTAAAGCACACCATGGAAATAGCGCTAGTAATGGAAAGTGCTGCGAGGGACTCGCAGGCTTTACAGAGTGTGCTACGTGGCTCCATTCTTCAGTTGGGGCAGGAACCTACTGTCGGGCATAGCGCAAAAACTAGAGAGACAGCCACAAAGCGAGGGACAGTCTCTGCTGCTCAAAAAATGAAAAGAAATGGTGGAAGCATTTCAGCAGCAATTCAGAAAATAATCTGTTACCGATGCGGGGGTAACCATGTACCAGAAACCTGCAGATTTAAAAAGGCAGAATACCATTACTGCCACAAAAAGGGCACATGATAAAGCAATGCAGAGCAAAATCAAGACAGCCAATCAGACAGCAGATCAAAATGATTGAAGTGCACAATATAACTGAACCAAAAGCTGCTGATACTGATATCTGTTCCTTTTACAATGTCAATGTTATAAAAATTGAATCAATCACCATCACCCTTCAAGTGAATGGGAAGCCTCTCGTCATGGAGGTAGACATGGGAGCCTTGGCCACAGTGGTGTGAGAATACACATTTAAATACCTAAATGAAGGTACTCAGCCACTGACTCTGGAGCAAACCACGGCTCAACTGAAGACATACACTGAAAAGTCAATACAGGTAAAAGGCATCACTTCAGTGCAACAGGCAACAGACAGCCAGCTCCCAGTGATTATAGTAACAAGTGAAGGACCTAGTCTTCTGGGCCACAACTGGTTACAAAAAAATTAAACTCAACTGGTCAGAAATTCTTCAAGTGAGAACAGAAAGAGTTCCCAAGTTGATAAGGGAATATGACAGAGTATTTTGGAATGAATTAGGAGAATCGAAGGACCTTCAGAGGATCCCTCAGGTCAGAATTGATTCCACAGGAAAATCATGAAAAGAAGGAAAACGAATACGGTGCCACTCTAAACAAACTGAAGAAACAGTTGGCAGAAAGAACTCAACAATGTTCAATGTTCCAGGAGGAAGCCAAGAGATACAAGAAGGAGACTGAAGAGCTGAAGAATCAGCTGAGTGAAACAAAGGAGGCATTGGAAGGAAAAGGCGTGGAACTTTCCAAGATGCGAGTGTGCAACGAAGCCGTGGGTAGTTCAACCACCGACCTGAACCAAGTTATGGTTTCACCAGAGAGAAATTTGGCCGACTGAAATCAAAATGAAGGATGAGACAAAACTCTGCGGCAAACAGAAAGAGAAACGACAGAAATCAAATCAATCGGCTATGACTCCAGAATCCTCTCTGCAGCCGAGAAGGGTTATTCCCAACTAGAAAAGGAAGGTCTATCGGTGATAATTGGAGTGAAGAAACTCCACCAGTACCTGCATGAACTACATTTCACTATTGTGTTGGATCATAAACCTTTAATGGGTTTATTTATTGAAAATAAAGCCATTCTGCTGATAGCCTCAGCAAGAATACAATGTTAGGCTTTGATATTATCAGAATACGAGTACACCTTTATGCACTGTCCTGGTGTCCATATTGCAAATGCTGACGCACTCAGTTGCCTTCCGTTACCAGATAGCATAGTACATGCTCCAGTGCCACAACAAGTTGTGCTTGTGTTGAATTTCCGGGACTCTTCACCGGTCTATGCGAAGCAAATAAGGAATTGGACAAACCGGGATCCAATTTTGTCAAATTTACGAGACTGGATATTGCAAGGATGGTCAAATTCACCAGTGTCTGAAGAGATACTGCCCGTAAAACAGAGTTAAGTTGTCAAGGTGGAATCTTGTTGTGGGGATCAAGAGTTGTTGTCCCTTCATGAGGAAGAGAACCACTCTTGACAGAACTTCACAGTGCGCATCTAGACATTTCGAAGATGAAGTTGCTTGCGCGAAGCTATGGCTGGAGGCCAGGTGTAGGCAGTGACATTGAAACATGGTCAAGCACTGTCTCCACTGTCAGCAACAACAGAAGTTGCCTGTTTCAGCTCCACTGCTTCTGTGGGAGTGGCCTGGTTGACCCTGGGCTAGACTATGTAGACAATGTAGGTCCATTTTTAGGCACCATGTTTTTATTGATCGTCGATATGCATTCTGAGTGGATGGGTGTGTATGGAGTTAGGTCACTGACATTGTGTGCAACTATTGAAAAGCTGTGCCAGTGTTTTAGTGTACATGGCCTACCAGAAGTCATTGTTTTGGATAACGGTACTGCCTTCACTCGCATAGAATTTCAGAGATTCATGAGATTAAATGGAATTAAACATATTAAAACAGCACCTTATCACCCCTCATCAAATGAATTAGCAGAAAAAGCAGTGCAAACTTTCAAATCAGGAATGCAAAAGTTATCCAAAGGTACTTTAGAAACTCAAATTTAAAGTTTTCTTCTCAATTATCGTACAACTCCTCATGCAACTACAAGCTCAACACTGTCTGAATTACTGACGATACGCCACCTTCATACAATGTTAAGTCTGGTGTTTCTGAATATAGAAGCAAAGGTAGAGAAGAACCAGAGTAGTCAGAAATTGAATCATGATATTCATAGCAAAGCTCAAAGATTTACTGCGGGAGATACAGTTTTCGTGCAGAATTTTGGAAATGCTTCTAATGGGGTTCCTGGTATAGTTGTCTCTGAAACAGGACCTTTGTCATACCAAGTGGAAGTGGAAAACCAGATCATTTGAAAACATGGACAATCTAAGGAGTGGAGAGACATTCCAACAACCGGCTATTCTGCCTGTAATTGATATCGGACCCTTAATCCCTGAGGCAACAGATCGACCTAGAATAGACATACCTGATGTCTCTGCTAAATTTCCTAATCCTGAGCTGTCGTTGTCTAAGGGATATCCCTGATGCTGCAGTTCCCGATCAGGTTGATCCAGTGGGAGCTTCTCAAGTTGTAGAGCTACATCGCTCTAACCAAATTAGAGAACCACCTCAGAGACCTAATCTTTAATTGCATGACCAGTACATATATGTATATGTTGTGGATTAAAACATTCTTTGTAAATAAGAAATGTAAAAAAAACTAAAGGTGGAGGAAATGTAGAGATTGTAGGTATAACCTTTCCTACTGCTTTTAGGGATCACGTGATTGTAATGACAAATGAGCCCTAAGCGCGGATAATCGGTGGGGAGGCTTTCTAGTCGTGGACCTGGTTCAAGCATGTAGCTTCTAAGCGAGCTCTGTAATAAAGTTAACTGTTTCAAGTAAGAATCCTGCCCGGTACCTCAAGTCTATTACAAAAGGCCAACAGATAGATGCAGGAAGGTGTGCTGAACGTTGTCAGCAATGGAGATTCCTCGTCAAGCTTCATGTTCCAGTAGCCATTTCTGGCATCAAGGTTGCTGAAACTTTTATCCCCGCCAGTGCTGGAATAGGTAGTGAATCCTCTTTTTGGCTTGGTTAAGATCTTTGAGATCCAAGCAAATTCATAGCTATCCATTTGGCTTTTCTCTCACAACAATGGAATTTATCCATCCAGTAGGTTCTGTGACTCTGGCAATCACTTCATTACCTTCAATCTCTTGGAGCTCTCTTTCAAGCTTTCCTTTTAGTTTTATTGGTACTTTATGTAATTTATGAATCACAGGTTCCTTCACTGGATCTATGGTGATGTGATACTCATAATCTTCAAAGCATCCAACAATTTCATCAAAACACTCTGGATGCATTTGGACTAGATCTTTCTTGCTTCTGATCAGAGGGTGCTTTTCAATGGGTGTACAACCATCAACATCTGTGAAGCCTCCTTCTTCTGGTTTACTGAGATCAGCTGTAACTCTTTGCAACTCCTCAACCCCAGGTTAGCAGGACCATGTGCTTCAGTAATATAGAACATACAGTTAATGGGCGGATTTGTCCCAGATTTCCACTAAGTGCAGTAGCGGGGTGGGTAAAACGACATTTTACCCATCGGCTGCGATGGTGGGTTTTCACACCATGTTGTCCCAAACCCACCTCGTTATTTATATATTCCCAGGAAACACACCGTTTCCATGGCAGGCGGGCTCTCATTCACCCTCCCACCATCACTCTGCTGTTTTATCATGCCAGCCGCCATGTTTAAAAGGCAGCCGCCAGAACACCGCTCATCGCTACCAGCGCACCACCGCCGCCCGGGAGACATGGCCAGCAAAGGGAAAAAGACCACAGCCCCGCAGTTTGATTATGGGTCTCTGGATGCCATGGAGGCCCGCCGGATTACCTGTACACCCGCTCTGGCCGCAGGTTGGGCAGCAAAGTGACCAATCCAGCTTGGGAGGCGGCGGCAGCAGTGGTCAGCGCCAATGCCCTTCAGAAGGAGCCAGCCACCCAGTGCCGCAAGAGGATGAATGATCTCCTCTGTCCCACCAGGGTAAGTCACTCTTCTCATCACTCTCAACTACACACTCACAAACCCATCACACATCCACACGGCCCTGACTCACTGCTAGTTCAAGGGACATCACCATTCACTCCCTCACACAAACCGTCATTGTCCTCAGCCTGCCATGGGATCACTCAACACCTCATAGGCCAGGCACATTTATCATCTGGCCCAGCAGCTTACACTTTCTCCATCTCTATCCATGCAGGACAAGCTGGCACACAACAAGAGAGAGAGGTCGCAGGCCAGTGGCAGAATGTCCAAAGTCAAGGTCCACACGAACTTTGAAAACAGAGCCACCCAGCTGGCCGGCAAGAATCTAGGCTGGTCCTGTGTTGACTGTGAGGTCGGCGATGCTCTGCCAAGTGAGGACCCAGCAGTGCAACATCCATTAGACAACCATTCTGTGAGTGATGTGTCCTGTTTCACAGGCCACTATCAGGCATTATCTCTCCTTGCTTTTGCAGGCATATCTGCCAAACAGCCGACGGAGTCCATGAACCAGGGCCTCCAATCAAGCCCCGAAGAAACCTCTGAAGGGGAATCTGAAGGTACCCTCCTCGAAGTTCTGTCACAGTGCTCACCCACACCCTCCACCAGCACAGAGACACGCACTTCGGTGGGACCTAGCTTTAGAATAGACACGGGATCACAATCTGATGAGCACATCACACTGCCTGATCCATAGCAGACAGCAGCAGGGACTTCCCAGGTCCCCAGCATACAGAAGACTGCTGGAGGCCAGAAATTTGCTGAGTACAAGTCAGATGAGGAGCCTCTGGACTCGGTAATGTAACAGCTGCTGGAGCTGCAAAGGCAAGCTCGGGAACATCAGGAAAGGATGTCTGCTGCACTCCTCAGATTGCAAGGCACAATGGAGGAGTCTGTCTACCTTCAGGCTGAGGTGATAGCGCCGGCATGCTGTCATGAAGCTATTAATGTATATAATATTATTGGAAAATATTTTTTTTTAAAATAGAGACTTAGTCTGTGGGTGTGTCTTAATTATATTAAAGCCAGCTAGTCTGGGTGCTTTGATATGTACTAGTTTTGAGATGTAAACAGAGAATTAGAGTGTATTTGCATTTTTTGAATAGAGCATTCAAGAAGTGGGGTGAAAACTGGTGCCTATCTAGCAGATACCAAGTAATATGTTTATATTACTAATAAAATTGGGACTATGAAAAGGGTTTTATTGTTAGAGAGTTTTAGTTCAGAGTTTGGTGATACAATGAGAATTTACATTCAATGGGGGTGGTAGATATAACTTTAGCAGTTTTCAGGTGTGCAGAGCAGGGGTAATGTGAGATCAAAAGGCAGCTGTAAGTCTCCAACTGTCTCCTCAGGAACCAAAGTGAAAGGAACCTCATTTTGAATACGTAAGGTGAAAATGCTTTGCCTGGTGTCTGGTTAAGTCTATGGGTTGCTGTTGCCTTAATGGAGATTAGTTTGGGAATTTGTTAAAAGCTATGATAATAGTAATTTGTAGCCATGTGTATACATTTTAACCTGTGTAAATTAATAAAATGTTTCATTTAGTTTAATGTAAAACATCGAGAACTGATGGTCTGATCCCTGAATTCAGAGTCACATCTCAAACATAACACTTAAAATTATAGGTTATGACAGTTGTTTAAAGTTTCCCTCTGGGATTTTTAAATAATTCTGCTTTACCAACTGCATCGGTCATAACAATGCCAATGCACTGAGGTCAAAACAGGTAGGATGGCGGCCACCATGGAGATCTTGGTCCAGGACATCGCTCCTGCACTGCTGCATGGGCTCAACTCAATTGTGGATGCCATAGTTGGCCTACAACAGTGTGAACGTGAGAGGGGTGCAGGGCAGCTCAGTCTCATTCCAGCTACCACTTTCCCTCAAAGGGTCAGCCAGGGGCCCGCGGGCACCCATAGGGAGAAGGATCAGCAGATGCACACTCCGAGCCCATCCACCCAGATGACTCCGGGAGTGACCGGCCCATCCAAATCCCCTCTTCCTGTGACCTCAGCAGCCCCAGCTTCACAGGCCGAGGAGGGTGCCACTGCCATAGCAGGACCCCAAATTCAGGCCTGGGCCCTCCAAGTCTTGGCCCTCCAGAGGACACCTGCCAAAGTCATCACAGGCTGCCTCCACCTCCGCTGTGGATGTCCGGGGAGCACCAAGACGTAGAGGCAGGGTCAGGAAAGTTAAGTAAAAGTAGCTCTTTTAAAGCCAATCAAATAAACCAAATTAACAAAATGAGGGATAAAATAAAATGCAGCCCCTAAGTTAGGGCCACTGCAAAACCAAAGACAAAATTTAAAGGAAACTTACACCATCAAATAAAAACGTGATTAAAAGGGTCGATAAAGCACCCCAACCCCCGTGGTGCCCACCGGGCACGGAAGCCTCGACAGTGCCGGCAGACACCACGTGCTCCCTCTCCAGGGACACCCAGCCGTGAATGTAGCCGCAGAAGAGGGGCAAACAGTCGGGTGGGACGAGCCCCTCGATTGCGTGCTTCCTGAACCTGTTAATGGCTAACTTGGCCAAGCCCAGGAGCAGGTTCACGAGGAGGTCCTCCTCCTTCCCGGCCCCCCTCTGCACTGGGTGTCCATAGATCAGGAGCGTGGGACTGAAGTGCAAACAAAACAGCAATAAAAGGCTCTTTAAATAACTGAAAAGGGAGTGCAGCCTAAAACAATTAACTTAAACGTGGTCCACGGACTCCACAAGACCACAAAAAGGGCAGGTATCTTGGGAGTCCGCAAACCGACACATTCTGCGATTATAGGGGACTGCTGCATGCAACACCCTCCACCCCAGATCCCTGATGGAAAGCAGGAGGACACCTCCATAGAGGGCCTCCCAACGGGGACCTCCACCGCTGGACGGCAACAAGGCACGCCAGGGCGTGTCCGGGCAGCGGGCGAGGGCAAGGAAGTGAAGGGTGTGCAGCAGCAGTCCGTACAGAAAGCTCCTCCGCGCTATGCTAAATGACACGGAGGGCATTTCCCTGAGGCAGTTCATATTTGTGCGGGGCACTGGCTCCCAAGGTAGCGTTCGGGGCTTGGGGCCAATGTGGAATTCCGTCTGAACAGGGGAACACTCAGACGGAAGACCACCGCGCACCTAGGCCACCTCGAGACCCATTATAATGTCGGGGCCAAGCACGACCGTCCTAAGGTCTTGAATGGCATCGGTCACAAGCCGGACGCCCACCGACACATGACGCACCAACACCTGTGGAAGCATCCAGCCCACTCCTCCGCCACCCATCACGTCTCTGATCCTGGTCACCCTGGCAGCCACAGCCCTCCTCTCCGCCAGCCACTGAAAAGGACGGAGGGGTGGATTCCTGAGCAGCGGCTCTCTGACGATAGCCACTACCCCTGACGGGGGAGAGCTGCGTCGCGAGGCGATCATGTTCCAGACTTTGATCGGGTCCTGGTAAAAGACGGGCAACGCCTGCAAGGAGCCATGAAGGCCCCTCAGCTCTATAAACAGGAGCTGCACGTTAAGTAAAAGTAGTTGCACAGCCTGGGCACTGGTGTTAATCACTTGTACATACTGTTCACCATTGTCAATAAACTCTAAAGGATGTCTCCTTGCCTATGGCTCCTTGTCCTGATGACCAGTATTCTTGTCATTCAGATGTGAAACCTTTCTGCACAAGATAAAGGCAGGTTTCTCAGTCCAGGGCCTCTTCCCTGTGCTCTGTTCAGCCTTCAGACCAAAGTGATGGTCCAGCCTCACACTCCCTGCAAACATTCCTGATGCCTGCACCTTGACGGTGCTGGTCATTGCTGCCAGAATGTAGTGGGCAGGCATCACAGAGTTCTCTCATTCTCTTGATGTGCTCTCAGCACCTTTAAGGTGGGGCTGGCCCCCAACTCTTCAGCATCTGTGACTACTGATGCGGTGCTCTGGCTCCTGAAGGGCTCAGGTGCTGAAGGCGGACAAAGGATCAGATGCTTCTAAAGTTTCATGGCTGTGTCTCTATAATATGATTCTGATCACAGAGCGCAAGTGAGCTGCCCTCGGCCAGACTGAAGTCAGACATTCTCAGAGGCTATGTGAAGATTTATAGAGTGTCCTCACTGAATGTCGTCATCATCCTCCTGTAGTCGAGTGACTATTAGGGCCTCCACTGCATTTCCATGACAGGAGCATTCTCAATGAGGGTATGTGCTGCCATAAGCCAGACTGGAGTCAAACATTCACAGATGTGATGTGAGGATATATGGGGTCACCTCACTGCATGTCATCATCATCCTCCACAAATCTAGCAGATATGAGGGCCTCTCAAGTGCGCCTGACTTGTTTAGCCAGAGCAAGGGCCTCATCTCCATCATCGTTGCCTCCGAGGACCTCCTCATTCTTATCCCCATCGGCGTCTTCCTCATCGGAGGAGACGTGCAGCTTCTCCATCTCCTCCTCAGCCAGCTCGTCCCCTCATTGCAGCGCCAGGTTGTAAAGGGTGCAGCAAACGACGACGATGCGTGACACCCTCTGCAGACTGTATTGTCGGGCTCCACCAGACTGGTCCAGGCACTGGAATCTCATCTTCAGCATCCAAATGGTCTTCTCCACCAAGTTGTGATCTGCAGCATGAGCCTCATTATTGCATCGCTCTGCTGCAGTCTGAGGCCGCCGCATGGGTGTCATCGGCCACAGCCTCTGTGGGTAGCCCTTGTCCTCAAGAAGCCAACCCTGCAGCCTCTGTGGACCCTGGAAGACTCCAGGGATTTGTGACCGACTGAGGATGTAGGTGTCCTGCACGCTCCCTGGAAACTATGCGTACACCTACAGGATGTGTTTCTGGTGGTCGTGCACCAGCTGCACATTCAGCGAGTGGAATCCCTTGTGGTTGATGTTATCCACCGTGTGCAGCGATGGAGACCTGAGCGTCATGTGGGAATTCCGAGATCTGGGAAAATCCAATGGCCCGTGCATCCTAGCTGTCCCGGTCCCAAGTGAAATGCACAAAGCTGTGTGCCCTCTTGAAAATGGCATCCGTGACCTTATGGATGCATTTGTGGGTGGCGGACTGTGAAATCCCACAGAGGTCACCTGTGAAGCCCTGAAAGGAGCAACTGACATAGAAATTGAGCTCCACGGTCACTTTCACAGCCATTGGCAGTGGATGTCCTCCAAATCCCCTTGACACCAAGTACAGCAATAAAGTGGCAGATGTGAGCGACCAGGTCACTAGACATGCACAGTCATCGCGACACTGATTCTCCGTCATCTGCAGGCATGACAGGTGGCGTCTATAGACCCTGGGTGTTGCTAGGCGCTGACTGGCCACGGCTCACTGTCGCTCCTGGGCAGCGTGTGCGGGAGCCCCTGGTGCCCCTTCTTCATGAGTTTGCTGCTCCTGCCTTTGCGCGGCCAGGAGCCTCAGTCGCTCTCTCCTCCGCCTTCTTTGCTCTCTGTAGGCCACCAGGCATACAGCTAGATCACCAGGATCCATGATCCTCATGTGGTCCTCGTCACCTGACTCAGACTCAGCAAATTAGCATGGGTGTACTCAGCACCCTTCCTGGCCGTGTGTGACAGCCCCTTAACACTTCCCTGAGAGTGCTGGTCACCCCTCAGATGGCCAGAGATGAGTGCGCTGCATGGCTGCCGTGTCAGCCTGCGACATGGGGGAGACTGCTCCTAAATGGGTTGCTGAGATTGCAAGGGGCTGTGAGCACCTCCAGCAGTGACTGCTACATGGCCAGCATTGACGAGGAGATTGTACAACATGTGCAGCCCAACTGCTCCGCGGTCCAGTAAAGTGGTCGTGGACTCGCTGTCTGTGCCGGCCGGGGTGGGGGGGACGTTGGGGGGGTTGGTGTGGGTGTGGGGGGATAATGTCTGGAGTGCTTGGTGGCACTTTGGTGCCTCCGCGTTGCTTGTGTGGGCGGGCAGGCTAGGAGTCTGACCCCAATCATATCACTGTGTCTGCGCCTGATCTGTCTCAGTTGCACAGGAATGGTCAGTTTATACAGGTGTCCCTACTGCGTGGCCACTTCCCTCTCCTACCCTACCCCTCCATCTCGATTTCTTGTGCACGGGATCCTATGCAAGGGCAGCAGTTGCTCCCCACCCCAGCCTGCCATCCCCTCCCACCTCCCCCAACCACAGCAACAATTGCCTTCGAGGCAGAACAGCTTTTGCCCCCAGACACCACCTTCCCCCCCGAAAACAATCACCTCTGAGGCATTTCACCCAGGCCCCCCGGCACCCCTGAAGCCTGCAAAGCAACAGGTGACCCTGGCAAGCTGTGGAACACAATGCTGTTCAGTCACCTCAGTTCCCCCAAAGTGCAGGTTGCCAGGTGCTGTGTGCTGTTGGGAAACACGTTGATGTGCTTTCCCGCTGACATGGACGGATGATCCGGCGGGGGTCCAGAGTCTGGCTGGATGGCCTTTTAATGATATGTTGATGCTTTACAATGAGCTCCCCGACAACCGTTGGCGGGAAACGCAGCCCGCTGTTGCCTGAGCTAAAGATCGCGACCTGCCTTCCCATCGTCGTGAAACCGATCGCACCATATTGTCCGTGCACCTATCATGTCTGCTGCCAGCCGGCAGGGACAATTCCGCTCAATGTCTTTTCCTTTGTGTGTCCCTCTGATTTGGGTCGTTCCTAGCTGTTGAATCTCAGTTCCACCATATGCCTTCAGTAAAATATTGTTCAGTTTCAGACCATCTTTCTTTGGGTAACCATTTACTTTCAAATTTTCAGGAGCAATCTTCTGACATAATTTGCATGGTATGGTTACCCTGTGCTCTGGTATCAAGCTTCAGCTTCAGATTGGTGGCTGAGGGTTTATTTCTCAACTTCTTCCTGATCTGAATGGTTTTGTGAATTTCTTTTCTCTGGGAACTGTCAAATCCTGACATTTCATGAAGTCGTACGGTTCCTGTATCTATTGTGTCCTCAAATTCATCATCATCTTCCAGGATATGGATGTTTTGGTTTCTTTTCTTTTCATTCACTCTGTTGCTCTGTCTCTGACAGCTCATTTACCATCTTCTTTCTTTGTTCTGCACATCTTTTCCCAATGATCGGGCTTTCCACAGGCTCTGCAGTTTGATCTGTATGTGGGACATTTCATTCTGTTTGTGAATTCATGTGGTGGTCCACAGCTCTGGCACATCTTTTTCTCTGCCTGGTCTGCATTCTTTTGTTGCTCTTTCACTGTTTCAACATTGCTCCCTTTCCCTTAGCTTAAAAGAAGGCTAGCCAATTGTGTAGTCAGCGTCTTCATCTGTCTACTTTTGGCTTCATGTGCTTTGGCAGTGTCAGCAGCCTGCAATATTGTGTGCTTGTCTTTTCCCATTAAAGCTTTTTGTACATCAGGGTGTGCAGAGTCCCAAATGAGCTGATCTGCAAGCCTTTCATCTGTTTCTTTCAATTTACACTTGCTGGATACATTTCTCAATCTCATTAAGAAATTATCAACTGGCTCCTCTGGTTCCTACCTCAGGGTTTGAAGTTCACATTGGGTGGATTCAATAATGCAGCTTTGGCTGGAGATGTATGCTGAATTCTCAAAATTTTTGTCTGTGTTTTTACTCTTGTCCTCTCTCATTTCCCAGCTATTAATAAGATCTAAATCTTTCTCTCCTGTCCACAAATAGATGTAGTTGAACTTTTCCTCTTTGCTGGTGTCTTTTAGAAAATTACTGAATATCAATCTTCACTTTTTTTAAACCTCTCAAATACCTCTACAACATAATTGGCCTTCCAATTCACCCAGGGCAGGAGCTATATGTTCATTGCTGCATTAGTGGCCATCTCATCTTGGCACGATTCACTCAGTTTTATCTCTCTGGCACTAATTTGCACCATACAAGTGCCAGGCAATGACCATCTCTAACAAGAGAGAATCTAACCATCTCCCCTTGACATTCAATGGCATTACCATCGCTGAATCCCCCACTATCAACATCCTTGGGGGTTACTATTGACCAGAAACTGAACTGGACCAGCCATATAAACACTGTGGTTACAAAAGCAGGTCAGAGACTGGGAATTCTACACAGAGTAACTCACCTTCTGACTCCCTAAAGCCTCTCCACCATCTACAAGGCACAAGTCAGGAGTGTGAGGAATATACTCCACTTGCCTGGATGAGTGCAGCTCCCACAACACTCAAGAAGCTGAACCAAATCCAAGACAAAGCAGCCCACATGTTTGACATAAAAACAAAAATTGCTGGAAAGACCCAGCAGGTCTGGCAGCATCTGTGGAGAGAGAAACAGAGTTAACGTTAATAATCTTCTTGTGTGGGTTCCTTTAGGGAAGAATGATCACAATATGGCACAATTCTTCATTAGGATGGAAGTCATCACTCTAAACAAAAGAAACTACAAAGATATGAGGGGTGAGTTGGCTACAATAGATTGGGGAACTTCATTAAATGGCATAACGGTGGATAGGCAATGGCTCATATTTAAGGAACAAATGCAAGCATTACAATAGTTATACATTCCTTTCTGACATAAAAATGCAACAGGTACAGTGGCCCAAGGATGGCTAACAAAAGGAATTAAGGACGGTAATAGATCCAAAGAGGAGAGGAGTCATATAACATTGCTAGAAAAAGTAGCAAGCCCAAGAATTGGGAGCTGTTTCGAATTCAGCAATGGAGGACCGAGAGATTGCTTCAGTGGGGAAAAAGAGAGCATGAGACTAAACTTGCAAGGAACATAAAAGCGGACTGTAAAAGTTTCTCTAAGTATGTAAAAAGAAAGGATAAGTGAGGGCAAATGTTGGTTCCTTGCAGTCCAAAATGGGAGAATTTATAATGGAGGACAAGGAAATGGCAGAGCAATTAAACAACTGCTTTAGTTCTGTCTTCACGGAGGAAGACACAAATAACTTCCCAGAAATGCTAGGCAACCAAGGGTCTAGTGAGAAGGAGGAATTGAAGGAAATTAGTATTAGTAAAAAAAAATAGAGCTTGTGAAATTATTGGGACTGAAAGCCAATAAATCCCCAGGGCTTGATAATCTACATCCCTGAGTAGTAAAGAAGGTAGCCATGGAAATACTGGATGAGTTGGTTGCCATCTTCCAAAATTCTGTAGATTCTGGAACAGTCCCAGCAGATTGGAGGGTGATAAATGTAACCCCACTATTTAAAAAAGGGAGGGAGAAAACAGGGAATTACAGACCGGTTAGCCTAACATCAGTAGTAGGGAAAATGCAAGAGTCTATTATAAAGCATGTGATAACAGGACACTTAGAAAATATCAATGGGATTAGACAAAGTCAACATGGATTTATGAAAGGGAAATCACGTTTGACAAACCTGCTGGAGTTTTTTGATGACGTAACTAGTAGAATAGATAAGGGAGAACCAATGGATGAGGTGTATTTGGATTTTCAAAAAGCTTTTGATAAAGTCCCACATAAGAGGTTACTGTGCAAAATTAAAGCACATAGGATTGGGGGTAACATATGCAAGCATGGATTGAGAATTGATTGACAGACAGGAGGCAGAGAGTAAGAATAAATGGGTCATTTTCGGAGTGACAGGCGGTGACTAGTGGGATACCATAGGGATCAGTGCTTGGGCCTCAGCTATTCACAATATAAATCAATGATTTAGATGAGGGAAACAAATGTAATATTTCCAAGTTTGCTAACAACACAAAACTAGGTGGGAACGTAAGTGGTGAGGAGGATGTAAAGAGGCTTCAAGACAATCTAGACAGATTGAGTGAGTGGGCAACTACATGGCAGATGCAGTATAACATGGATAAGTGTGAAGTTATCCACTTCAGTAGGCAAAATAGAATGGCAGAGTATTATTTAAACAATGATAGATTGGGAAATGTTGATGCACACAGGGACCTGGGTGTCCTTGTCCACCAATCACTAAAAGCAAGTATGCAGGTGCAGCAAGCAGTTCGGAAAGAAAATGGTATGTTGGCCTGCATTGCAAGAGACTTGAGTATAGGAGCAAGGGTACGTATAATGTTAGTCACCTTATTTAAGGAGTAAATGCATTGGAAGCAGTTCAGAGAAGGTTTACCAGACTAATACCTGGAATGGGCAGGTCGTCTTATGGGGAAAGGTTGGACAGACTAGGCTTGTATCCACTGGAGTTTAGAAGAGTAAGAGGTGATTTGATTGAAACATATAAGATCCTCAGGGGCCTTGACAGGGTGGATGTGGAGAGGATGTTTCCCCTTGTGGGATAATCTAGAACTAGGGGTCACTGTTAAAAATAAGGGATTGCCCATTTAAGACAAAGATGAGGTGAAATTTTTTCACTCAGAGGGTCATGAGTCTTTGGAACTCTCTTCCTGAAAAGGTGGTGAAAGCAGAGTCATTGAATATTTTTAAGGCATAGGTGGATAGATTATTGGTAAGCAAGGGGGTGACAGGTTATCGGCAGCAGGTGGGATGCAGGTTTCAGGTTACTATCAGATCAGCCATGATCTTATTAAATGGTGGAGCAGGCTTGAGGGGTTGAATGGCCTACTCCTGCTCCTCATTCGTATGTCTTACTGCAGCTGTGCAGGTCCTTAGTGAGACCACGCCTGCAGTATTGTATGCAGTTTTGGTCTCCTTACCTTAGAAAGGATATATCTGCCATAGATGGGGTGCAGCGAAGGTTCACCAGACTGATTCCTGGGATGGCAGGATTGCCATATGAGGAGAGATTGGGTCAAATATGCCTGTATTCATTGGAGTTTAGAAGAATCAGAGGGGATCTCATTGAAACATATAAAATTCTGACAGGGATAGACAGACTGGATGAAGGGATGATAGTTCCTCTGGCTTGGGGGTACTAGAACAAGGGGTCACAATCTCAGGATACGGGGAAGGCCATTCAGGACTGAGATTAGGAGAAATTTCTTCACTCAGAGGGTGGTGAACCTGTGGAATTCTCTACCACAGAGGGCTACGGAGGCCAAGACACTGAATATATTTAAGAAGGAAATAGATTTCTAGGCACTAAAGGCATCAAGGCATGTGGGGAGAGAGCGGGAGTATGAAATTGATGTAGAGGATCAGCCATGATCATATTGAATGGTGAAGCAGGCTCAAATGACCTGCTCCTGCTCCTATTTTCTATGATTATGTTTCAACATCTGCACCCTCCACCACCAATGCACAGTGGCAGCAGTGTATACTACCAACATACTATCGACAGTGTATACTACCAACATACTATCGACAGTGTATACTACCAACATACTATCGACAGTGTATACTATCTACAACATACTACTGACAGTGTATACTATCTACAACATACTACTGACAGTGTATACTATCTACAAGATGCACTGCAGCAACTCACCAAGGCTCCTTCGAGAACATTTTCCAAACTTGCAACCTCTACCACCTAGAAGTACAAGGGCATTACTGCATAGGAACACTGTCACCTGCAAGTTCCCCTCCAAGCCACACCCCATCCTGACTTAGAACTATATTGCTTCACTGTCCCTGAGTCAAAATCCTGGAACTCCCTGCCTAACAGCAGTACGGGTGTACCTAAGCCACATGGACTGTAGCAATTCAAGAATGCAGCTCACCAATATCTTTTTAAGGGCAATTAGGAATTGGTGATAAAAATGCTTCCTGAGCCAGTGTCACCCTAATTCCACGAAAGAATAAAAAAATGTTCTGGTTGATTTTGTTCAGTCTAAGTCAGCAATTATTTGATTTATAACGTTTGTGTTTTACTCACAAACACCTGCTGCCACCATGTTATACTGGGCCTTACAGTGAGTATATTTCTTTACATCTTAACATGTACTGCAAAATGATTTGATGTAGCTGTGGTGTACAGACTGTAGTGCAGTAGTGAATGATGTGGCATTCTGGATCTACATGGGTACTTGTGCCTGAGCAATATAGTTTCTAAATCATTTTGAACTAATATAACAATATAACACTCAGCAACAACTTGTTTACTCCTGTTCAGCTGTTGCTGTTAGGAGAGATCATTAAATGAAGACAAAAACAGAATTACCTGGAAAAACTCAGCAGGTCTGGCAGCATCGGCGGAGAAGAAATCAGTTAACGTTTCGAGCCTTCATGGCCCTTTGGCAGAACTGAAGCATAGTTAGGAGAAAGGAGAAATATAAACTGGTTTAAGGTGGGGGGGGGTGCGGGGGGGGAAGAGAGAAGTTGAGGGTGTGGTGATTGTGGAGATAAGCAAGCCGTGATTGCTTATCTCCACAATCACCACACCCTCAACTTCTCTCTTCACCCCCCCCGCGCCCCCCCCACCTTAAACCAGTTTATATTTCTCCTTTCTCCTAACTATGCTTCAGTTCTGCCGAAGGGCCATGAAGGCTCGAAACGTTAACTGATTTCTTCTCCGCCGATGCTGCCAGACCTGCTGAGTTTTTCCAGGTAATTCTGTTTTTGTTTTGGATTTCCAGCATCCGCAGTAGCTTTTAGCTTTTTGTTTTTATCATTAAATGAAGTGTTGTCCACCAAAATAGCATGCATCGTGGTGCTTAAAGCATCCAAGGGCAATTTCCCCCCTCATGTACATTAACTAACGATGAAGATAATTCTTTATGAGTCCAGGAAAACAATGGACAGAATTTTCCCTGCCCGCTGGCGTCAGGCGTCATGGTGGACCTGAACGGACAATATGGCAGGAAGGCCAAAGATTGATTTCATGATATCATGAAACCAGTTTGCAATCGCCCACTCCGACGGGTGGGGGTGTAGGGTAATGGAGGTGTCAGGGGTGTGAGGCTGTGGGGGAATGAAGATGTTGGGGGTAAGGTTTGGAGGTGGAAACAAAGGTGTCAGGAGGGTGAGGTTAAGAGGGGAGGAAGGAGCATGGGGGAGGAGAGAGTAATGGGGGCGAATATGGCAACTAGGAAGGTAGGTGTAAAGGAAAGAGTTTGGACGGGGAGAGGAGTTTGGAGGGGGGAAAGAGCCTCGAGGGGGGAAGAACATTGGGGGGAGGAAGGAGTTCAAAGGGGGGCAGGACTTCGGGGGGAGGAAAGAATCTGGGGGGAGGAAGGAGTCTGGAGGGGGAAGCAATCCGGAAGGGAAAAGGAGTCCAAGGGGAGGAAGAAGTCTGGGGGGGGAGGAGGGAGTCCAGATGGGAGAAGTAAGGGTGGAGAAAGGAGTAAGAGAGGCAGGAAGGAGTCCAGGGGGGGAGGTGTGAAGGAATAAGGGGGGCACGAAGGATCCCAGGGGGGTAGAAGGAGTCTGGGAGGGAAAGGAGTTCCGAGGGGGGAAGGAGTAAGGGGACGGGCATGTCCAGGTGAATGTGCAAGAGACGGGTCTGTGGAATCAATGACTGCCTCCTGGGAAGCGAAATGAGGGTGGGCGTGGTAGGAGGGAATGGTGAGAATGAGAGAGGGCAGAACGAGCTGGTAGGGTGGGAGGGTGCAGGTGTGGTGGTCTCGGTAGAAAGATCGGCGAGGTGGTTGGTGGGGGCTCAGAGACAGACGTGGACCCTGGGGATGGGAAGGAGGAGGTCGGGGAGGTTAATATGGATGGGGGTGGGATTCTCAGGAAGGTAGGGAAAGTAAACGTTCACCTGGATATCCCTAAAAGAAAAGGGTTGTGACTGGTAGGTGACGGTGGGGAGGTGGAAGGTGATGCCAGGGCGGGATGACAGTGATGGGGATGGGTATGGGTGACTGGGGGAGGGGAAAGGACTGGGGAGCTGAAGAAGAATGTGACACGCACCATGCTTGTAAATCCGAAAGTGACAGGAACCTCATGCTGGGCAGTAACAGGTGCTGTATGGGAGTGTGATCAGTGGGTGGGCGGAGATGCAGGTCAGCTCAGATGGACAACTGAAAGAGAACCCCAGCAGGCAGCATTGAAAATGCTCAGGACAGTGAGGAGGGATGCGCATGCGTGGGAGATGTTTGCATATGGCTCTGAAAGGCCCTGCCCCCCACTCCCCCACACACACACACACACTTCTCCCTCCAGAATCACTTGTGGTCCAGCTGCGTGCAGCTGGACTGCCTGTGGGAGGGTTAGCAGGGGGTGGGGGTGGTGGAATGTTGGAGGATGACTTGCGAAGCCTGTAAATGAAGCCGAAAGACACCATTACACATTATTCAGTGAAAGTGAATATATTTTCAGATTATCAAGTGACAAAATCTGTTCACCTGTGCAACCAACCGTAATCAGAATTTCTTAACTTTCCTAGGCCTAGGTGCTGCTCTGACATCCACAGCAGGGGTGGAGACAACCTGTGCAATGGTTGGCCCTGTTGCCCCTGATGATTTTGGCATGGGACCTCTGGACGGCCGAGGCCTTAGGGGCCCAGGCTTACTTTAGCCATCCTCCTGTGGGCTGGCTGCTCCCTCTGCAGTGACATGGGACAAAGTTGAGGGGTTCACGGGCAAGAGGGAGAGAACAGCCTCTGAAATTCCTGAGTGGATGACTCGGGGTGTCCAGCTGCTGTTCCTCTTCCTCCCTTCAGGTGCCTGACTCCTTGAGGGGAAAGGGCACCTGGAGGGACGTCAAGGTGCCCCATTTCCCTCACATATTGCCACAGTAGGAACGCACTCATGGCTACCACAATGGAGTGCAGGTCTGTGCGCATCTCCACGTTCAGCTGGACCAGGGTCTCCATGGTGTCCGCCATCCTTCCCTTGGAGACCTCCATACACGCATATGTGGACACCACTTCATCAGAGAGCAGGCAGACACATCCCTCCGACTCACATGCCACTCTGTTGAGGGCTTCCAACAGCTCTGCGTGATGTTCCCTCACCTTCTGCTGACTCTCCACACTGGTTTGGAAGGCCGAATCCAGAGGCTCGTCATCTGACTCGGACCTCACAAATGTCTCTTCCCCAGCAGCCCTCCGAGTGCTGGGGAGCTCGGCTGAACCTGCCTCCTCCTGCTGCGGACACGTGTCCATGCAGTGACCACTGGGTTGTGAACCCGAGCCTGGTCTAGATCTAGGTCCCACCGAGGTGTGTGTCTCTGCGCTGGTGGAGGGTATGGGTAACACCCGCTGTGACTGGTCTTCCAGGCTGCTTATTTCCAACTCTTCAATGGAGAAGGTGTCCTCTTGGCTGGCTGCATGTGTCCGTCGCTTGGCAGAGCTCCCTGTGAACCAAAGTAGAGATAATTATTCCATGTTCGAAAAGTGAAAAGCAGGAGACAGAGCACTCACATTTGCGCTGAGAGAGGGATGATGCGGTGCAGGATCCTCACATGGGTGTTTGCCAGCGACTTCACCATCACCGCAGGCAGAGCCACATCAGCGCGATGGCACTCTCCTCAAAGTGAGTGAGGGGCCTAATGTGGGCCACTCCACCTGTGGTCTGGCACCTCTCCCTGCTGCTGTGAGCCAGCTTCTCCTGCATGAAAACAGATGGAGAGAGTGTGAGCAGGACACGTGGCCCTGTACAGAATGTTTGTTTGGTGAGTGCAGCCATTGACAGGAACAGGACGCGGGCCCGAGAGGATATGAGCCTGATGGAGATGTGAGGGTGTGTGTGAGAGTTAGTGGTGTTGTCCCTTGAGGTGTGAGATCCCTGTGGATGTGTGATGGGTTTGTGAGCCAGTGAGTTGAGAATGGTGAGAAGAGCGATTAACTCAGGCAGAAGGGATGAGACCATTCATCCCCTTGCAGCACTGGATGGCTATCCTCTTTTGCAAGGTTTTGGCACTGACCACTGCCTCCCATGCTGGATTGGTGACCTTACTTGCTGGTCTTCACACAGAGCGGGGTTAGAGGACATCACGGTGGGCCTCCAATGCATCCAAAAGGCATTCCAGGGACACGTCACTGAATCGGGGGGCTGCAGTCTTTTTGCCTTTTGGGACCATGTCTTCTGTGCAGCAATCCTGAGCTGGAAGCACTGAGAGGTGTGCATGCAGCTGCACTTTAAATATGGCACCTGGCATGAGGAAGCTGTGAGGTGACAGCATGGTGGGTGAATTGAAGGCCACCTGCCATCGAAATAGCATGTTTCCCAGGAATGCATGATTAAAGGGGTGGGATTGGGATGCTACAGCGTGAAAAGCCGCCACTGCGGCCAGCAGATAAAACTTTATTTTTCCCGCCCGCTACTGCACTTAATGCAAATCTAGGGCAGTAAATGATGTTCGCCTGGATAACTTACTTCCCCTTCAAGCTCATGAGTCACAAAGTAGAATCATAGAATGATACAGCACAGAATAAGGCCAAAGGGTTTCCGTGAGTCACCGTTTGTTCTTTTGCCAATTACCTTAATAGTAGATCATTATTCATGGCTTACCTTTCAGTGAATCACTGTTACATGCTTTCTCCTGAAAAATCATGCAAGTTTGTAGCACACAAGGAGGTCATTCAACCCACTGTATCTATACTGGCTCTTTGCTAGAGCCATTTAAAAGTAGCCCCCTTTCTTTCCCTACAGCCCTGTATTCAACTATTTATTCACTTATCTCTTAAAAGGTGCAATGGCTACTTGCTGTGACAAAGAAGCGATTTTCTATTAGTATTCTGCGCCAAGAAGTTTCCACGAACTTCTCCTCTTGGTCTCTTAGTGACAATTTTGAATTGATGACCTTGATCACTGACTTCCCAATCCAAGGAAATAGTCTTTCCTTGTACACTGTTCAGAATCCACAGAGTCAAGTAGTTGACTCAAAAGGCTTATATTGCATTTGTATAAATTATATCACAGTAGGAGATGATTCATCAAATTGCATTTTACTGACCTTTCCCTATCTCCTTTTGTAGTCTTTTTTTAGACTTAAAGGGGACAGTGTTGATTTATATCTGCCTTAGACTGTATCAAATTACCCATAGTTTGGAGTCTGTAATATGCTAATAATAATTTATCAACAACAGCAATCACAGCCCTGTCGACCCTGCAAAGTCCTCCTTACTAACACCTGGTGGCTAATGCAAAACTGGGAGAGCTATCTCACAGACTAGTCAAGCAATAGCCTGACATAGTCATCCTCAAGGAATCATACCTTATAGATAATGTCCTAGACTTGACCATCACCATCCCTCGGTATGTCCTGTCCCACCGGCAGGACAGGCCCAGCAGAGGTGGCGGCACAGTGATATACAGTAGGAAGGGAGTTGCCCTGGGAGTCCTCAACATCGACTCCGGAACCCATGAAGTCTCAAGGCCTCAGGTCAAACATAGGCAAGGAAATGTTCTGCTGATTACCAAATACCATCCTCCATCAGCTGATGAATCAGTGCTCCTCCATGTTGAACATCACTTGGAGGAAGCACTGAGGGTGGCAAGGGCACAGAATGTTCTCTGGGTGGGGAGCTTCAATGCCCATCACCAAGAGTGGCTAGGTAGCACCAATACTGACCGAGCTGGCCAAGTCCTAAATGATAGAGCTGTTAGGCTGGGTCTGTGGCAGGTGGTGAGGGAACCAACAAGAGGAAAAAGCATACTTGACCTCATCCTCACCAACCTGCCTGCTGCAGATGCATCTGTCCATGACAGTATTGGTAGGAGTGACAACTGCACAGTCATTGTGGAAACAAAGTCCCGCCATCACATTGAGGATACCCTCCATCGTGTTGTGTGGCACTACCAGCATGCCAAATGGGATAGATTTCGAATAGATCTAGCAACTCAAGACTGGGCATCCATGAGGCGCTGTGGCCATCAGCAGCAGCAGAATTGTACTCGAACACAATCTGTAACCTCATAGCCCGGCATATCCCCCACTCTACCATTACCATCAAGCCAGAGGATCAACCCTGGTTCAACAAAGAGTGCAGGAGGACAAGCCAGGAGCAGCACAAGGCATACCTAAAAATGAGATGTCAAGCTGGTGAAGCTATAACACAGGACTACTTGCATGCCAAACAGCATAAGCAGCAAGTGATAAAACAGAGCTAAGCGATCCCACAACCAACGGATCAGATCTAAGCTCTGCAGCCCTGCCACATCCAGTCATGAATGGTAGTGGACAATTAAACAACTCACTGGAGGAAGAGGCTCCACAAATATCCCAATCCTCAATGATGGAGGAGACCAGCACATCAGTGCAAAAGATAAGGCTGAAGCATTCGCAACAATCTTCAGCCAGAAGTGCTGAGTGGATGATCCATCTCAGCCTCCTCCGGAGGTCCCCAGCATCACAGGTGCCAGTCTTCAGCCAATTCGATTCACTCCATTTGATTTCAATAAACGGCTGAAGTGAGAGTGACTGCCCTTGACATCAAGGCAGCATTTGACTGAGTGTGGCATCAAGGAGCCCTAGCAAAACTGGAGTCGGGAATCGGGGGAAAACTCTCCACTGGTTAGAGTCATACCTAGCACAAAGAAAGATGGTTGTGGTTGTTGGAGGCCAGTCATCTCAGCTCCAGGACATCACTGCAGGAGTTCCTCAGGGTTTGGTACACACCCCAACCATCTTCAGCTCCTTCATCAATGACCTTCCTTCCATCATAAGGTCAGAAGTGGGGATGTTTGCTGATGATTGCACAATGTTCAGCACCATTCCCTCCTCAGATACTGAAGCAGTCCATGTCCAAATGCAGCAAGACCTGGACAATATCCAGGCTTGGACTGACAAGTGGCAAGTAACATTTGCACCACACAAGTGTCAGGCAATGACCATCTCCAACAAGAGAAATCCAACCATCGCCCCTTGATGTTCAATGGCATTACCATCACTGAATCCCCCACGATCAACATCCTGGGGGGTTACCATTGACCAGAAACTGAACTGGACTAGCCATATAAATACTGTGGCGACAAGAGCAGGTCAGAGGCTAGGAATCCTGCAACGGTTAATTCACCTCCTGACTCCCCAAAACCTGCCCACCAAATACAAGGCACAAGTCAGGAGTGTGATGAAATACTCCCCAATTGCCTGGATGAGTGCAGCTCCCACAACTCTGAAAAAGCTGGACACTGTCACAGACAAAGCAATCCACTTGATTGGCACCCCATCCACAAACATTCACTCCCTCCACCACCGACGCACAGTAGCAGCAGCGTGTACCATCTACAAGATGCTCTGCAGGAATTCACCAAGGCTTCTTAGACAGCACCTTCCAAACCCACGACCACTACCACCTAGAAGGACAAGGGCAGCATATAGATGGGAACACCACCACCTGGAGTTTCCCCTCCAAGTCACTCACCATCCTGACTTGGAAATATATCGCTATTCCTTCACTGTCGATGGGTCAAAATCTTGGAACTCCCTTCATAACAGCACTGTGGGTGTTCTGACATAACATGGACAGTAGCGGTTCAAGAAGGCAGCTCACCACCACCTTCTCAAGGGCAACTGGAGATGGGCAATAAATGCCGGCCTAGCCAGCGAAGCCCACATCCCGTGAATGAATAAAACAAAAATAATCAGATAAACTACTTGCAAAATTACATTAAATGGCTTCTGTCTATTGCCAGCTTTAGCATTATGACAGATTGTCCCCCCCATGTGGGAAAACAGAAGGAAACTAGAAAGGAACAAGATGATTCTACAGCCTAGGCACCAAGCAGTGTGATGTGCATTTGTTCTAACTTTGCTCTAATATTCCAGATTTGTAAAATCAAGTCTTCAATATTACACTCACAAATGCAGTCACATAATGAAGAGGAATTCAATAAGCCTTTGTCTTGTCTGAGCAGGCAGAAGCGAAGCAGGCCTCCATTATTTTGTGATGAAACAGCAATGTTTTCTGAATTAATTTATGTCATATTGTGTGCCAAAAAAGATTTACCAAAATCTTGTTTCCCCAGAAAGGCAATGCTCCTATAAGCAGGGCCAAAAACAGAGGTGGCATTTGAAGTAGAAATCAAAAAAGGAAGTCTTACATTTAAATAGTGCTTCCCACATGAAGTACTTCTGAGGTATAGTCACTGTTGTAATGCAGGAAATGCAGCAGCCAATTTCGCACAGAAAGTTCCCACAAACAACAGTCTGATAATGGCCAGATAATCTGTGTGTGTGATGTTGACTGAGGGATAATTACAGCCCAGGACACTCGGATAACTTCCCTGCTCCTCTATGAAATAGTGCCATGAGAGTATGTCATAAATGATCATCTGTCCTTTTTTACTAACAGGCAGCTTGTTGTTCACCTGAGAGGGCAGACCTCAGTTTAATGTCTCATCTGAAAGGCAGAACCTCCAAAAGCGCAACATACCCTAAGTATGGCACTAGAGTGTCAGCCTTGGTTTTTGTGCTCAAGTTTTGGAGTGGGGCCCATAACCTTCTGACTCAGAGTTGAGACTGCTACCAACTGACGGACGGCTGATAGCGCAAAACCAATCTATTGCATTTTCAGGATCATAAACCGAAATATTAATGAACTTTATATTGTTTTCAGAAGTGACTTTGGTTACTTTCGTTAATGAGGCAATTTGTCTGACTGTGACTTTCTTCAAATCTGATTGATAAATTCAGTTATCCACAAGAGAAGAGATTGCCAGCAGTGATATTGACTGAGGGTGTGTCACAGCTGTGTGACAAATTATCCCTGAAAGTAACTGTAAGATTGTCAATATAGATTCATAGAAATTTACTGCACAGAAGGAGACCATTTGGCCCATCATGTCTGTGCTGACTGAAAAAGAGCTATCCATCCAAACTGCACTTTCCAGCTCTTAGTCTGTGGCCCTGTAGGTTACACCACTTCAAGTGTATACCCAAATAGTTTTTAAATATTATCAGGGCTTCTGCATCTACCATTCTTTCAGGCAGAGAGTTCCAGATCCCCACCACTTTCTGGGTGAAAAATAAACTTCTCCTCAACTGCCCTCTAATCCTTCTATCAATTACTTTAAACCTGAGCCCATGATTACTGACCTCTCTGCTAAAGGAAGTAGCCATTCTCCCTAGGCCCCTCATAGTTTTATACTCAAGCATATAGTACTAACCTATATTATCCTATTATAGTACAAAAGCAAGATGCATTACATGCACTACATCTTCTTTAAATACCATTCACACACCCAAGTTTCCATAACTTAAGCAAAAATGTCAGCTCAAGACACATTTAATACACAGAATAATCAACCTGTTCTGTGTCTTTCATGACTTGTTTATTTTCCCAGCAGAGTGCAGGTTGGTCACGAACATATGTTACAGTTTGGGCTTTGTCCCAGCACCTATTCATGTTGAAGGCTAGACTATTCTTTCCATAAGTAGGTCGAGTTTCTTATTGATAGAGAGCTGTGTCCTATTGTCTGCCATATATGGGTTAGCGTAGCTCATATCGAACAATTAACCCTGAATCATGCAAAAGTACTAGAAACTAAATGAAATGCTCACCATGGGGTAATTTTGACTTTGGGCAATAGTGCAAAGTTGGAAATTTGTTTTACATCTATCTTGATTTTTATTTCCAATAACTTCACTCCCTTCCCGGAGCATTAATGGGGCAAGAACCAAAGTGCCAAAGTGGCTGGTGTCATTTTAACAGGACCCTACCTCCAGGTATCTAAAGCATCAGCTTGTTTCAGGCAATTGATCTCTTCTAATAGAGAAATCAGATTTCCTGCGATGTGAATAAGAACCCATTTCCCATTTTAGGTAGAAACTGGTTGGAGTATGCACAGTGCAGGCTTTGTCCAATTCCATAGGTGATGGAAGAGAAGAGAAACACTAAAGGTAAAGCTTGAATTATTTTTGTGGGCCTCTTTCCTGGACTGTTATTCAGAGGTTTCGCAATTAGGAAGTCGGGGTGAATCCTCAGCAGGAAAGGCTTTAGCGTTCCTTATGAGGCCTGGTGGGCTGACTTCAGATGGCAGGGAAGACATTGTGGTTCCCACTCAGGCCAGAGAGTTAAAATTAGAGCTGGATCTTGAAAGTATCAGCAAGACCAACATGTGTAAATGAGGACCACACTGGCTCTTAGAAAGTGTTAGAAAGGCTTACAGCCTGCTCAGTAAAGCAGATTAAAATCAGGGAAATTCAGCTCCCATGGCCCCAGGGTGGGTAAGTAACCTGGTTTATGCCAGGCAAGTAGGGTTAAAAATCAACCTCTGATTTTCAGCTTTTAAGCGGGTGCCCATCCATCATTACATTAAATTGGGCACTCAGATGATGGGCAGAATTTTGCCCTTGGCGTGCGGGCTTGGCGGGGGTGGGCAGGGACGGTCAGGAAGCCGAACGCTGCCTGCGATTGGCAGCGCACCGCAATTTTACGCAGGCAGGCCAATTAAGGCCCATCCAGCGTGATACATGAACGGCAGCGGTGAGCGCTGCCTGTCTGGGCAGGGACCTTACGTGCAGCTCATGCATGCGCACGAAAGAGCACTGAATAATCTCCCTGAGGAACAGAACTGCCTCAGGGAGAAGAAGAATATATTGAACAAATTATTGAACATCAGAAAAATTTAATAAAACATGTCCCCTCATGTGACTCTGTCACACGAGCAGGGACATGTTTTTAATTAAAAAATAAAGTTTGCATTTTATTTGTATTTGCTTTTGGAATCCTCATCCCACCCACAGATGAGGTTTCCAAAAAAATGCAAAGGCCGCGTGGTCTTTTCGCCTGCCTGCCAACCGTTAGGTTGAACGGGCAGTGAAAAATTAAACTCAGTTGATTACTTAATGGCCTTAACAAGCTTTTTAATTGTCGGAGGGCGCATTGCCGGCTCCGGTGCATGCCTGCCGAACGAACTATTGTGTGACTGCGCATTGCCGAGCGTAATTTTCTGCCCAATAGCAAAGTACGGAATGTGACTGAATCCTGCATTTATATTCACCTATTATGTAATTGCCCAATATCTGTGTGTCTGTGTGTGTGTGTAGAAGTGCTTGAGAAAGTACTTGAAACAAATTATATTACAAACACAATTATTGGTGATGAACTGCAAATTTGCATCCTTCAAAGCAATCAAAGTTAGAACTGATGATCCTGGAACCAGCTGTCACAAACTTCTCATTCTAATGTAAAACATCATTTCCCCTGCATGTATGGGCATGATTAGGTGCTAGAGAGAGAGCAGGCATGACCAAAACACTCTGTGCAGTCATATACCGCAGCCTTTCCTAAGACTATCAACTGCTTCACACTAAGTGATGACAGCTTGTAGACAACTAGATGGAACAGAGCAGCCCTTTCCCATCATACTAATGGATTGTCATTCACAGAACGAATTTCAGCATAAAGGTCAGTGAGCTTAAAAAGTGATCCACTCTGTGAGTATCACAGCCTGTGCTGAACACAAGCATCGGTTGTGTCAATTTAATGCTTGTGAGCAATCTACACATAAAGGGTACTTTCTATGGTTTACACAGAATTATGCAAGTGTCAATATATTAACTATCCCCAACCCTGTCATTGCATGGGCACAATGGGGCCAGGAGGGGTTGAACAGCAGGTAGGGATTTCACCCCAACCCCACCATTTTTATTTATCTGAGCTGAGGCACAGGATGACCACCCACTCCAGGGGAGTGGAGACCTAATTTAAATGATACTGTCACAATCCAATTACATAATTTTAACCATGGGTCTAACTCTACGGCCCACACAGTGTCCAGCTTCCCAACAAAACCTGGTGGCAGGAAGGATTCAAATCGGGGACATCCAGCTAGCCTGTCTCTTTCTCAAAGCATCCTAAGGGCTGCCAGGAGCTCCTCCTTCCTCTGGTTTTCTCATCCGCCGATCGATGACTTGCAGATCCCCAAATCCTTACTTACTTGCCGAGAGCAGTTTCTGCGATCCCCAGAAGTGGCCTGACCGCACCTCACCCCAACCAATTTTGACTCGTGTCTACCAGCAGTAATGTACACCCACCATCTCTGGGTGACATTCAGGATCGGGGTATGTAAATGAGGCCCTGAAGTTAAAATCTCCCAAATCTCACCTTCCAGGGAGCTGGGCAGTTTGCCCTCTATTTCAGCCCAAGAACTCTGCCACAACTGCCTACTTCCACCAATTACCACCCGGTTAAGATTTGGCCATTGCATCTATGGCACAAAAACAGGCTATTCAATCTAAATGGCCTATAACAACATTTATGCCCCATTCTCGCCTTCTCCCACTATATAACCTCTTCCCTTCATGCTCGAATATGCCTCTATTCCTTTTTCCATCAGGTATGAATCAAGCCTCCTCTTAAATGCATTCGTGCTATCTGATTTAACCACTCACTTGGCAGCGAGTCCTATATTCGCACCAATCTCTGCATAAAGAAATCCTTCCTATAAAGAAAGTCTATTATAGATTTATGCTCCTTTCTTCTGGACACACACGTTAAGTGGAATCAGTTCCTCCAAATCTAGCCTACCAAACTGCTTCATAATTTTGAAGGCCTCAATCAGGTCTCTCTTTACCAGTGAAAAGAGTTCCAGGCTGGGATTTTCCCTGTCCACCAGCGTCGGGCGTGTTCGGCGGTGTGAGTGGACAGTATGACGCAATCAGTTTCACGATGGTATAGAAGCAGTTTGTGATTGTCCGCTCAGCCCGCCGATGGTGGGCCCCGTTTCCCCCATTGGACACTGGGAACCTCATTGTAATACATCAGCATATCGTTATTAGGCCAGCCCACCAGACTCACCCCCTCCCCACAGCCCTCCCCCTGCCCCTGGCTGGATCATCCACCCACGTTGGCAGGAAAACACGCCGACATGTTTCACAACAGCACATAAGTGACGTGCACCTGGCAGCTGCACTTCGCTCAGGACTTCAAGGTTTGTTTGCCTACCTTGCTTCAGTCAGCACTCGCAGTCATCAATGCCAGGCTTCACAGACAGCACCACATCACTTTTAGGGGGGTTCATGGGTAGGTCTCTACCTACCAGATCAACCATATGTTGATGGCTTTTTAATGGCTGTAGGGCTAGGTCTTGTTTGGGGAAGGGGGAGAAGTGGCCTCAGGCAAGGGAAGAAGATGCAGGATGAGGGCTGTACTGGGGAAAGGGGTTATCCCACAGTGTGTGTACGGTCACATGTCGATCGGTGCAATTGGCCTCAAGATGGTGAGGGCTGAGGTGGGAGTCTCCAGAGGAGATGAGGCCATACGGACATGTGAGGGTGTGTGTGTGAGAATGGGTGGTGTTGTCCCTTGAGCTGGCAGTGAGTGAGATGCCAGTGAATGTGTGATAGGCTTGAGTGTGTTAGTTTAGGGTGATGACATGGTCGCCATACTCTGGCTGCATGGGTGAGATCATTCATCCTCCATCTGCACTGGATGATCAACCTCTTCTGTGCAGCATTGGCACTGACCACTCCTGCCACCACCTGCCATGCTGGATTGGTGATGCCTTTGCCCATTCTGCAGCCAGAGCCAGACATCACGGCGGGCCTCCACGGCATCCAAATGGTATTCCAGTGACATATCATTAAACCTGGGGGCTGAAGTCTTTTTGCCTTTTGTGGGCATCTTCCCTGCAGTAGACGTGGGCTGGAAGCACTGAGATGTGTGTGCGCAGCTGGAATTTAAATATGGCGCCTGGCATAAAGAAGCTGTGAGGTGATGGCATGGCAAGAGAATGAGAACCCGCCCACTATTGAAATGGTGTGAATTCCAGAAATGCAAAAGTAATGCGATGGGTTTGGGGCAATGGGTTTGGGACGATGTGGCATGAAAACTCATCATCGCAGCCAGCGGGTAAAATGTCCTTATACTCACCTGCTACTGCACTTAGTGCAAATCTGGGACGATTCCACCCCCAGTCTGCTCAATATTTATGGATCTCAAATGCCAATTCGGCAAAATAGCAAAATGTTTTGTTCCCCTCGGCCTGAATTTTTCAGTCAGCATGTAGGGGCGGGGCTGACACACTGACGCGTAAAATGACACGTGGTGACGTTGGGCGTGCGCCCCTACATCATCGCGCTGTCTCACGATGTATCATTCAGCGGGCACGCACCGGAGTTGGCTGCGTGCCCGCCGTTATTTAAATGGCCTATTAAGGCCATTATGGAAGTAATTAAGGTCAACTGTACGCTGCCACAGGCAGGCGAAAAGGCCAAGTAGCCTTTACATTCTTTAGGAAACCTCATCCATGAGCGGGATGAGGTTTCTGAAAGCTTTTATTAATGAAATTTTTATAAATTTCTGAAATGCAAAAACATGTCCCATCTCATGTGACACGGTCACATGAAGGGGTATGTTTAATTCAATTTTTAATCCATTTATTTATTTATTTCAGAAGCGCCTCAATCCCCCTGAGGCAGCTCCATGCCTCAGGGAGATTGAAGCGCTCTTTCGCGCACATGCGTGAAAGATCGCTGGCCCGAACTGTCCCTCCTACCCCCGCCCACACAAGTAGCGCTAAGCGCTACTGCTCGCGTCTTACACTGGGCAGGCTTTAATTGGCCCGTCTGCGTAAAGTGGCAGCGCAGAGCCGATCGTGGGCGTCTGTCGGCTCTGCGACAGCCCCCACCCGCTCCCGACGAGCCCGCCTTTGAGTTTCATTTCAAACCATTTTAGGGGGACCTCCATTTAGAAATAAATCAGATAAAGGCGTGGTTCATTTCAAGGCAAGTTTAATCGCCCCTTTTGTTCTTCGTATTGGAGCTAAACTCAGCTCAATAGGGAGAATTTTCCCCATGTCGGGCGGGCCGTGCGGGAGTGGGCACGGACCCGATCGCCGCCCACAATCGGGTCAGCACCGCCATTTTACATGGGCTGGCCAATTAAGACCTGCCCAGCATAGTTCACGGCTCCTCTGGATAGTGGGAGTGAGCGAGCAGCGGCAGGCGTACACAGGCTGCTGGGTCCAATGGCGAACTGATGGCCTTTTTAAATGAAGGCCGGCAGCCTTTGCAAGGCTGCTCACAATGGCTGGGAGAAGAGCACATCAGAGTGGCAATGTGCATCATGCAAGTCTGGAGGGTAGGCCATCAGGGCAGGCCAGGCCAGAGGGTAGGCCATCGGGGCAGGCCAGGCCGGAGGGTAGGGCAGCGAGGCAGGCCAGGCCAGAGGGTAGGCCAGCGGGGCAGGCCAGGCCGGAGGGTAGGGCAGCGAGGCAGGCCAGGCTGGAGGGTAGGCCAGCGGGGCAGGCCAGGCCGGAGGGTAGGCCAGCGGGGCAGGCCAGGCCGGAGGGTAGGCCATCGGGGCAGGCCAGGCCGGAGGGTAGGCCATCGGGGCAGGCCAGGCCGGAGGGTAGGCCATCGGGGCAGGCCAAGCCGGAGGGTAGGCCATCGGGGCAGGCCAGGCCAGAGGGTAGGCCATCGGGGCAGTGTGCCCCTCATTTATCTGACGAGTGCCTAGCTGCCCTCCTGGAGGAGGTGGCAGTGCGGTGGGAGGTCCTGCTTCTGAGGGACGGGAGGTGGAGGTCTCCCCACCTGACCAAACGTGCATGGGAGGAGGTGGCCGAGAGTGTCAGCTCCCATGATGTGGTGCGGCGTACATGGGTCCAGTGCCGCAAAAGGTTCAATGATCCCCTGCGCTCGGGAAGGGTGAGTACCATGTTCCCTCAAGTCACTTAATGCAGCCGCCACCCTTTCCCCCAAACCAGCCCCCCACCCAGAGCCCCGCCAACTCTGAGTACAGTAACAGCATTGAATCCCTCATGGCATTTATCCCTCACTGGGTGTGCCAGCAGAGATTGCCCATGCCCAGTTCACCCTGAGAGGGTTGAGCTAGGATGTGTTCTGCATCCGCAGCATGTGTGACACTGACACCCAGAATATAGAATGGGGTTGAAAGTCAAGGGTCTGCACCTAGGCAGAGTGCTGGAACTGCACTGCATGTCAAAGTCAGGGTGCTAACATGCTGGGAGCGGAGCTTCCAGTTGGCGGGGCACCAATCCATCTGCTGGTCTTTGCGCTCCACGTGCTTGTGCCTCCTTGCTTAGCAAAGTAACACCTTGTGGTGCCACATGTGAAGGAGGCAGCATTTGGGTAATGGTGGGGGGGTTGGTGTCAGCCCTGGCTTATTAGGGTGAGAGTGCGGCAGCTGCGCGGTGATGAAGAACTGGAGTCCTGCAATGTCCCACTCTGGCTGGGGTGGCAGGGATGCGATGGGAATTCAGGTGCAGGCTGGACTAATCAATGCCTTTCTCTCCTTTTCAGGAGGAGACTGCGCACATTCCACAGAGCGGATGCAGACTGGCAGAGGCCAGACCCAGTTGGTGATCTGATACCTTTCGAGCAGCAGGCCATGGATCTGGAGAGGTGCCATGCCCCCAGGTCCACCGGTGGTGGTGAGGCTGGGATGCCACGGGGAGGTATGTTTGGTGAGCACTCAGGTCACCATGTGTTTCCCAGAAGCCATGACACTGCTGAATGCTCAATGATTGAAGTTAGCAACATGGGTTGGCCATTGACTATGGAAGGATGAGCGCATAATGATCTGGGAGAGCGGCATGCAAGTTGACATTGTCTGCACTGTAACTAATCAAATGTCCTTTTCCTTCCTTTCAGCATCACTGGAGCAGGGCCGGGAGGAGGAGACGGGGGGCCCACCTCTCACCCCTGAGGGCCCAGAGGAAATCCACTCACCAGCGTCACACCATCCCTGCCAGGCAGGCACCAGCGCAGATACTAGCACCTCGGTGGCAATTAGATCTTCAGCTAGTGTCCCGGGGCATGGCAGTGAGAGCACTTCACACTCACTGGAGGTGCGGGCAGAGACAGAGAGTGCCCAGGGTGCCAGCAGTCGGAGGATTGCTGGGGAACAAGTATATGCTTGGTCGGTGGCTGATGATGTGCCTCTGGAGTCATCCATGAGGCAGCAAACGCTGGAAGTGCAGCGGGACGATCTGGCAGAGATACATGAGGCTATGCATGGCATGGTGCCCGTGCTGGAGGAGACCACACAGAGCATCACCGATGCATGTTTATGGCCGAGCGCCATGCCTCCTCCATGGAGAGAGTGGCGACTCTCGTGGAGAGGCTCCTCCAAAGGAACCATCAGGGTCTCCTGGGGTTGTGCTCGGACCTGCAAGCCCTCACAGCGGCATTGGCCTCAGCTGGTCAGTGTCAGTGAGATGGTTTGGGTACCAAGTATCCCAGCTCAGTGCCCATCCATCTATGGTGAGCAGGGAGGTCCGAAGCGACCTCACGTCAACACAGCAGTTGCTTGTTGTTTCTGTGGACCCCTCTCAGAGCGCTCCGGGTAAGGGCAGCAGCTCCTCCGCCCCTCTGCCAGTGACCATGGCATCCGATGAGGCTGCGATGACTGGGGAGAAGCCAGTTGTGGAACTGGCAGCTCCCTCCCAGGTGGGGCCAGCACAGGCTTCACAGGCCAGAGGACGCCCACCAAGGTCATCGAGGCCAACAGGACAGCGCAGTGAGCAGGCTGTCTCAGATGCCAGTGCCAGCAAGGGGACAGCACCAAGACGCAGCACCTATAAGCGTAAATTTAAGGCACCTTAGGCACACCATGGGTTTCTCACTGGTGCTTTTATGTTGGACCATAGTAGTTTCTGGGAGACTTGCTGTGATGTCCAACACCTTTTTCTTTTTTAAAAGCAAAGAACTGCGGATGCTGGAAATCCAAAACAAAAACAGGAACAGAAATACCTGGAAAAACTCCAGCAGGTCTGGCAGCATCGGCGGAGAAGAGCACAGTTGACGTTTCGAGTCCTCATGACCCTTCAACAGAACTAAGTAAAAATAGGAAAGGGGTGAAATATATTTCACCCCTTGACCTTTTTCTTTTTGCTTTATGAAGTTACTTTTGTTTACTCAATAAATTTTGACATGTTGCCATGCCTCAGGGTGAATCCTTATTTCTGCAAGTGGACAGGAAGCCATGATGTTATGAGTGAGTTGTTTGACATTGAGCTTTATTGACAAGGGCCTTAGTTAATGTTACTATCCAGGCTGATTTAGCACTCAGGTATCGAGTATGGAGCCTGCGACCGTGGTGTGTGATGAAGATCCACCTGTGGTGGGATAGCTGAAGGTTCTTTGGATTAAAGCCTCCCGGGTGTCCCTGCCTCCCTGGAGTATGCCCGGGTCAGCGTCTACCCCTTCAGCATTTCCCTGTGTGTGCTCATCCTCGGACTCACTGCTGGACTCATCATGTGCAGCCGGAGCAACTGTGTCTACATCTTCTTTATCCACTGTGTCCCCCCTTTCCAGTGCAAGATGGTGGAGAGCACAGCAGCAACCACTATCACCGACACACGATCTGGGGGGTATTGGAGTGCGCCCCCTGAGTAGATCTTGAGAAGACCGGTGGTTCTCTCCACCACAGCCCTTGTGGAGGCGTGGCTCCTATTGTAACGCTGCTCGGCCTCTGTTCTTGAATAGCAGGGAGGTATCATGAGCCACCTTTTGAGGGGATATCCCTTGTCACCCAGCAGCCATCCATCCAGCCGGGCCGGAGCACTGAAGAGCCCCGGCACCTGGGAGTGTCTGAGGATGTAAGCGTCGTGGGAGCTGCCTGGGTACCTTGCACAGACTTGTGGAATCAGCATCCTGTGGTCACACACTATCTGCACGTTCATGGAGTGGGAGCCCTTCCTGTTGATGAAGGCACCGGGCTCACCTGCTGGCACCTTGATGGCCACATGTGTGCAGTCGATTGCACCCTGGACGCGGGGGGAGCCAGCAATGGCTGTGGAGCCTTTGGCTCGCTCTGTCTGGCTGGCATCATCCCAGCGGTAGTGGATGAAAGTCAATGCCCGTCTGAACAGTGCGTCTGTAACCTGCTTGACACAAGTGTGGACAGCTGATTGGGAGACACCGCAAAGATCACCCACCGAGCTCTGGAAGGAGCCAGAGGCTTAGAAGTTGAGGGCAGCTGTGACCTTTAGAGCCACTGGCATGGGGTGTCCACCCACACGTTTGCGGAGATCTCAGGGCTGATCATCTGACAGATATAGTTGACTGTCTCCCTTGAGAGACGGAGCCTCCTTCGGCACTGCACCTCAGACATATTGAGGTAGCTGCTTCGCCGCCTGTATACCCTGGGAGCAGGATAGTGGCGTCTTCTGTGGCCCCTTCCGCCTTGGACTTCCTGTTGGCCCTGAGCCCCTTGTGCTTGCGCCTGTCCTCCCAAAGGTGGCTCCCCTGGAGACTGAATGTGGACTCCTGGCCTCCTCCCCCTTCTGGTCCTCCCTTCCTCCTCAGAGGAGGTGCCTCCAGTGGAGAGCACATCTCCCATTCCCAGGCAAAGGGGAGGCTTCCTGAAAGCTGCAGGCCCCAAAAATGATCTTTACTGTAGACTCCTGACCAAGGCTTTTACTCCTGTCCAAGCAGCTGGTATGAGTTTTGAAGTATTCCTGTTCACACAGGCAAGTATCAGTAACTTTCACACTTAAATATCTGAAAGATAACATTCACAACCCCACTCATCCTCTTCTCCTGCCCGTGGATGAGGTTAATACAAATGTCTCCTACCTGCCTGCCCGTTGTGCTGGTGTGACGTCCTGAAGATCGCACGGGTCCCAAAAAATTGCAGTCAATTGCTGCCTCAAGGGCCTTAGCTGGGTGATTAATTAATGGCGGGCGCACGTCAGAGAATATCACGCGCCCACTCACCTAAATATCGTGATGGCGCACGGTGACGTCGGGACGTTCACCCGACATCACCGTGTGCCATTGTACACATCGGCGTGCGGGGCCTGCCCCCACACACCAACGAGTAAATTCTGGCCTATGCTCCTGTAAGTAGCCTAAATGGTGTATAGGAATACACAGAGCAACTGCCATGGTAATTCTGGGAGCAAATTCCTGGAAACAGCTCAACATGTAAGTGTAGAATAGAAATCACTTCGTCAAATTAAATGACCTCAATCAGTAGCGGAGCTACAGCTTGCAGGAGCTGATACTTTCAACACAGAGGTTACAGGAGAAGGATAAGCTGCCTGGACATAACTGATCATCAGTGCCTCAGGAGACTGGTGACATTTGCAACCTCCTAAAGGAGAGCATCCTGCCAAGTGGACCCCGGAGCCATTCATTGCCAGTGTCAAAGTCACTACATTGCTCGATTTTTTGCCTCTGGCTGGATTTTTTCAGGTCCAGAAAATCATGGGGTAGAATTTTTACCTCGTCAAATGGGTGCGGCGGGCCTGGCAGCAGCCATGCAACGGACCGACTGGGCTCTGACCGCGACTGGGCCCTGACCGCGACTGAGCCCTGACCGCGATTCCACGCTGGCTGCTGCCTGGGTGGGAGGGGTAGAGGAGGTCAAGCGTGGAAGTCAGCACAAGCGCGCGGGTGCGCTCAGTGAAAGCTCCCTGAAGGTATGGAGCTGCAGCTGAAGATTTTTCACATTAAAAAACAATTTTCCAAAATAAAGGATAACATATCCCCTTATGTGACTCCGACACATGAGCAGGGACATGTTGAAAGTGAGTTCCAAAAATTTCTATTTTACTTTTAGTTAACATTGGAAACCTCACCCCGTCCGTGGATGAGGTTTCCTCAAAAATCCAAAGGCCGCTTGGCCTTTTCGCCCACCCGCCAACCGTAAGGTTGGACGGGCTGGGAAAAATTCTAATTAATTAATTAATTAATTAATTAATTAATGGGCTTAACAACCCTCTTAATTGTCAGCTGGCGCGCTGCTGACTCCCACACGCACCCGCCAACCAAAATATCGCGCGAGTGCACAATGATGTCGGGATGCTTGCCTGATGTCATCACGCAGTATTTTTCTCCCGTTAGGGTTGGGCGTGCGCCCACCCAACGAGGGAAACATTCTGCCCATAGATTACACAGAGGTGGCAATCAGAATGACACCTCCACCCCCACATGAAACCTGGAATCTTCATCAACTGAAAAAGGATTCCATTCGATCAATATTCAGCTTTCAGCCCCTGAAAGATCATCATTCTTGTCTGCACAAGATTCCCACAAAGCTGCTATGTAGCTTTTATACTGTGTCAGCGAAGTCTCCCAGAGATGTTCACATCTGGAAGTAGAGTTAAGGGATGGCTCCTTGGAGGCAAGGCCAGACTCTAAAGACATGACTAAGAACACCTCTGAGGATTGCGAACACTGACGCGCAGGAAAGGTAGAATAGAAGCCACGTGAACATGAGAGTTGTAACTAAGCACACAACTGGGATGCTGAAGATGCAATTTAGGTGTCTGGACAGTTCTGGGGGCACCCTGCAGTGTGCACCAGTCAGAGTTTCCCCAATGGCGGTGGTCTGCTGTGCAGGGAAGTGATGAGTCTTCTGTTTCAAAAGAGGAGGAGAAGAAGGAAGGGGAGGAGCAATTGAGTAGGTGGAAGAGGAACCTGATGGACACCAGTAGCTGCACACAGTAGCCATGTATGCCTGCACTTTTCAGTTAAACTGAGCAAGTACATCCATCTAGCACACAAATTCTGAACAAACTGTGCCCACTAGCCCCCAGCACAAAATAGTCCCACAAGCAAAAGTTCTTCCCTCTCAATGACACCCAATGCTCAACTTCAATTTTTGTCCTATTATGCTTCATAATGCAGAGGCCATGTGGCAGGTGGCAGGCAAAAAAGGGAAAACAGAGGCCCAGATTTTCACCATGATGGTGTCAGGGTGACATGAGTGCATCCCTGGCAAGTTTAGATATGATATTGCTTCCAGGTAGCCATGCACACAGACTTAGTACCTGCATGGGTGAAATCACAATTCCACTTAGAGGTGCCTGAGGTCACGGGAGAACAAATTGCTGTGCAGGTTCTAATATACACAATTAACACCAGGGCTCTGCATTTTAGCATAGTTTGGCACATACAAAGAATCCAGCCAACAGCAGGGAAGGTGGTAAATAGTGAAATTTAATTCAGCTGTCATAACTAAAAGCAAATTAGAGAAAAATAAAGTCTGCAAACAAAAAGGAGATGGGGCCTTCCAGCCAGCAGAGAATAGAAAACCAAAAGGTTCAACAAATGTGTTGGCAACGTGCTCTGCCTGGAAACTGGTTGCTTTCAGGCTGGCATGGGCCTGTCTGCCACGTCGTACTCCTGCTATGGCCTCTGCATGTGGCTCAGCGGCATCGTGGCCAACATTAGCTTCATCCTTTTAACCATCTTCCTCATCAGATGAGACATCTTGCTCTCCATGTTTCCCTCAGGCAAGACATTCCCCCTTTGTAATGTGATGTTGTGCAGGGCACAGCAGACAACGGTGAAGTGTGACACAGGATTTGCTTTCTGTTATCACATACCAGCTGCACGTTCAAAGAGTCGAATGCTTTTCTATTGATGGATGTGACTTGCTATTGCCGGGGAGATCTCAAGGCCACATGTGTGCAGTCAATTGTACCGTGCACTTGCAGGAAACCTGAGATTGCTGCAAATCCCAATGCTCTTGCAGCCTTTCGGGATACAGATGGAATTGTACAAATTGGTGCGCTCTCCTGAAGAGGGCACCTGTCACCTCCCGAATGCACTTGTGTGTCGCTGACTGGGAGATACCGCCAGGTCCCCAGTGGAGCCCTGGAAAGATCCATTGGCAAAGTTCAAGGCGGTAGTGACCTTCAATGCCACCGGCATAAGATTCCATCCAAGCTCTTGTGGCCACAGCTCATCATGGAGAAGCTGGCAGAGCAACCACATCCTGGGATATACGAAAGTGCCTCCGCATTGCCTTTTTCTCATTTGTAGATAAGAGAACCGCCTGCAATATACTCATGGCTAGGCCAATGGTCACCATTGCAGTAGGCCTGTACGCCAAATTCTTGAGCTTCTTGAGGCCCTGTTGCCTCATGCTGCTCAGGCCGTTGCTCCTCGTGGCCCTGTGTCAACCTGCGATGGGCCCTCCATCTCCTCATCCGGATGACAGCCATTACCAAGGCAGGTTTGTCTGGACCTGCATAATCGTCACCTCAGTGGATCTGTGAATGCATTGAAGTAATAAATTTAGTGAGCATATCTGTGACAGGTTTCCCTCCATGTCAAAGCCAGCAGGACATTGTTATGCCCTTAGCCTAGCCTCAGTCCAGACATTGCATTCCCACCCCGCCCCTTCCAGGTGAAGGACACCCAGGAGGAGCACAGATGGGTGTTCCTCCTGATCATACATGACTGTGCATGGAGAGATTGCGCATTGACCAGGGTGATGACGGTCATGTGCGAGAACCCTCCCTCGGACACTTTTCAGCTTGCCTCCGTTTACCCTCAAGACTCTGTAGAGAGACCATTGCCTTTGCGTCATAGAAAGGCTAACCACATGAGCCCTTGTTAGCCATGTCCATTCACTCGGGAGAATGGAGGTTTGGAGTCAGGAGTTTGTTGCTGTGCTCCTTGGAGGCATCCACCTCCCTCCCCATCTCCCTTCAACCCTGCCTCTGTCAGCATTGGGAAAATCACACACAAGGTATGGCAGCTCCAGCACTTGATGGTTTCTTGCTGGAATGTGATCCATTAGCCATAGAGTAATGCTGGTTTACTGGGCATTGGAACTTTCAGAGGAGAACTCAGCTGAGCCTGATTCTCCATGGAGTGGACTAATAATTAATAGGGGCCCTTTCACTTGGCCCAAAAGATGAGTCATTAGCTCCTCCCACCTGTTCTGAGACTCCTCCCATATCGAATGCTTGAGAGGTTTAACGAACTCCGCAACAACCTTGAGAGCTTCAACATGGTGCACATGAGATTTTCCAGCGTGTCAAATATACAAATTCTACCCTCCCTCTGCTATTCATCATCCTACACAATCACCACATTCTCATTCCTCTCCCTCCTGTAACCATTTAGCCTTCCCCCATTGCCCTGGACCCAATTATCATTTATGTTGATCTTCTTGCTCTCTCTGCTCTTCCCTTCACTGTTGACAGGCCCATTCCTCCCCTCACTCTGAATCCTCCCATTCTCAAGGTAAACTGTACCCTGACTTTCTGCAACCCCTCCCCATGAAACAATCCACTAACCACCATGATTCTAGCACTTCCACTCTACCAGATCTTCCTCCTCCTTCCTCTGACTGTGACTATACCCTCTGAGTCCCAGTATCCTCATTCATACGCCTAGCACCAAATTCAAAAACTCACGACACATCCTTTAGACACATCTCTCTACAACGCTCACTGCCCAAAGAGGCCTTCCACCACCCTCTAATAGGGCCAAGACATGCATGACATCCTTCTAAACATGCCCAGGAGAGTCTGGCTTCCTTTCCAGGATAGCCTCGTAAACATATCCCAGACAGTCTGTCTTACTTGCCAGGTCAGCCTCCAATCGTGCCCTGGGACAGTTTGTCTTCCTTCCCAGGACAACCTCCCACCCTTCCCCACTGGTCCTTCCTCCTGTGTCCAGCCTTCACTCCACCCTTCCCCACTGGTCCTGTTTCCTGTGTCCAGCCTTCACTCCACCCTTCCCCACTGGCCCTGTTTCCTATGTCCAGCCTTGGTGCAGCTTTTACAACTAACACCTGATATGACTAAAGTTATGAGAGGTCTCCAAGAAGGCGCAAGCAGTGTCTCCTGACCTCAAATTTGTGGAAGAGGCGGAGCTCACCCGGTGCATGCCACTCAGAAGCAGGCATAAAACTGAAGGTTCCAATTTGCCAATGGCGAGGAGCTTAATTCCAGCGAAGTGGCCTTTTAATAAGCATGCATGTAATTCCTGCAAATGGGGTTCCTGACATTGTTCATTGGAAAGCTTAACCTGCCTTTAAGCCAGCTTGAAAGTCTCGACAACAGAATTCCTACAGTTCATCCCAATTGCAGCAAAAGATGAGGCTGAAGCATTTGCTACAATCTTCAGCCAGAAGTGCTGAGAGGATGATCCATCTCAGCCTCCTCCAGAGGTGCCCAGCATCAGCAAAGCCAGTCTTTAGCCAATGTGATTCACCCCACATGATATCAAGAAACGGCTGAAGGAACTAGATACTGCAAAGGCTATGGGTCCTGACAATATTCCGGAAATAGTACTGAAGACTTGTGCTCCAGAACTTGCCATGCCCCTAGCCAAGCTGTTCCAGTACAGCTACAACACTGACATCTACGCGGCTATGTGGAAAATTGCCCAGGTATGTCCTGTACATAAAAAGCAGGACAAACGCAATCCAGCCAATTACCAGTCTACTCTTGATCATCAGTAAAGTGATGGAAGAGGTCATCAACAGTGCTTTCAAGCGGCACTTCCCTTGCAA